>NW_025953254.1:1200000-1688392 GCF_022496945.1 Annulohypoxylon maeteangense
GAATTTGGAAGCCTGCGCAGTTTCGAAAAGTACTTGTAAAAAGTTCCCAGGGACGGCTCGAGAAGCAAATCTTTATCCGTTTATTTGGTCCCGGGGTGATGGCGCCCAAATCTCCAAGAAATCGACATAAAAATTCCAACGGTCCATCAAACTCATCTAGTGCATCCAAAAATAAGCAGAGGTACAGTGGTATCTCTTCTTGCCTTAATATGTCGCTAAGGCCTTTTTGAAGCACCCTTAAAGACAAATTATCTGAAGCAGAAACCTCTTCACTGTGTATAGGCTGAAGGAACTTGCAAAGAGATGGCTTCTGTGAGATGATCTGGGATAAAATGCTTCTAAGGAGGCCTTCAAAGGACTTCTGGAGTGAAGTCCCACGATGGTGGAAAAAGAAAGCTGCTTGAATATAGGAACATTCTCCTGTCCAGTCGGAAAGTAGGACCGAGGTGCGTTGATCCTGGAAAATGAACTTCATTAAAGTTGATTTACCAGAACCAGGCTTTCCTCTAATCCAGAAGAGTCCGGTATCCTCTTGGAGCCATCGCTTGAAGCCTGGCTCTGACAAATCATAGACCCAGTTAAAGGTGCTCCGAAACTTTTTTTCAATTTGCTCGAGTCGACGATCTGTTTCGGGGGCAAGAAGTGACTTCAGAATGCCTAGTCTAATATAAGTTGGCTTTTCGACAAAAGGGGAATTTATTTACTTACGATCTTTGGTGTCGTTGATCGATTTCTCCTCTGAATCTGTCGTAAGATCCGGGAGCCTTAGGACTAAGCTTGTTGCCATGTGGTTTGATGCTAGTTCTTCTGTTCCCGTCGAATCTCTGGAAAAGAATATCTGTTTTAGCAGTCGTACTAATACAGAGTAGTCCTGATCATTCTCAGAAAACTTGACTATGTTTGAATGATCTTTGTTGATTGGAAATATCAAGTCACAGTGCTTAGCATCTCCATGTAATCCACGAGTTGCAGACTCCGGTGTGACCAGGATCTCTTCAGGACCGGTTCTTGACCATTTACCATCCGAGCCCAACTAGGTATAGAATTAATGATTATAAGCGCTAGAGAATATGACAGGGTTGTTTACATACAAGAACAGTCGGTGACTTCATAGTCTCATAGCACCAATAAAACAGATAGTTCTGGAAGTATGAGATTCCACTAAACTGTTCGTCGAGATGATACAGGTATGTGGACTTGGGCGAAAGGGCTTCAACGAGTTCTGAATTGGCTTGGCCCATGACAACAGCCTCGAGATGCGATTGTTCCATACCCAGATTAGGTACCCCAAAAAATGCCGCCCCTTTCATAACATGAAGAATGGGGTCGACATGACGATCCATACCCGCGAGCGAGACGAGCGTTTGCTTTAAAATGATTCCCCCAAGGCTGTGAGCGAGGAAAGCAAGAGGCTTACAGGTTGGCGATGCCCAACCATTCGCTTTTAGCTGACTAATTAGTGATAGCGCAAGATCAAATGTTGACTGGAATGAATGGCTTTTCGCAAGAGTTGAATCATAACCGTATAGTATGGGTCGAACGTTTGGTAATGACTTCGGCATTGCATCGCGAATCCACATGAAGGATTTAGACTGCCCCTTCGGTTGCCACGATCCAAAGGGGTGACTCGCGAGCCCTGATATTGCAATACAACTTCAACTATTAGTTGGGGTAAGAACATTGGTATTGGAGGACACCTACTCAGCCTTATGCGATGGTGGGTCATATAAAGCAGTCAGTCCTCGAAAGTGGGAATCCAATATACAATTATCATTCAGATTGGCGATCTTAACCACCCATTCATCTCCAGATCTTGTAATTCCTGGTCGTCTTCCATCTTCAAGAGCCTGTTGAATTCTAATGGCATCACCAAACATTAAAGTGGCTACTTTATGTGGTAGATATGGATCGACGGAGAATGCTAAGGAGAATATTCGAATTGTGGAGGCATCAACCCCAAGAGCCTCACTTAGAAGTCTAACGGTCTTTAGCTTATCAAAGTCGGGCGGCAACTGCCGCAGCCTGAAGACTATGCGATCCATATTTTAATCGTCATCGTTGCGGGTGTCGGAGGCCTAATTCGTCGTAAGGCTGGGATTGGGGTTCGACCCGTGGGGGGCTTGTTGGGAGTAAAGTAGGACCTAGGTAGACGATGGGCTCTCTCATGCATGTATGGTGCTGTGTTCGTCGCGTAACAACGTTGTTATTTCCTCCCCGTCACAGCGAGATTGGGAACGTGATTGTAAATGTAGGTGGGTAGGTAAGTGCGTACGAAAACCAAATAAAAATACTATGATAAGCTTGCATCCTGATCACATGAGTGGCGTGGCCGCTTATGAGGGGATTATTCTTCGGCCAATCGGCATATCTTCTCTTAAATTAGGAGGCATATGGCTGGCGATGACTACGATATTAGCTCGCTGGGCTTGTAACAAGATAGCAATAGCCAATGGGTTTAGGCTTACTGGCTTGCTTCATATGTAGATGTCGAAGGTGTTTATTAAGGTAGATGGTAGCACTACCTAGATTAGATGATTTGCTAACGACTACCAATATCTAAAAAGCAAGGTAGCATTCGCGAAGGACATATGGTATAACCAGCCAAGAGGATCTCTTAAATCGCGGGATGGATGGTATGCATATCGTCAGAGACCTAGCGGCATCGGTCTTTAATTGGCTTGCAGGTTATCTAAACAACTCGTTCGAGACAGCTGGCACATGCATTTCTTGACCATAATGGCTATAGGTGCTCAGGTACCCGCTTGCGGTGCATCAACACACCTACACTTATCCGTGGATGTGTGTGTATGCCTTAGCTGCTTGGTGGGTATATGCTATAATGACGTGTGGATAGCGCCAGCTTGAGCAGGTTTTCTCTCGATCTCTGAATGGAGACCTAAGCAGCTAAATAATGTCTTTAGTTATCTAGCTTGAAGAGCTGAATGAGAACTACTTGCGGCTGAGACATGGTAGGTTCCAAGTTCCCAATAAGAACGATGAGATCTCAAGAGTACCTGGTAACGCTCTCGTTACCTAACCCTTGTAATCCTGCTGCCTTGCGTGCCTCGCCTGTTAGCTTATACTTTGTACCTACAGGTAATAGGCTATCCAATCAATTCTTGCGAGTATCGTCATCATTATCGTCAGCTCGGTTGTGGCTGAGAAGTGTGGCGATGAAGCTTTGTTATGCTAGTAACTTAGGTGAACTCGGATTGGATCGGGCTGCTATTTTTGGTTGTATAGATAATAGATTCTGGAGAACCTTGTGCTTGGCTTTCTCATTACGCGACATGGCCTTGCGTGTTCTTGCGACTGCGACCGCGACTGTTGGTTATGCGATGCAGATTTTCTTTGGACATATATCAAATGCATCTTTTGCTTGCCTGCTGGGTAAGTAAGTAGGTAATGCATGTAGAGAATGAGTTGATTTAAGAATTACATCTTAAAAAGATAATAGTTTAATTACCTAATCCTTTACATTTTGACTTTCAAAGCAAACGACGTCACTAGGGACTTTAATACAGGTGGGGGAAACGTCAGAGAATGCTCAGGATGCTGTGGTTACCAGGGGTGGAGAATTAAATAGGTTAGCGTTTGTTTGACACCCTTGTCAATTTTTGTACTGTTGTACCGTTGTACCGGCGCAAGGTGCCGTTAGTGGCCTTTAATTTGGTTGCTGCGCCCGCTTTGTTGACCTGAAACAGCATATCACCTGCCCTTGAGTAACTTCTGTCCTTGACAATTAGTTGATAGCCCCAGCCGTCGCAAATATTCTCTTCAGTCCCTTGAATTTTTTTCATTCCATTTTCTTAGTGAAACTTGACACTCTTCGTCAAGGTTGTCCAATGATCCATTTTCTTCCTAGATCACAATCATTCTTCTCTTCCGCCCATTCGCAACGACTCCCTAGAATCTAGAATTCTCAACCCCCCTTTCTTTTCAGTCTAAACCTCTAAGGAGATTCTCAAACACCACTTCGTATCCCCATCCTCTGTATACGTTTCTTCGACTAAATTCGCGACATCTTACTGGACCACCTCCCTCATTCATCCAAGGGTACTATGCCACCACAATAGGTGCTTTACACCCGATACACTCAATCGCAGACGTCCCAATTCAGGGTCAGGGGTTCTTTGGGTTCTCGAATCTTTAGTGAATCAGTCTTCCACCTTTCTCCATTCCCCATTCCACGGATCTATTACACATTTCCGCATTCCAATCACTGGACTGGAAGTCTCGTTGCGATCGCGATCGCGCAAAAGCCAAGCTTCGTTCACTTCTACCGACCCCCTAAACAACTTACCCGCTTGAAGCGCCCACCCTTCGTGTGGGAATATTCCATAAACCATGTCTTATAATCGGCTAAGTATGTATCATGACATTATCCTTGAATCTCTACCTAGTTGTCTCTACATAGTATCCATTTCACTCTCTCCTAGAGCTCTCTTTCCTTTCGCCTCTCTTTCACTGCCTCTCGTCTTCGTCATGACCTTTGAGTAGCCACACTCATCGCCTTAACTCCACTCATACATTCACTTGAACACCAACAATACTTTTATTGTGTGCTCGTTATTTGAGCATCCGCTTTTACTGCCTTGTCTTGCTAGTCAAAGGCGACGCATGCTTTGTGGCGCAGGCGGCACTTACATAGCTTGAGGGCTTGCCATCGCTATTTGATATTTACTTCATAATACTATTTTGCAAATTTTCTAACACTTCCTATTTCTCAGACGACGATTATTACGATCCTACCATGGACAATCATAGAATGGGTCGCACGCCCTCGCCAGGCCACCCCCTTCAACATGGATACCAGCTTGATGATGTTCCTTACGGTCACCATCCGGCATCTGCTACCAATCTCGACATACCTGCTGGCCCAGGAAGATATACCCCAAGCGACACTCTTCCGCTGAATGCTGCGCACTCCATCGATAACCTGTCGCAGAGCCCCTATGACCATAGTCAGGGTGGTTATCCTTCCGATTACGCAGTTAACCCCGAGCAACATCACGATGCTTATTATAATCAGCCTTATGAGCCACCGCATCCTACTTCGACACCATTTTCTGACCATCACGGATACGACTATAATGACCAACAGCCAATGTTAACTCAGAATGACCCCTACGCGCAGGGTCAACCGCCAGCATCATACACTGATGACCCGAACCATCAAGCTCAGGCAGGGGGAGGAGGAGGGGGACTGAAGAGGATGAAGACGGTGAAGCAGGTGCTCCTGTACCGAGGAAATTTAGTTCTCGACTGTCCCATACCTCCACGACTTTTGAACCAGCTTCCCCACGGTGAACGTGACGAGTTTACCCATATGCGATATACTGCTGCTACTTGCGATCCTAATGATTTCTACAGCGAGAATTTTACCTTGCGCCAAAAACTTTTCAGTAAACCACGACATACTGAGTTGTTCATTGTTATTACCATGTACAACGAAGACGATATTCTCTTTGCGCGAACCATGATTGGTGTGTTGAAGAATATCGAATATATGTGTAGTCGAAAACAAAGCAAGACGTGGGGTCCGGATGCTTGGAAGAAAGTCGTTGTGTGTGTAGTCAGCGATGGACGTGCAAAGATCAACCCTCGAACAAGAGCTCTTCTTTCTGGTATGGGTGTTTACCAGGAAGGTATTGCCAAGCAACAAGTCAACGGAAAAGACGTTACCGCTCACGTCTACGAATACACGACGCAAGTGGGCATGCAGATCAAAAACGACGTGGTTCAGCTCACGTACAAGAAGCAACCTGTGCAGATGCTGTTTTGCCTGAAGGAGAAAAACCAGAAGAAGATCAACTCTCATCGATGGTTTTTCCAGGCGTTTGGTCGTGTCCTGGACCCAAATATTTGCGTACTTATCGATGCCGGTACTAAACCAGGTGGAAATTCTATCTATCATCTTTGGAAAGCGTTCGATCTCGAGCCCATGTGCGCTGGTGCTTGCGGTGAGATTAAGGCTATGCTGGGAAGGGGTGGCAAGGAATTGCTTAATCCTCTTGTCGCGACTCAAAACTTCGAGTATAAAATGAGTAATATTCTCGACAAACCTCTCGAATCTGCGTTCGGCTTCATCTCTGTCTTGCCCGGCGCCTTCTCGGCGTATCGGTATGTCGCTCTACAGAACGACAAGAACGGATTAGGACCACTCGAGAAATATTTCAAGGGTGAAACGCTACATGGAGCCGGTGCCGGTGTTTTCACGGCTAATATGTATCTGGCCGAAGATCGTATCCTCTGCTTCGAGCTTGTTACCAAGCGTAACTGTCACTGGATCCTGCAGTACGTCAAATCGGCAACAGGGGAAACTGATGTGCCTGACTCCGTGACCGAACTCATCTTACAGCGTCGTCGTTGGCTTAATGGCTCGTTCTTTGCTGCCATCTACGCCATTGCACATTTTTACCAGTTCTTCCGTTCTGATCACTCTATTCTCCGCAAGTTGATGTTCTTCCTCGAGTTTGGCTTCCAGACTTTCAACATGATCTTCGCCTGGTTTGCTATTGGCAACTTCTTCCTTGTTTTCAAGATCTTGACAACAAGTCTCGGAGACGATAATTTATTGGGCACGGCGGGTGAGATTCTCGGGGTTGTTTTTGAATGGTTTTATGGTATATCCTTGATGGCTTGCTTCGTTCTGTCTATGGGCAATCGCCCGGCAGGCTCTGGCAGGTTATACACCGCTATGGTTATTTTCTGGTGTGTGATCATGGTGTAAGTTTAATTCCCTTATCGCTCAACCTTTTTTTAATGAGATGCTAACTACGTCTACAGATACTTGACATTCGCTGCTGTGTATATCACCGTTATCGCCGTTCAGGCTCAAGTATCCAAAGGTTTCAGCATCAGCGACATTTTCAAGAATAAGATCTTCTACTCGCTCATCGTATCCATGCTGTCGACCTGGGGTCTCTGGCTCATCGCGTCGCTCCTAATGTTCGACCCCTGGCACATGGTTACTTCCTTCATACAGTACTTGCTTCTCACACCCACTTACGTCAATGTTCTAAACGTGTACGCGTTCTGCAACACACACGACATATCATGGGGTACCAAGGGAGACGACAAGGCCGAAGAGCTACCTAAGGTCGATACCAAAGATGGCAAGGGTAAGACCGAATTGCCCGACGAGGGAGATCTGGACGAGCAGTATGAGAAGGAGTTGAGGGTTTTTGGCCAGAAGCATGTAGTCATCCAGAAGCCGCCGAACGAGGCACAGAAAGCAGAAGCTCAGATGGATTACTATCGTTGGATTCGCTCTTTGGTGGTCATCATCTGGATGATTACTAACTTCGGTCTCGTCGCCTTGGTTCTTAGTACGGCCGGCCTCGAGAAACTCGATCCTAAACAACAGGAGGAGAGCCAGGACCAACGGTCCACGCTTTATATGACTGTCGTCCTATGGAGTGTCGCAGGACTAAGCGCATTCAAATTTATTGGCGTAGTCTGGTTCCTTATCGTCCGAATGTTCAGGGGCGTTTAGAGATCCTCCGACCCAGACATGCAATACAATTATTACTCTTCTTCTTTTGCCGGGCGTTTAGAAGGTTTCCGACCTTGGATTATAAGGTGTTTTCTAAGTGGAAGTCTGCTTTTGTGGCTTACGCTACGACCGAAGGGGATTCGGAGAGATCTTCTACGCTGATATTTAACTACTTCGACATCCTCCTTGAGTATTGCCTAGGTGGTCTCAGAATATTAGGGTCTGGGATTTGCTGACTGTCCTGGTCGAAGACCCTTGGCCTAAGGCAGCCTACGAACATTTACAACATTTCTAAGGCTTATCGGTATACCCCAGATGGCCCCTTTCCCGGTTTCTTTCCACTTCTATTCAATTCATTTTCTTCGTGTTCGGAAACTAGGTTCTCCATTTCTTCACTATACCCCATTTAGCGAGTTTACGACGTACAGAGACTCGGATACGAAACGACGCGCAATCATTGTTGTATAGAAAGATTGCGCGATTCTAGCATATGATGAGAGGAGAGGAGAGAAAATGTATATCGGAGACTTGAGACGAATGCATAATGAGACGTTGATGTTGGATGACGAATTCGATTTTTCTACACTCGTGCATTTGTAAAACAAAGGGCTTCCAGAAGCTCTGGGGGTGTTTGGGATCGGTGACAATGTTTTTACGTGAGAACTTTCTTACATACCGGCATTATCTCTTACTGTATAAGCTATGGTCAGAATGTCCTTGATGGATAGGCGATCCGCTGGCTCTGGATATACGGGCATCGCGCGGCTTGTTGCGCGGGCAAAACAGCTACTTGTGTGTGTGAAGTAAGCGCTGATGGAACATTGTATCGGGGGTTGAGACAGTGGCATTGCTTGGCGTAGCGGAGTTGCGATTTTATGATATTGCTGCATGAATTAGGATGCGTTGATATAAATATATATACATATATACATATATGCCTACTGAACTTCCGTGTTATCTTTTACCTAGGTACCTATAGTCGTGATGCCTAGCATATGTAAACATGCTGTGAGACATCCTAGTCACAAAACCTGGCATCAACAGGAATTTTACATAAGGTTGATGTGATTTGCTTCGGGCTTCCCAGCTTGACCTTTTGAATACGGTAGGTAGGTACCTACCTAGCAAGAGCCCAGTAATCTAAATCTACTCCCTTCAGCTCTGATCGATCTAGATGGACAAGGCAAATAGAAACACACCTCACATGCACAAACACAAATCACAAGTAATCCCGTCGATACTTCAAGCGCACAACTCAATCCTCACAAGGCGAATTTCATCATTTCATTCGAACTTAGCACGTCCTCCTTTAAATTTCCGGAGTACCTAATCCACCCCCACCCCCCAATTCATCACCCCCTTAGCACAGATAAATACCTAGACAGACATCAAACCATCAAGGCACCTCCTTCCCCAACCTCTCCAACTCCTCCTTAATAAACTCCCTCGCATTAAGCAACTCCGTACTCCCATAAACAACCCTCTTCTTCGCGCGACCGCCAGCCTCGCCCGTGCGCTGGACCCATTCCTGGAGGTTGCCGTACTCGTCCATGCTGCCGCCGCCGACGGTGAACACGACGGCCTCGGAGAACCCCTGTCGGCGCTGGCCGAAGCTGGCTCCGGTGCCGGGACCCTGGACGCCGGAGGCCCCGGGCATGCCGCCGGGGGTGCTGGCGCCGCCGCGGATGGCGCTCGGGGGCGGCATGCTGCCGCGGGCGTTGGCGCTGCGCGGGTCGAAGTAGAGGTAGTTCTCTGTCTTGGCGATGGCGGAGGTGGAGGCGGCTTGGGGGTCCATGATGGATTCGACGATCTTGGTGATGGTGAAGTCGCGGTTCGCGGGGAGGAAGTTCTTGATGCCGCCGATGAGGTTGTCGAAGTTGGAGGCGAGGTTCGTGGGAACGCCTACGCCGGTTTCCTTGAGCCGGTCCGTGAGCCGGCTGGAGAGGGAGGAGAAGCGGCCGAATATGTCGGTGGAGTTGGATTGCGAGGCGTTGGGTTGGGAGGGCCCAATGGTGGTTAGTTGGGTCATTTTTGTTGTGGCGCGGACTCTGCGGGGGATGTTAGTATGGTATTGAGAAGTAAATATGTGATGCATTTGAGGCTTACTGTCGAATATAGGCAAGGCAGGTTGTATCAACCTCTGCCGCTGTGAGCGCCTCCTCAAACTGAGTCCAATCTGCGCGATTGACTTCTTGCTCCGTACTCAAGAACCAGATTATGAACAATCGAAGCTTATCTAACGAATCTTTGCCTTTGTCATCGCCCTTGATGACTTCGAGGATCTGAGCTTTCGTTTGCTTCATGACGTCTTCTTCCATTTGGAAATAGTTGTCTAATTGGCGGTCCTTTATGCCCTTTAATACCGAAGCGAGAATATTCATGTGCATATCTAACACAGCTTTTCGTTCTCTCAACTCTGGTAGGAGTGTTATAGCCGCTTTAAGATGCTGCGCGCTCGCGCTCGTGTCGTTTTGTAGATCTTCCAATGACGACGCCCCCGTTTTTTTGGTGATTTCTTGGGCGTCCTCCTTATAGCGCATCAGCTCGGCGTCGATATCTTCCGCAACTTGGGGGAAGGGAACGCCGGAATTCTTCTCCCAGAAGAAATCCGTGGAGGTGAGGTCGTAAGCCTTCTTCGTCACCCCCTTCGCGGGATTCTCTTCATCCACGGGTGTCTCGATTGTGATTCTATTGAGCTTCATATTAAGAACGTCATGTACAAGGGACTGGTAAGTCCAAGAATGCGATAGCATAGGATTAAGATCGACATTTCGATCTAAGATAACGAGGACAGGGCGAGAGGCAGGTGTGCCCGTAGATGAGGCGGGTCGGGTATTAGAGAAAAGGTTGTCTTTAGAGTTGAGGATGTGGTCACGAAGTTTTCGGTCAAGCTTGCCAGCGATCATTTCGGCAGCAGCCCCTTTGGGACATCGTATAATAGGGATGACACCTGAAATATTGGATTAGTATTGTTTCTTATTAAGAAGATTGCAGTTATCATACCCATGGTCACGGCGACACTGAACAAACCACTGACTATCCTGTCGACAACATGGTCTAATTCTTCGTCCTTCGTCTTCGCGCTATTCAAAGCCCAGTATGTGTGCTCTTTTTGCATCCCCAAGCTAAATAGATCCGGTTCGGCGACTATGAAATTAAGGTACTGATCAAACAGCTGTGCGATGTGTTCCGCCGTACCCGCCGTTGCGGTTTGCGATGCGAAGTCCTCGAGAAGGGGACGTGGTATTGAGGAGAGGAAATTGATATAGGCAGGAGAGTATACGCCTTTCTGCAAGTCGTTCGTTATGCCTTCTAAATTCTTTGCGTTCGGCTCGACGAGATAGATGGCGGGAACATCTGGAATAGGATGTCGCGATGCGGAAAGATGCCTGAAGAATCGCGCGTTAGCAAACGACCCGCGATACCTAACCGAGTAGTTGGCTTAGGGGGTTAGCGGGCTCGTACATATGCATGGTGACACCCATGGATCGCAAGTCGTTTACCCTCATGACGCTGCTGATTACGTCGCGGCCGAGATCGTCAAACACGAGAACTTTCCATATGGGCTCGCCATTGGCAGTTAATATAGGACCAGCCGGGGCTAGCCCATTCGCATGAGATTCGTCTTCATCTTTTTGGTCGAGGACCTCGTTTAGGTTGAGGATCTTTTTAAGAGATGCTACCGTAAGTTAGCCGTAAAAAGCTCGGAGAACTGAAGAGGAAGTCGAACCGATTTGGCGATCGCGCAACGAGTTTCCCTTAGCCCCAGCCATGAGATCGGTGCTTTCGAACTGTGTGGATGTTCTTATTCGCAACTATATATTCTCCGAGCTAATACAGTCTGCGCTTGCGCCGTTTCGGTGAACATATAATTGTCGTCGAAGTCATACATGTATATGCTTAGGTAGGCGATGCAGGTGATGCAGTTGGTGGTGGAAGATGTGATAGAGACAGCAGAGACGGCCGGAAAGGTCGAATTTGAGACGGTGTTAAAAAGTGAATAGATCACTAGCTTGCCATTTATCAATCGCTATCCTATCCTATCGGGACTGTTGGTGATGTGAACCTCAAAAACTCATCTCAAGCAACAAGCTATTGGACATTTATGTTTTATGCAGCTATCAACTTTGGCAAATGACACGACTGGCAAAATGATGTATGCAGGTACTTGAGTACATGAGTACATTCATTTACGTAGCCTTGCACGTGTGTAAACGTACCTATGTACATTCCACAGAGGTTGTAAGCTCACTGTAAGCTGTAAGTATCTATGTACATAGCACATCCCGGTAATCTCAGGTGGTAACTTACATACAGCTTAGCCTTGGCGCTTTCTTTTGCAGACGCCTTAGACATTTCTAATATAATCATCAATTCTCATTGGACACTTATGATTTATTCAAAAGGTAATAATTCTTTTATTGGATTTTCTTTTTATCCATGTATAGGTACCTAGTATCTAACCTCGTAACTGCATACTTGGTATATTACTTACTTAATAGTTAAGTATAAAAAAACGACACTTTCAGATATACCACTATTATTAATATAGCAGATATAAACTTGAGATACTTTAGAGATAGTGAGAGTTAAGATTCAGACTAAAGCCGGCTCTGCGATGATCTATAACTGTGGCTATACTATCAAAAGCTATAATGTTTCATCGGACTCTCATACTATCTAGCTCGGTTAGCTAATAATAAGCTTTAACTGCATAGGTAGGCATAGCTTGCAGTGAAACAAGGAAGCCGACATACCGACGCTACGTTAGTTCCCAGCCACGGAACCAGGAAGGTATCTCTTTTAGCTCCACTTTGGGCTGTAGGCAGTTTTTCCATGTCCCTTCCCTTCTAGCGTAAGTTCTCTCACTCGCCTCCCCCAAAGAAAAAGCTTGCGACGCCAAACTTTCCTCTTTATCCTTTCCCGTACATCTACTCGTTCCCCTTCCTCCCCAATTATTGTGTCTTTTCAATCATCAAACATCAACCGCCTTCTCTCTCTATTGCACTTCATCAAAGACTTGATCTCATCTCAATTAGTCGCCTTCTCTAATTCTTAGTAAATAATCCCATGGAAAGATTCTTCCATAGTTGGGTTGCTCAATTATACATTTGAAAAGTTGTACCGGTCGCTCGCGCTCGCTTCATTCCTCGATCTGTCAAACTAAACAAACAAGCAATCAATCCACCAACTCAGTTCTACTTCTACCTCACAGGCTCTATACAATCCCACTCACTCATCCAGAATTCTTGAGATAGACTTCTTTCTTTTCTCCAGTCTAAATTCCCCAGGAAGATTCCATGTCGTAAATTATATCTCTCAATAATGGGAGCATGACGAGCAACTGTTTTCTTCATAAGAAGAGACAGAAGCAAGAAGCAGGCGCGTCAGATTCAGCGGAAACAGCAACAGAGGGTAGCGATTGTTGGGTTCGGAGATAATTAAAAACTATAAAGGGTATGAAAAATAACATCAACTCCCCCTCCCCCTTTTTAATTTCTTTTCTTTTCTTCTCTCCTTTATTCCCCTTTGCAAAGCCTTTTCCAACACTATTATCTGCACAAAATTTAAGAGCATGTGTCGTGTATATGCGTGTGTGCGCCCTGGTTGATCACTTTCTGTTGTGGATTTTCTCCACCCACCCCCGAATTCCGATTCTTGCAGCTATGTATTTGCATTTCGGCATGGGACAATTGGGTTGGCAGCCAACAGCAGGGTAAAAAATACAGTGGCCGTACCCTCACCTATGGATTACAGCTGAGCATTCAAGGGTGCGACTTGAACAATGAAAGTTCTAGTGACCAGTCAAGATCTAACAAGTAACTCCTAAATTCCCTTACAATAGGGACGGAGAGTGAAAGAGGCTTAAAAGAGCGAGAGAGATTAAATCTCTCTAAAATACTCTAACTTTGAATATGAAAGCCTAGCATCATGTCAGACCGTAGTGGTCTTAATTGCTGTTAAGCTCTTCATCAGTCAATTTAATGGTCTATCGATTATTCACAGCCAAGAGTTCTTGGGCGTTTCCGGGGGGAGAAGACTGCCTTATTCCAGCACGTCTGCCAAAGGTTTGGACAAGAGACAATTAGCGAATCCAACTACAGCGAATATCATCGAATCGACTCTAGTTCCTAGACATCGAGCAACATGACCACACCCTATGCAGTTCCGACTTATAACCACAAGTCTTAACGGTCTTCTTAGATCTATTGGCAAGCCAGGCCGTGCAATGGCTATATTTCATCATAGAGAAATAATGTCGAAGACAAAAGCTTCAATAATGGCTGCTTGGAAGTTCTAAGTCTACAGGCCAACATCTAGTTCAAACGCCGCAGTCCAAAGTCCATCCGATGGTTATGCCGATATCACTCTCCCAGTACCCGACGACTCTATGCCTCGGAAACGCCTCCGTCACCGTGCTCTGAAAAATAGCCTTGCCTCTTGGGTGTTCTAGCCTTCAGCATGTTTCCATACAGCTCAACCGATCCTTACACGTGCCACATTTTTTTTTATTTCATTTTGTCCTTGAAGCCAGAACTGATTTCTCTATCTGCAGGTGGCTTTAGATCTGCGGTCTACCTATACCTATTCCGGCATAAACGCAACCTGCAAGCCCCAGCCGCTTTTTACAGGATCAGTCTAATAACACGCCCCTTTAATTCGTTGATTTTACTAGACAAACGCCACAAGATCCTTTTCTCCTTGTACCCAAGGTTAATCTCGAAATCGATACCACCTCCCAGCGGACATTGCCTATGTTCTGTATGGGGCCGTTGTTCAATCTATGGCATTGATTGCGATGTCGTAACCCTGCCGAAATATCAACCATCACTTAATATTGGTATGTTTAATAACATTGAATCCAAGCTTTGAATACGTCATCCCGAATTAATAAAAGTACACCACCCCCATTTGGGTTTAGTTTAATTGGGTGATGCTGATGCTGACCTTCTAAAACATTAGTGCCACTGGATCACGTGTTTAATTTTCACACGTACATTTCTCTCTCGATCACGTGGTACCCTTTTTCCCATTCACGCACGTGACCCGGATTTTCACGTGCCTTCTTCCTTCTTTTTCCCATCACGTGCCTCACTTCAATCATCATCACGTGATACCCTTGAGGACACTCGATCATGGCTCAAGGTAGCAATGGCTGGCAAGGCCATCCCTATCCAAATGGGATTGGTGTCTCCCAAGAAGAGGACCATTTGAATAACTTCAATGGCTACCAACAATATCCTGGCCACCAGTACAGCCAACCAGACCTTGGTCAATACTCCAACGCAGCCACTTTTCCCGGATATCCCTCTCTCCAATCTGGAGGCCAGTTCGGAAACGGTGCCTTCGCTGGAGGGAACATGACAGATCAGACATCCTACTACTCTAACACTCATCAGTTTAACAATGACCCCAATGGAAGCGGCCTCCATGGCCACGGTGGACATGACTTACAACAATACGGGGGACCTTTCAACAACCATGCTGGATATGAGGCACCTCTTCAAAATCAGCTTCCTCCCCAGTATGTTACTGAGCAGGCTAGTCAGAGCCACAGCCACACACCGAATACATTTGGTGCCCAGTCATGGCAGACCCAACCAGTTCAACAACTCCCACCTCAGTTCAATCAAAGAACAGTAGGGTTTAGCCATCATAGCCCGCAATTGATGTACCAACAACAACAACCCCAGCAACACCAGCATCAGCAACAGCAACAACATCAGCAACAGCAACAGACCCAACAGCCACAACAACATCAACTACAGCCTCAGCAGCAGCAGCACCAACAGCCGCAGCAACCACAACAGCTGCAACACCCGCAGCATCCACAGCATCAAATTCCTTTTACTAGAGCGTTCTTCGGTCCTGAAGGTGTTGACTCCCAGAACAGGCAAGGTCACTTCCCTCAACCCTCGCAGCCCATGCTCCAATATCAAGGTCGGCAACATTCGAATGGGGCGACAGTACAGTTGCAACCTATGGCAGCGGCGACGCCTCAGAATTTTGCTGAGACTCAAAGGTCAGTTCAACCGCAGCATTATCAGCAGATGCGGGGTGTTCAGTCAACATCTACCCCTCCATCTGCCCAAAGCTTGCAGACCATCCAAATTGTGGGGCACCAGGCACTCAACGAGGTACCTAACGAGGCAGCGAGAGCAGAGGATGATGAACTTTGGGAGATTCCGGAAGGCTTTCCGTACCTTATGGTAAAAAACCCACCCAAAACGAAGCAGGGTAAATTCCGTGCTGTCTGCACCGAACCAACTAAATCTTACACTACAAAACGCGACACGCGTACTTCACATTTGTTACCTCATCGCAACTTGCGACTTCCATGCGAAATACAGAGAGACCTACAAGACTTAAATACCAAGCTTCAGTCCAAATCATTATCTGCGAATGAAAGAAGTACTATTGAGAACGAGATTCAAAAATTGTACGACGAACCTGTTCTTGTAGCAGACAACGAAGGTAAGCATAAATCCTCTTTCATCAGTCATTGCAGCCATATACAGCCACCAACACCTATCTTACTATATTTTTTAATTTCAAAGCTAATCTATTCCGACAGGTCCTAAATCCGTTCCTCGTCCTCCCAAAGCCAAGGCCTCTGCTAAGCGAAAATCAACAATCATGGATCCTACCAAGAAATTAGATCACCTAGGGGCGGGCGGTGATGACCAGGAGGATCCTAAGGATACTCAAGCTCGCGAGGTATGTCCTTTCTTTCCGACCAATTCACTTCCATTCAGCCCTGTACTCCCCCTCTAGATGGATATCGTGCCTTATGCCAATGATCTGCCTCCCTCGCCTCATTCGGTGTTCATCGCGGATACCACTGCTATTTTTTCTACGATCGAATTTTCTAACGTGGCTACTTAATACTAACGCGTTGCCTAAAACAGATCGCGTCAAAACCGCGACCCGAAGCCCCTCTTCAAGCTGTTGAATATGACATTGTCAAGATTCTTTGGCATGACCCAAAGCATCCTGAACTTTCACCTGATGCCCTCAGGAACAACATTGACAAGTTTGGTGATTATGTTACGGGCATTCGGACCAAAATTAAAATGCTGAGGGAAGGGAAGGATGTAGGGGGAGAAGACAAACGTGCTGCCTTGGAAGCGAAGCACCTTGAGATCCATGCTGCTATTGACGCCGCCCTCAAGTTTGGTGATAAGTTCCTTCTCACCCAACTTGGCACGCATAAGAAGCTTGTTGCTGGCTTACACTCTGTGTTGTTTACTCGCTTTTCTTCAAGCGATTACAATGGCCCGTACCCAAAGGCCATTCTCAAGCTTCTCTCTCTGTTTGCCACGGTAGACACAGACTTATTAGAAAAGGTCAAGATGAGCAGAACGCAACAGAAGGTCAAGGGAAATGTTGACAACGAAGCTGCTAATTATATTAGCCTGATTATTGAGAACGCTGAAAAACGCTCAGCTTTCAATGCCCAAGAGGCTGCCGAGGATTCCAAGAAGACGGACGATGCCAAGAAGCCTACCTCTAGTGTTTCCAAGAAGGTATCTACGACAAGCACCAAAGATAGTCCGTCAACGTCAAAGGCATCGCCGCTGAAGACCTCAGTTCAACCGAAGAAATTGAGCGCGGGAATCAAGAAGATGCGACCAACTGACTATTCCGGTCTGGGATCTGCGAGAAAGATTAGCAACGTAGCAACTAAGGCAACGCCTCCTCAAGCCTCTTTCAAGAGACCAGGTGACGGGGATGTCGATACTCGTGCTCCGAAAAAGACCGCGGTTGAGAGCGAGACAGGTACTCCATCGACTGCTAAAGCACCATCCACCACGACTCCTTCCAGTTCTCAAACATCATCGGCATTGTCAACACAGGGTCGTTCTAGGCCTAGCGGATCGATGCTTCCTGGCCGATCTCGTGTTCTTCCTAAGGCCCAACTGAAGAAGCCAACTCCCCAACCGTCGAGCACTTCATCTGCCATTGGAAATATCCTGGCTGAGATTTCGAAGCCGAAGGAGGTGTCTAAACCCCGAGATGAACCAGAACGAGCCCCTGAAACCCCAGAAGAGACTGCGCGAAGATTGCGTAAGGAGTCTCGACGACATCTTCGCGTTTCATGGAAGCCCGATGATGAGCTCACTGAAATCCGAATTCTAGAGCATGATACATCTGAAGATAGGGGCCGGGATCATAGTATGCTCCGAGATGCGCGAGATAACCGCTCCGAAGGACGGATGTTCAAACAACAAGTGCAAGATCAAGATACCCAAGATCGCGATGACGATTTCGAAGAGAATCGGGAGGTTGCCTTACAATCTTGGTACAATCCTATCTTGGTTTCAGTCAGCTCAGAGGCAGGCGGTATTCCTCTAGAGAACCAACAAAAGAATTTTGTGACACGTGGTGGAAAGCGCCCGGTTGAATCTGAACAGAAGAAGATCATGGGAGACTACGAAAGTCGCGAGTTGATGGCTATCTACACTAGCGTGTCAGAAATTCCAGATACTCCACGATCTCCAAGCGGCAAGTTCGTCGATGTTTCTAGCCAACCAAAGATTATTGCTGTGCCATCAACCCCCGCGAAGTGGCTCGAGACATTACCTGCTACAACCCCACGACGCATTGAGATTCACCAGCGTACGTCTGACCAACTCAACTTTGGTCCTCACCTTGCACTTGACCGAGCGGTTCGTCGATTGCGTGCTACGCCTATCACAGCACCAGATTTGTTCGACAATGCCATCGTCAAGATGGCTCGCCCACGCAGCGAAAAGGAGCGTGCCGATGAAGTCTTGTCATTATTGCAGTCTGATAAGGTGAAGAATTACGTGGATCCAGATCCGTATGACCCCGCCCATCCCAAGACGCAACGCCGTCACGACTACGCGGATCCGAAGGTCCAACGAGACGTAGACGCTCTCGAAGACGTATTTGCCAAGTTCAAGGGCAAACCATACCCGGCTACCCAGCCCCCTGAACATTTGCATTCGAATCCGGACCGCGTCACAGAGTGGTGGGACGGCTACAATCGCCTGCTGATGTCTAGCGCACTTCAGCCTAAGCAGCCACAGCCACCCCAACCACAAGCTCAGATTGCTCATTATGAATCACAACAGCAGCAATCACAACTACCCCAAGAGTATGCAGCGATCCTTCAGCAAGTACAGGCTCTCCAGGCCGGTCAAGCTGTTACGCAGCCAATAGCTCAACCTATGGCTCAACCATATGCACAACCCATTACTCAATCAGCTCAGAGCGCCGCAGAGCCGGCACCAAACCAGGTGACCGTTGCCGTACGCAACATTTTAGCTGCATTAGGCACGCCCGTGGGAACTCCAGTATCGGCTCCAATGCCGACGCCCGCTCCAGCCCCGGCCCCGGCCTTTGCTCCCGCTCCTGTAGCTGCAACTACATCCACTCCTAATATTCAGGATATTCTAGCCATGCTGAACCCAGCTAACAACACGACTGCCAATCAGGCACAGTCTACGGCTAATACCTACTACCAAGGCTGGCCCCAGAGCCAGTCTCAGCCTCAGGCGCAGACTAGCTCGGCATACGGGAGTTATGGATACAACGCACAGTCATATAGCGGTCAGTCACAGTATTCTCCGCAGACAGCACAGACCGAGAATATGCCCGGCCGACGTGACGATACCGAACGCGGAAACCGTAAGGAGTTCCAGCGTTCGGCAGCTAAAGACCACAAAGGGATCAATCGTTCTCTCATTGGTACCAAGCCCTGTACCTTTTGGGCTAAGGGTCAATGTGCGAAAGGCGATAAGTGCACTTTCCGACACGACCCCAACGATCTTAAGTAGTTATGACAAGGATTGTATTATCCTAGATCTGCGAAAAACCCAGATCGTTTCTTTTCTTTTTTTTTACCTGTACAACATTTGGCATCCTCCGGAGTTGTCCCACGAGTCAGTAACGGGAGGTATGAAAGGGATGGCATTTGCATTGCGACGGCGGATCCGGGATGGATCATGAAAGGGCTTCTCTGCCTTGTTTGACTACGCTTGTCTTTTCCCCTTCCCTTTACTTTACTTCATCACTCCACCTAATTTACCCCATCTCCTTGGAGAAGCACGGTTCTACCGGGTATCACTCTCAAGGGATGTTTTTTTCCGAAAACAAAAGGCATGAGAGAGGCGTTCACGAATTGATGTTTGCATTTCCGCTTCCTCTTTACGAGGATGGTTTCTTCGGGGATCTTTAAGGACACCTCGTTGAGGAATATGTATAATAGTTGCTTCTCTGCATGACACGGCTTCGATACTGGTCCTGTACACCAATTGCATAAGTTGCAAATATTGCATTGTGTTAAACTGGCTCTGATTACTTCTGTGCTTTGCTATTGCTATTATGTCTTCCATACGTGACTCGTCTGTCTTCGTAGATCTCCCTAGATTTAAACGAGTAGCCATCTCCATTTGACGAAGCCCATACTGGATTATTTTGACGGTAAAACACCCAGATACCCCCGTTGCCCTTGTCCGTCTTTGCTTTTTTAATTCTCGTACAACGCCACCCCCACCGCTCGTCCGAACGCCCCGTCCAGCGATCCTTTCGCCATCTACACAACCACCCAATCAACCAGTCACTCCTCCAACCCCAACCTCTCCTCAATAACAGCCACGATCTCCTTCCACTCCATCATAGCGCCGTCGCCGACGTCGCCACAGGCAAGTGTCTTACTCTGCGGTCTCAAAACCTCGAACCACCCCCCATCGTCTCCCTCCCTCTTCGGCTCAGGAGTGGGCCCCTCGTCATCGGTTGCGGGATGCGCGGGACGCGCTTTTGCGCTGCCGTGGCCGCCCACGCCCCACTCTTCCTCGAGCACGCGCAGCGACTTGGCGGTCACGGGGTGTCGCCACATTGCCGTGTTCATGGCGCTGCGGAATCGGTTAGTACTTCCAAACAAGCCCCTCTCTCCTAATAAAATGAAAGAAAAATACGAAAAAAGGGAAAGGGAGTTGGGCTTACGGCGCGACGATAATGTGCTTCTTCCGCTTCCTCCCCGTGTCGCTGTCCAGCTCGCCCCAGGCGTCCCAAGCCCGCACCACGCTCGTCAGTATGCCGTCGGCGAAACCGCCTACGATTTTGGCCATGGTGTTCGCGCTTAGGGGGGCGATGACGAGGAGGTCGGCCCCTTTTTCCTGCTGGTTAGTTACCAACGTTACGTACGATCTTATAGAGATAGGTTTATTGTGGGGACAAGGATAAGGGTGGAGGGAGGGATATTGGAAAAGGGGTAAAAGGTGCGGGGAATGCGGGGAATAGGGGATGGCTTACAGCGCCGGAGCTCAATATGCAGGATTGCGTCGCCGCGCTTCCACGGCTCGCGCCACTCGTCTGCATCTACGTATACGCCGTCCACGCATGGCATGGAGAGGAGTGAGGATACGGGGGGTTGCTCCCGGGATTGGCCGGATAGGAAGCGTGTGGCTGATGGGGTTAACAGCACGCGGATGCTGAGGTCTTGGCTGCTGTTCCGTTGGGAGTGGCGCTCGGCTAGGGCTTCGATTATTAGGGGGAGTTTGATTGTGGCGACGGATCCGGAGGCGGCTAGGAGGAGGTGCTTCTTATTGTCTTGGAGAGAGGATGTTAGGCTTGCTAGGGAATTCTTGCGCCGACGCTCATGGTGGGCGTCGTGGTTGGAGGAGATGGCTTGGAGCATCTTTCTTTGTTGTCTGGATCCCCGTTGTTTTTTCTGTTTAGGTTGAGGTAGAGGTATAGGTTGTACGAGTTGACGAATTATTGTTGCTTTGTGGGATAATAAAGCGAATCTTCAATTGGTAAAAAGGCTTGGTCTAGATTCTAGTCAGGTTCAATTCACGGCAGGAACAGTTCAAGATAAATAGGAACTCCGACGTTAAAGCGATGACATGGTTAGTCCAACGAGATCGGAGGTTAAAATCGGTTTAAGTCAGGGTTCTTTGTTAGGTAATGTTGGACAATGTTAGATAAGCAGATCACGAGTGAGGCAATTGACTTTCTGAGGTTTCCCTTTGTAGTTGGTTTAGAGTTATCTTACTGTACTTGGCATCTCCTTGCGATCTACCCTTGAATCTTGTAACGGTCCACTTGACCTACCGTCATACCGTGGTGTTACCGGTAACGTGGTTCGGGGAAAGCACGGCACGGAACATGAGGAAAACTTATGTTTTTCTACGAAATTACGAATGTGGGAGGTCATATGATGTATTCAGCAAGTGCAACAGGAACGTATCAATTGATGATGACGGATCGTTCGCGTCGGCAAGTGCGGGGTCGAAAGCTGATCGACCGGATAAGAGCGCCCTAAGAAGAGCTGAGCTATGGGGGAGGTGTCTAAGTACAATCTCAATCTAGGGAACCTGCGATCGTGATTTGATTGGTCCCAAGTAAGCAATAGCGCTGGCCGCGGCATCCCGTGCGGCTGACTCATCGCGCCCCACTTCTAATAACCTCCCCCAATACTTCGCACCATTGAACCTTCTCCAAACCGTCGACTCCTAATATCGCAAAAGATGGCGTCGCGGATGAATAGAGGGAGATGTGAAGCCACTAGTCGAACCTAGTGCGTCCTTCATTCTGAAGTGACGGACGTAATTATGCTCCCAAGGGGCGTCCTCGTCGCTGGCGTCTCCTGAATCCTCGTCGTCCTCCTCATCTTCACCCAAGGCTAATCGACCATATAGTCCCAAGTCTTTGAAATCTCCTTCAAGCAACTTGTCGATGATGTTCTGGATCTTGCGCATCGGCATTCGGGAGTAGTAGTCCTCGGGGTCCTCTACCGGGCTTGTGCCGTTCCATTCATCGATTGCGAGGGCAAGTCTGCCTTGCTTGCCTTTGTCGGCTTCGGGCATTCCTTTAATGCGCGTGAGCATGTTGTAGACGGATCTTGCTTGGCACAGTTCCTCGAGAAAGTCGACGAGTATTTGGCGCGGAACTTGATTGGTCCACTTCCATTCTGTACAAGCCGCTTCGATAATTGCCAACGTTGGCTTGGCGCGGGTTTCACCGTCGAGGTCGATGTACATGCAGTTTGGTTTAACGTGGTGGTTGGCGATCGCATTGACGTCCATCATGAATTCCGCGATGAACTCGTCGACCTCGCGCTTCTTGAGACTGGGGACTTCGGCTTCAATCGCCCACTTCAGGATTGCGTCGCTTCTGTCATCAAGAATGTCGCGACCCTCATTGAAGACGAAACCGCGACGAGGAAGAATATCCTTGAGTTCGACGTCATACCACTTCTGCTGAGGAAGATCGCTGCGCGAGTTGATTTCAGGCGAGGACATTGTAGTAGTTTGGGGTGCCTTTGAAGGAACTGTGATTTCAGAGATGTTAAAAATAAAGGCGAGTGGCAAAACTATCTGCGAAGAGCTTACCAGAGATCATATTCATAGGCGGCAGGCACTTGGACGATAAAATGTTTGTTGATGGCGAGAGTCTCGATTGAGAAGAAATTTTCAATCAAGAGGATGTATGAGATTGAACAATTTGTTTTGTGCTCGCACAAGATGAATGAAGTATGAAGTAAGGATTCTTCAATCAGAGAGTTGCGGGTTATGGAAGAAGGCACGCAGCTGCAAGAATTTCAATATGGGGTTGGGTGAATTTATAAGTCGGTATCATGGTTTTAAAGATATGCCTAGTGTGTTGGGATTTGTAGGAAGGTATGTTTAAGAGATGGAGCGGGAGTATTCTGATTAATACGCCAGAAGTTATTTTAATAGGTTAGCTTTTTGGATTCTCGACTTTGAAGTTGGATAGAAAATGTGGGCATCGAGAGACTGCAAAGCTTCTACTCATTGGGTGCCTAGAAGCGATCTTAACATTGACCTTAACAATACGAGGAGGTACTTGCTTCCTCAAACTACTACCCCCCCCTAGTTTCCTAGCCATAATACCTAGTATCAACACCATCCGGTCAACCCCGCGAGATGGTCATCACCACACTCCTTGGTTTGATTAACAGGCATCATTTTAACATATCGGAGTTACGCTAGGTTATACGATGACACAATACAGAATGATATCCATGGTATTATACCATTGCGTATTAAAATGTATTGTTATTTTCAACTTATATTCTACCTTGTCAAGACAAAGGCATTGTATCACCTAAGTACCTACTTGGTATCCATCTTACCAACTTCACACCCCTCCTTATCCACCTCCACCTTCCTTTTATCCCTTTGCCCAAGATAGAGCTCTTGACACTTAGACTTGAGAATGGCGTATGAAAGTGGGGGCGTAAGCAAAAGTTCGATTGAAGATACTGACACGGAAAACGAACGGATTGAATTAACTTAATTGATTGAAATTAGAGATTAAACTGGGAACATAGCCCAACTAGATTAGTTCAACTTTTAATGAAACCGTGCACTACTAAGATACCAATATTGAGACCAACGTAAACTCAATCAAAACAGCCCAGGCTTTACATATTAGCCCTCAAAAATGTGACAATATCATCAATTCCCTGATCCTCGTTGATCCAATGACCACCCTTCGTGTATTTATTCCATTCTACCGATCCCATATGGATACGGAGAGTATCCCGAAGAAGTTTCCCATTGCTAATTGACACAACTCTGTCATCCACAGAATGAGCCAGGAACACCGGAGTTTCGTCCGTTACGGGGTACATCGACGTGTGAAGATGGCGCTCGGCGAAAGGAGGTAGCCAGCTGGAGAGGCCGATCAATCCGGCGAACTGTAGACCGCCAGCTGTAAGGAATGCCGAAAGCGCAGTTGCGAAGCCTTGGCCGAATCCCGCCAAGAAGATCTTATGGCTAGGTAACGGTTCTCGTCGGATGAGGTCCATGATCTGGGTGATACTGGATCGCAAGCCGGGCTCTTGCAATTCTGGTCGCGCTCGTGGGTTTCCAGTTGACCATAAGTCGAACCATTGCGACATGTTTTCGATGTTAGACTGGTCGGCGCGCAGAAGCGGCGCTTGGGGGAATACCCATTTGACCGTAGGGAAGAGATCAGGCAGAGCGATTGGCAAGCCTTCCGGCTGCGGTGCTTCGCAGTCGAAGAGTTTGACGAAGAATTCTACAGCGAAAGTATTCCGATCGTGAAGCCAGATGATTGTGTGCGTGTGCCCCCTTCGCGGGTGTAAAATGGAGGAAGTCATTGCGCCGTTATACCTGTTTTCGTAGTATTCAATGAACTGATATTATTGAACGGAGCAGTTCTTGAGGAGTAGGTATGAAATTGAGAGGTTTGGAAGAAAAGGGAGAAGTGTCATACCGGGAAGATTTGGAGTATGGTGCCATAGAATGGTTTTATTCCTAGGACCTAGGTAGGCATTATGTAGTTATCTCTGGTAGATTCATATTAGAATTTTGTCGAGAACGCCATCTTACCTAACTATAACGCGTATAGTTTGTGCTTTGTGTCTGTAGCTTACCAAGTCTTCGATATGGCGTCCTTAAACTTCTAGTGTAAGATGATTACGTCGAACTTTAGGTTATGTGGCACAAAGTCTAGTTTGAAGGCACCTGGGAAATAACGAAGAATAGGAGTTTTCGTCAGCAGTATATTCAATCTGACTTGAGTTACTTGGAACTAAGGAAAAAGTTTACCGCCATCCCGTCTTACATCAGGACATTGAATGTTACCCATCAACCCTATTAATCCAATACCTTTCATCACGTAACCTAATCAGCCATCCTAGCGCCCCGGATACTCCACAGGGGAAACGATTTATTGTCTGAGTGGGCAAGAACTCGCTCTTTGTAGGGTTCGATCTCGTTGGTCTCATACCTGGGCAACCTTCTCACTCTTTAGGGTCTGCTTGGATTGCATGCTTCTCAGTTGGGCGTGGTAGCTAAGATCCGCTGGTGTTAGGTCGTTATAAGTCGTAAGGGTAGTCTCGCCATGCTCCGAGTTCTGCACCACTGAGCGGTAGATATCGTGGATGAACTTACGTATCCCTGAGAGGGTTGAATCACCTGGAGTGGATGGAAGATGTGGTGCTGCGCTATCATTTGCTGCGAGATTTGAAGCACTATCGCCAGCACTCTGGTGGGGACTACGCCGTTCCCTAATCCAAGAGCTTACGGACTTACTAAGGTTTGTGAAGCGGCCAACAAAGATGACGAACACGACGGGGAGCGAGTGGCAAATCAGCCCGACATTGATCACGGCGAGACTGTGTCATAGCGAAGATTAGTTTGGATACGAGAAAGCTAGTACTCTGTCTCATCTCGCTCTGGATGGACCCCTTATTATGAAAAGAAAACCAGAGATAGAAGCTGTACCTACCTCGTGGCGTATACGGGGACGATGGTCCATGTGAAATCCGATAGGTCAAAGATCTTTTTATTCTGGCGGATGATTAGGTTAACTAACTCGGCACACGTTGCCCTAAAGGTGATAATGTCAATAGCTTCTCGTATAGAATTCATAGGGGGGTAGGTTGACGACATACAAGAAGCCCGTGAGGAAGATAAGGCTCACGCCTATCTTTCTCTTCCTGGAAAGACCTAGTTTTGGTACTTGGTGTAGTGGAATAAACAAGATGTAAAAGTCAAATATGACACTGAAATAGGCGCCGGCAGTGACTAAATCTACTGCAATATCGTTGCAACGGTCTATCAAAGATGGGGCGAGCCAGTTCCCATGTTCGCTTGGCCATGGGGCGCATGCCACAATATCGATGATAACAAAGGCAACACAAAAGGTGACCACTATAGCTATACCAGCCCAAATCATGTATCTGACATGAGTAACAGGGCTGAATAACCGAAGATAGAAAACTAGAAAGGCCACCTTGATTGTGGTGTTGTCGATACGGATTAGAACCGAATCGGCCAAAGAACCCTGGAGATAGATCCTATTAAGTATCGATATTTGGGTTTTGTGACTGGAGTTTCGCTTACCTTCTGGTATCCGACATAATGTGAAAGCGGCACATCCCAGAAATGAATCCCTAATATACCGCCTCCTGGTATCCAGAGAACTGTATGTTGTTGGCTCTAGAAAACGTGTAGTTGCAGGAATGGGGCCTGCAAATAAACTCACGTTTAAGTATCAGAGCAGAGTAGGATAGGGTAAGAATCTGGTCCATTCATCGCGTCAGCAAATTAAAAACTATAGGGAAGAAGAGTCTAACCGTTGCAACAATACAGAGCCCTGGTAAAACGGAGTTAGATTTTGCCAGTAATTACAAACGATTAGATATCTATATTGGAGTACATACAGTCATCTGCACCGAAAGAACGGGTGATCTTCAATCGCGCGTATATGCGCAAGGACACAAGTATGACAATAAGAGCAGTAAATACGGCGATGAGAATTATCAATTCGTAGCATCTTGATTCGGGATTAGTGAAGTTGGACTCGCGTCCTGGAGGCGGCGCTCTAGCTGGAGTGTTGTCCGGATCCATTTTGGCAAACAGATCAAGTAAAATTTTAAAATTTTGCAGCTTGGAGAAATGTATCAGCAACGGAATTGAGCTCTGTTGGAGGCGTTAAGGCTTTAAACTGTCACTCTTGGCTTGTGCTACCAAGGATACAAATATCAGAGAGGTATCTAGTACGTTAGTTTGTCTAGCATCCAATGCAGCCCCCAGAGCCTTGCGTTTATTTTCGCTACTAGGGCTATGTACCGGTAGGATGGAAGAGAGGGAATGCGGCCAGATGTGATATTCTAAGGTTGATATAATAACTAGCGGTCTACAGTCTACGTAACTTGGTAAAGGATGTTAATACTGCCTTCCTAAAATAGGTAGGTAGATATAAGTTTTCGCTATTTGGATGTTCATGTGAACTTCATAACAACATTGCCAGCAGCCGAGGTAGGTAATTAATATGTAGCCAGCGCCGACGCTGTGCTACCAAGTTGTTGTGATACCACCCCTTAATTCTGATACTGCGCTCTGATTGAGAAGAGGTCAATAATTGCGGAAGGATTTTGTATTAAATATGATGAGACCGGTGGGTTTGTAATGTAGGAACCTGGCTATCAAAAAGAAAAAAAAAGGTACATTTATCTGATAAAGACACGCCTTGTCTTGTAAGATCGGGGTGCCGGGGATTATTTATGTAAATGCATTCATGTCTTAGATATTGCTACACTCCTTAATTGATTGGTCGGTAAAATATGTACGTATCTTTTCGTGACCATTTTGTGCCACTCAACACTGCATTTTACCTACCCCCTACCTAAGTAACGGTTAGTATACGTACTTCTCTAGTACTGAATCGTTAGCTGCGCTGGTGCGATGGCTTTTGGCACTTGAAATGATCTCCATCTGAATTTTCCAGAGAGCGTACTAACTAGGTAGGTAATAACAAGATACGAGAAAACCTCATAATACTCTGCCAGTCTCCGACTTACTGCCAATCAGCTAGGATCGTTTCACCTGGTTCTAAGTGCGCATATTTCACACTCTCTTTCCAGACTAAGTCTCGCTTTCGTAGATCTTTGGATTCGGTACTGGTCTCAAAAGGCTTTGTATCAAAGTAGTATGAGTCCTTGGGAAACTCGCCATAGGTGGGGTTTGATTCAAACGCGGCCTCGAGAACTTGCGATGCAGATTTTGCTGTGCTTCTTACTAGGCCGTTTGGCATGAAAATTGCGATGATGGGATAGATGATCTTAAACATCAAGACACGAATGATCCAGTTTGCATGGCGCTGGAGACCGGTTGTCATGGTGCCCGGGTCGACGCCTAAGATACTGACCTTGTTTAGTACCGGATCGCGATCCATGCGGCGCTGGAGCTCATGGATCATCATGATGGAGAATAGTTTAGCTGCACCGTAGCGACGATATCCGCTGCGCCAAGACGGATCCTCTTGAGCAGAACTCCAGGTGCCCTTAGCTATTGCCTCGAAGCTAGCCTCATCGTGTACGAAAGTCTTGTAATCCCCGTCGAAGGCCTGGGTACCTTCATTTCGTTTGTCGTATGGACTAGTAGGTAAAGCCGTAAGTTAGCATAAGGATATCATGGCCTGATGAATGATGAGAGGCTTACTCGTGGGACTGGCTTCCAACAACGACTATGCGCCCTGTGTCTTTGTTCATACTCTTCAGTAACAGCAGCGTCAACAGCCAGTGGCCAAGGTAGTTTGCACTGAATGTCATGTCGAAGCCGTCATCAGTCCACATCGGCTTGCCGAAATCCTGGAAGCCAGCATTGAGAATGAGCGTTTGGATTGGAGGGATAGCTTTTGCTTCAACGCGGGCGTTGATATCATCAACCGCCTTACGAACGCTGTCGAGATTCGCTAGATCAAGGGAAATAACATTGTGAGAATGCGATGGGTTTTTGGACAGTATTGACATGAGAGAAGGTGCTGATTTTGCATCGCGAACTGTATAGAGGCCATGATAGTTAGCAAACTTGGGCTGCGAAACAAGCTGGTCGCTAATAGCGCTCCCAAGGCCGCCGTTGGCACCGGTGACCAGGACCGTCCCCTTGACAGCAGACATTTCCGCACAAGAATGCGATCACTATGTTTAGTGGGTGTGAAGAGAATTGTAGATATTTTTCCTCTTATCGGCCTGGTAGCGTAGCTAATAGGTAACTGGGCGAATTGAAATTTCTTTGAAGTTAAGTTTTCGGTTTATACGGAAAGGCTCTTTCAAGCAAGGAGCTTATCCCTTGCGTTGGAGGTATGCGCCCGGCCTAGTGTGCGGCCATTTATGTCGTGTTACCATCCTAACCCCCACTACAGCCGATTAAATTAATATTATGCCACCGTCCCTTCCCAGCCTGCTTTTCGCGTTACCTCTTGAAGGACATACTTTTCGTGTGAAGCAGGCTCTACCTACTGCCTAGGTATGATCTAGGTGGGCTGATTTCTACCTAGGTACCTTTCCATCTTGGAAATTGCGTTGGGATCTAGATTCTGTAAATGATACCTCCATCTGTTGCCTTGGCTAGTTAAAATTTTAGACTTCTCTCGCTTTCAGTGCCCAGCTGAGTAATCAAATAAGCAATTTATGGATGGGTACTGTATCAATCTTGACCTAAGACTGCGTAGTAATAGCGATCTGCTCATTATAATTTAGTGGATCATCGCTATAACTCAGGGAGCGTAGCCACTAAAGAAAATGAGCTACGGTACGAGACAATTTAAATTCACACGGCTTTAAGTACGTAATCAGTACCCACCACACATGGTTTAGATGATTGGCTAAGATCTTCGCAGGAGAGACCCTGGAAATAATTCGTTTGCAAAAAACGATAAAATACCAATTTTGGTGACATGTGAGATATCACGTATTTCGATATCGACGTAAAGCCTGTTTCATTGCAAGTCTGATTTTAAGCTATGAATACGCTCATTTAGCGTACAGCCTCTCTTGGCGTGAGTTTCACATTGAAATCATGTCCTTCTTTAATCGACATAATACCGAGAACCGGTCGACCCTGATCCGCTTGCGGAAACGGTGAATTTCCAACCTTTTCGATATCGAATCGTCGCAAAAGTGTAGCTACGAATGTAGTAACCGAGAACCGGGCCAAAAAACGACCGCTGCACATGGTCTTGCCGCCCCCAAACGGCCGCCAAGAGGGGCTCCGCGTGAGGTTCTCTTTTTGCCATCGTTCAGGGTGGAAAGCATATATATTCTGACCAAATATGCTCTCGTCGAAGTGTAAAAGCCTATGTGGAACTAGAACTCGATTGCCCTTCCGCATCAGCTTCCCACCGATGACGGTGTCCTGATTTATCAACCTTACTGAGGCTGACCACCCAGAAAGTCGTAACGTCTCATGCCAAATCGCATCAACTTGGGGGCAGTTCACGGGATCTTGAATATAGAAAGGGTCTACTAGATTGTGGCCGTCAAATGCTGGTCCAGTTTCCTCGCGGAATGCCCTCATGAGAGATGGATTGTGGACGAGGTAGGTAAGCACCCAGAATACCGTCTTACGGGTATTTGTATTTATGCTTGGTTTATTATTAGCAAACCTGTAACACGGAAGATGGACATAATGTAGAGAGACTAACGCAAAGTATAAGTGAAAAACCAGAACAGCTAAATTATCGTCGTCAATCCCAAGAGATTTAGCTTCGTCTTCCATGGTATTGATTAACCAGGCGGCACCATCTTCCCTTTGGCTTCGGGGAATCCTGAAATATCTGTTTAGTGAAGCGATAATTCGAGACCGCGGCTTTGACATGTCGTGTGAAAGAAAACTTGGGTACTGATACAACATCTTCCAGATAAGTTCGTCAAATTCTAGAAAGGCAGACGGAAGGCCAGGGTCGATCTTATCGAGAATTTCCCCGAAATATACCTGTTGTCCTAGCCGAACGAAGTATTCAGAACACCATTGATAGAGCGGAAGCTCGATACTGGCTAGGCCTTTAGGACTAGCGTATGTACATGTATCATGGAGTACCCTTAGACTCAAGTGGCCATGAATCCACGTTTGAACGCGTTTCTGGAGAACGAGCAAGTTTTGACCGGGATGAAGTTGGTGGATATGCATCTTCTGTGCCAGAACACCAAGAGAATCACCTTGAGGGTTAGGAAATCCTGCCTTGTCAATAGACAGTGGTGAATACATGACTTTGATGACATCTAGATCATTTCCATTAGTCCTCATAAGCCCCTGTACAAAGTCTTCGAAAGAGAGTGTATCTGTGCTCTTGTACACTTCGGCAGAGTGTTTCGCCTGTGTTACGACATAAAAAGTCATTCCCAGAACAGTTAAGGCAAATGGCTCATTAGTATTGAAGTATTTCCTGACCGACTGTGTAAGCTAGGACATCTCTTTCTGCATGGAAATTATCACGGGGGTTTCTCTATCTGCCTTACCTAGCTGAAGCGAGCAAACCATTCGAGTTACAAAAGAAAGCTGCGGCATGACCTGATCATACGAAGTCAGCGCTATAAATAGCATAGCGGACGTAACCACTAACCAATATCTAGAAAGCGACGGTATTAGTATAAATAGAATAGATACTTCTGCTGATGAAGTCCTTACATGGAACCCAGCTGGGAAACTCCTTGGGATGGGAAGGATTCAGCATAGGAGATACGGTAAACCTCCAGACCCGCCAAGTAAACAGCGTAATTAACGAGAAAACGATGAGTTGTATCATGGTGAGAAACCCTGGGTCTAATTTCGACCGGGTGAAGTTGACGTTTGAGACGTCCGTTGAATTAGGAGTCCATGACATGATTGCAGACGAGTTGATTGATTCCGAAGACAGAAAGGGTGAGTACGGGTATCGAATTTCTCATGTGTAGCCAATGCAGAGGTGGGATAAATGCGAAGCACACCAACTAAATCTTTTTTGCAAATTACCTAGGTATATGACTGCTCGTGGAACGAGTGACTCTAAGAGTTGGAAACCGTATCAACTACCTAGCATCGATAGAGAAGTAAGTGATTTCAACGACGGTACCCAGCTCCTCTAGGTGCGATTCTGGCCGTACTCGCGATGGTACGCGTCCCGTCCATTGGAACATGATGCAACCATCAGTGCTGTGATACTGAAGCAAGGCTGGAGTGTGTGACTTAATATTGAATATGTGAACCGTCTAGATGTTGGAAGGTATTACCGACCTAGGGAGTATGCAATGCAGCTCGCAACTCGGATGCAGCCCTATTCTGGCAACGCTCAGGAGATTATCACGGTATCATTCAGGTCACATCTGGAGGATTCTTGTAGTAACTCACCGACTTGCAGACGCAAATGTCGAGTTCTGACGAGAATACTGTGATAGATGGGTAGGTAGGTAGGCTGCCTTGAAAACCTCTGAACGCGTATTGAGAATCCCTTCATCTTTCGAATGGCCCCCAACGAAAGCCCCTGAGGCGTAAGAAAGGATGCTTTTTATGTATTATTGAAAATAGATTTCAAATTCGCAACTTGTGAGGTGTGGTAAGCATTTAGCGTAGAAAGCAAAGTGAAATCTATAGAAAAGGAACCGATCCGACTAGACAGAGACTGCTATTCAGAGCACGACTTGTCGAAGCAGTATCGATCCAAGATGGCTAACATTACAAGTGTCGCAAGCGTCTGTGTGAGTATTATGACGTAAATTTTAATTAAGCTTTAATACTACACGGCTGCTAACATACCTCATGCCTACCTAGTGCCTCACATTGTCCCTTTTGCTGAAGGAAAAGGTGATTTTTCCGGGAGTTGACGCATATGCGGCTTCCCTAATGTCCTACTTTACCTTGCAGCAAACGAGTATACATCCTGAATGCATAGTTTCCCCCACGACGACTGATGACGTTTCAATAACCGTGAAGGTTCTCACTAGCGGTACCTCTCTAAGTCCAGTCTGCCCATTTGCTGTCCGGTCTGGCGGGCATTCAACCTTTACTGGAGCATCCAACATCCAAGGGGGGGTTACAATCGATTTAAGGGGTCTAGACGCCATTACTAAGAACCGAAACGGTTCTATGGTATCTGTTGGAGCTGGTGCGACTTGGGGCTCTGTGTATGCTTATCTCGACAACTATAATCTTAGCGTTGTAGGCGGCCGGACTTCGAGTGTCGGCGTAGCAGGTCTGAGTCTCGGTGGTGGTATTTCCTACTTTGGCCCGCGCTACGGATGGACTTGTGACACAGTCATCAATTTCGAGACGGTTCTTGCCAACGGGTCGGTCATTAACGCCAATGAGAATGAACATCCGGACCTTTTATCGGCCCTGCGCGGAGGCGGGAACAATTTTGGCATAGTCACCCGGGTTGATATGCAATCCTTCCGGCAGGGCAGTCTCTGGGGGGGCAACGTCCAACTCTCCATGTCTACACACGATGAAGAGATCGCCGCTCTTGCCGAGTTTAGCACCCGTCCTACTTATGATGAGAACTCATCACTGATAGGTACCTTTGGGTACAGTGGAAACACGTCATTCATTATCAATAGCATGGAGTATACGAAGGATGAGGCGAATCCTGCTGCATTCCAGCAGCTCCTCAAGATCCCATCGCTGAGCAGCACGCTGAGGACTACCAATATGACGGATCTGTCAGCCGAGACGGAAATGTTACAGGCTAATGGGATGCGGTATGTTTGCCGACGAGTCTTGTTCGAACTAGTTAAGTAGCGACTAATGAATAGGTACCTGCTTTAGTGCTGCGTACGCCACAGTTACAATTAGCCCCACGGTTGAGGCTATCAACGCAACCGTGGGGGTTTGGAATGCCAGTGTGAGCTCCATTCGGGATATTCCGGGTATTGTATGGAGTGTGGTATTCGAGCCACTTCCGCCGGTCATCTATGCTCGACATGCCAAGAATAACGCGCTCGGTTTAGATGAAAAGCAAAACAAGCCTCTAATGGTGATATTACTAAGCATCACTTGGTCTGAAAGTGATGATGATGGGAGAGTCAGTACAGCAATGAGAGCCTTGATAAAGGATATCAAGCAGGAAGTGGGAGGGCTTGGTGATCTGGATCCGTTTCTTTACCTCAATTATGCTGCGGCGTGGCAGGATCCAATCGCAAGCTATGGGCAAGCCAGTGCCGAGATGTTGGATAAGGTGCAGAGAGAGTATGATCCTAAAGGCGTTTTCGCCAATTATGTCCCGGGTTTTAAGATTCCCAAATGAAATATAGTACCTACCTAGTAGGTACCTCATAATGGGTAGTAATGAAACCAATCCGGGCGAATGAGGGATAAGAGGCGTTTGTACTATCCGAGACAATTCATAAAGGTGGCCAGCCAAGTGATTTGTGAAACATAAAATAATACTGTTAAGTACCTACTGTTGTATCACAACTTAAGCCATGATACGACGCCACTCGCAGATAGTCTGGCTGTTAAAGGTAGTTGGACCGAGGCGATGTGGCGCTTCTACGGCACACATTTCAACACGCGTCACTACAAGTAGCCACCTACCTAGGTTAACAGCCCGAGTGGTAAGTGAATAGCACGTGGTACTCACCTGGCTGTTCTAGAACAGTCCGGTAGATAGTTTAATTCGCCACTCTGGATGAGATAAGAACTCTCTCATGCACGTATGTTCGTGCTTGCATGGGAGACGTAAGGCTATTAGCGACATAATCCAATATATTGTGCTTCATGTTGTGATACAGTAGTACTTTCAAATTATTCATACATGCCGATAAATGACGCAGTCAGCATGGATCATGTCCCGCAACCACTCGGCGCTAAATAAGGTGACGGTGAGGCTCTATAAAGCCAATTGAATCATTTGCCCTCGTTGGGTTCCACCATACCTCTTTTCCGATTTGCTAATTGCCTATTTAATATCTTCCCGGCCTTAACAATGAATCAGAGGCTTTTTACTCCCAGTGTATGATTAAGGCAGGCTCTCAAGATGGCGCAATTCGGCGGATTGAAAATCGATGCTAACAGTGGAACATCTGAAGGAATATTGGAGACTACGGTCTCAGTTGTATTTCTTCTTGGCGGATTATCATACACCTTGTCCACGCCATGCGGAGTAATGGTGTGGTTTCTTTGCCGAAGACACGGTATATGAGGCTTCTTGTATTACTTGACTGGTCAACGATGTGAGTAATGCTAGTATATACACGTTCCTACCGAGAAGCCACGTACTTGTACCTGGGAGTGAGAAGATTGTTGAATATGAGAGGACAATCTTCTCACTCCTACCTTTAACGGGAAAAGTTGACAAGAAGTCGTCGCTATTCTGAATTAACAATAGTCTATAGAGATAGACTTATGAGTGCCACTTAGAGTTGCTTTAGATCCAGGCATTGTGTTCCATCACGTACCTACCTAATAGGTATCAACTTAGGTATATATTGGATCACTCACCATTTAGGAACTATTCTAAAACCTATCTGCAGATACCCTTCGAGATGCCTGAGCTTATTAGCATAGTACTGGGAATTCTATTACTGCTTCTTCCTATTTGGGCAACCTTATTGGACAAGAAGAAATCATCAAAGAACTTGGAACACCCTCCACGACTCGGAGAGACAATTCCATTCTTCACCAATGGCTGGCAGTTTATGACTAACAAAAGGCGCTTTATTGAGCGTGTAAAGTAAGTCTGAAACATATTCAGCTCAGCCTAGAATTTCTCTTACCAAAGTGTGACTGTCTCAGAGAAGCCCTAAGCCAGACACCCATTGTACAGTGCCAGCTCGGTCCGTTGAAGATTTACCTGATTACGGGCGGCAATAATGTCTCTACCATCTTCCGATCGTCATTCACATCGGAACCGTGGATCCTGAGCATACTCGAGAATGCGGCAGGATACACACCAAAGGATATGTCAAATTTCTATGCAGACAGGTCAGGTGCTACTGCTCTGCCGCGCCGGGTAAGCGATGGGCGACCTCCCCCGGAAAAGCGTATCTGGTACGAAAGCCATCGCATGCACGACGAGACCTTGATTGGTGCCCGTCAAGTCAATGCCTTCGGCACGTCTTTCCAGAAATTCTTTGCCCAGGAGCTGGCTGTTTTCCCCGTCAATGAATGGGTTGAGAACATTCGGATTGCCGACTTTTTCAAATCAAATATGGTAGCTGCAGCGACAAGAGCAGTAATGGGTCCAAGCATTATCGATCTCAATCCCGACTTCATAGATACCTTCTGGCAATACGAGAAGGTTCCTGAAGTGCTGGCCTTCGGTCTTCCAACTTGGCTTAATAGACGAGACGTGCGTATCCGGGATAAGTTCAATAGCATGTGTCGTAAATGGTATGAACTCGCTGATCGTGAGTTCGACTTGACTGGTCCGGATCAGGGGGTCGACTGGGAGCCAGTGTTTGGTACCCAGGTCTCAAAAGGATTGGCCCGGTGGGCAAAGGATTTCAACTTCGCTACTGAGAGCATCGGCGGCGCTTTTGCCTTGTTTCTTTATGGGTAGGTTCACACCCTCCAGCTAGTGATTTGCAGCACGCTAACTCCCAATTCACTTTGTATACAGAGTACACGCCAACGCTATTCCCGTTTGTACCTGGGTTATGCTTGAACTGCTCAAAGATCCTATCTTGTACCGAGCAGTTAAGAGCGAAGTTGAGCAGGCAAGAAGCGCAAATCAGACTGATGGTATATACCTAGATCAGGAGAAAGTTACGTCTCTGCCGCTACTGCAATCGGTATTCACAGAAGTAATGCGCCTCCACGTAGGGGTTCTGATTACTCGAACATCAACAGAACCTGTCACAATTGCTGGATATACCTTGCCCAAAGGATCTGTAGTCCTAGCTCCGACTGAAGTTGCTCATCTTGACGAGTCTGTCTGTATGGTGTTTTAACATTCTTATCCCCCCCTTGACCGAACCAGACTAACAATATCTGCGAACAGGGGGTAAGCCAGACCATCCAGCCTCAGAATTTTGGGGTTACCGCCACGTGAAAGAAGTAGAGACAATGAATGAAATGGGCCATGTTACTAAAGCATTGGAATTTTCCATCGCTGGCAAGTCGGGGTCATTCTTTCCCTACGGTGAGTTTCTCTCGAAGTACCATCCCCCCAAATATGAGCCTGTAAACAGATACTCATGCTATTGCGAGGATTCGACGATGTAGGCGGCGGTATTTCTATATGTACTGGACGCTATTTTGCCAATGCAGAGGTACTACTTGCGATTTCCATGATTCTCTCGAGGTTTGAGGTAGAATTTATAGAGTGGGTCATGCCAGATGGGTCACATTCAGACCGGCCTGCTTTGGATGACATTGAATACGCAAATGCGGTGGCGTCACCCCCCGATAGGGATATGAAGGTTAGGTGGCGGAAGATGTGGTAGGATTATGGTAGGCGTAATGAATATCACATTGATTCGTACCTAGAAAGAAAACTGATTACGAAGGTTCGGGCCAAAAGTTTGGACCTAGATACCTAGTAAGCAGCTATCTCATACTGTATCAGGTTTAGGCTAGAACCGCTACCTGATAGCGATCTATTCACTAAATTCTAGTGGGTGATCGCTATAACTTAAGCTTATTTAAGGAGCTTAGCTACTAAATAAAAATGCCACACGGTAGGATTTTATTTTAGTTCACACGGCTTTCAGCCACCAGCGCACGCTGCACATGGTCCAAACTTTTGGCATGAACCTTCGTAGGTTGCCGGCAATTACATATCGTGTAAGATTAATCCCATAAGTACGTGCGCATCATGACTCATCTTACGCCGCAAGGATGTTGTTGAAATCATGGAGTTAAGGCGGTATCGTCGAAGGGGAGGTGGGTCTCGGATGAAAAACCGACACCTTCATTCTGTAGTCTCATATTCGTATAATCGTCTTGACTTCGCACGCGACGAGAATGATTCATTCCTGATTCAGTTACGATGTAGCTTTAGATTCCCGTTTCATTGACTGTAGTGCCCTCTCTGCGAAGTAGAACGCGAAATCACTTTGCTTTTGGACTTCCTTCAAACGATTGCGCCAGAATGAGTATCGTTCAACTGACATTGCCTTTCCTCCTTGCCAGAGGTCTCTCTGTCTGTCCAAAGCCCAGCTCTCCTCATTTTTCGTAGCTCACTCCCAGAAGCGCGCCCCTGCAATGCTGAGCCACTCGGCCGCAGCAGGAATCTCGACGTCGAGCAAAGCATCTTTTCTTTCTAGCGCGTCCGTCACGGTCTCGTAACCCCAGTCTATGGGGATGCCAGCCAGTCCTTCTGCTACCAGCTGTGCTTCTATTTTTGCTTTCCTAATATGATATTCCCGTAGTCTCCTGCGTTCGGTTGCCTCCGCTTCGAGAGCCTCTTCGCGCCAGTCGGTTGATTGATGAATGTCCGCGTAAAGATGGCCAAAACCCGGCAGCCCGCGCCAGAGCTTGCCATGAGCTGGCCGCTTTCCCTCTTCTACAGCCGTCATATCAGGTTCTGGTAGATTCTCGATGGTTTGAATGAGTGTAATCAATCGCTTGGTATTATCCAATGGCAGCTCGAGCAGAGCGTCGATAAGAAGATCCCAAAGACGCGGTAAGTCCTCGCCTGGATTGCTACTATTCTCTATAGGTCGCGAGATGGCATGCGCGGCTTCTTCAGCTGTTATTTCATGACGGAGGTACTTCTTCAGAGCCTCTGCTTCGTCAGGATGGCAACCATCCTTGACGTCGCCGTCGGGTGCGAGCTTGTTAGAGAACCATGCATCTAACATTATGCAGATAATGTTTAGGACGACGACTTGCTTAAAAGGTACTGTAGAACATTATCAGTTTCAATTGACCAAGCCAGTAGGTAGCACAGCCATAGAGCATTACGTCAGCAATATATTGGAGTGGATATTCTTGTGGACGGGGTGTTACATCAATAGATGTCCTGATGTAAAATTAGTCAGCATTGGCTGGGTAAGAATTAGAACGGATTAAGTACCTACCTATCTTGCAACTGTGTGGCGTTCTTATCTACTACTAGGTAGGTAGTAGCTAAGCTCCCTAAAAAGGCTTAACTTATAGCGGCTATTCACTAAAAGATAGTGGATGAGTTCCTGTCAGGTCGCGGTTTTAGCCTACGAAGGTTCGGGTCAAAAGTTTAGCACATTTGCTCAAGGGCCAAAACCGTGTAATTTCAAAAATCCTTGTACGGTGTGGCGCTCCTCCTCAGTGGCTTAACCCCTAGAACCTAGCGAAGTATCCGCTATATCTTAGTGGATTTATAGGCGGACAGATCGCTATTAGGTCTAAGCCTAAGCCTAAACCAAATACAGTATCAAGCGATTGATTATCTAATCGCGCACTGGGCAAGTCCAATTCTTTTTTACCAAAGACCAATCCCTGCCGACTGTCTGACATTTATTGGCAGAATTCAGGGGTAATTGGCATAGATCACGCTGTCACGGACTCACGGTATAAATTCAACTCATACGTACAGATTGAGGATTGTGGTAATATGATTACAAAGAAAACAAGCCGAAATGAAACCTATTCTTAAATGTCTATTTCACTATTGGTATTTTGTAGGTAGTACCTATGCATTGCACAAGACGATGCTGCCGTGATAATTTATCCTTATCACTCATAGCGGTAAAGCCCCTCTTCTAGACTGACGTATATCTGTTTGAGTATTTCTCTTACTTACTACTTCATAGAGGGTAAATATCTCCTTGCGTTAAACCGTGACAACTCGAAGGGCGAGAAGCTGAGCTTCCCAGCCGAATGCCATGCAGACATGAACCGCCAAGAATACCCTTTGCAAACGGACAAGTCTACGACGGCGGCAAGAGCAACACAAGCGCGGGCGACGAGCGAGTTGTCTACTATCAGAAGCAGGGCGAAGTTAGAGATGACGGCAAACCTACGGTTCACTACTGTGGCATCATGACCCACCATAGTGCGCCTACTATAAGCGACTTCCTACTTTGTAAGTAGGTAAAGTTATTCATTTGGGTATAGTTTTGGGGTCGGTTGCAAAGGGGTAGATATGATGAGGTGCGTGCTTCCAAACATAGGAAGCACCTTTGAAGATGTCCCCACCAAGGCCGTGATGCTGTTAGCAAATTCCTTAGGTATAATTCATGTAATATAGTCTGGTGAGATAGAAACAACTGAGTCTGTTTGAAATGTGCGAACCTGGGAGGAAGTATTCGGGCATGTGAATATGTGATCAGGCACGATTTCGGACGAATCTTGGGAATTGCGTAATGTAGCCTCATTTAGGCATGAGCTCGAAGACGGCAGGCAGGCAGGATGGATGGTTAAGGTGCCTTACTTCCTGAGACTTTCTGCAAGAGCCGGAATGGACTTGTCGTCAAATTTGGGGGTCAAATGCGCCTACCCGTAACTGGAAGCGGGGTTATCCTAGCGCCCGCGAGAAGGCTGTGTCACCGATGCGGTTTGCTTAAATTCGATTGGGCAAGAAGCTTATGTAGATTATGTGCCCCACCATTGACGCTACGTAAGGTAAGGCTGGATGTAAAGTTTCCCGGAATTAGTCCACTCATCCTTGTCAAATATGCATATTTCAGCTGAGCTGATTCCTTGACCTTCAAATCCAATTTCCCCATGGGGATTGTCTCTATGAAACTTAACCAATCAGACCACACATTCTCAAGGTCAATCAATATGAGGTTGGCATAGGATAATTAACTATGGACCTTAATCGACGACAAGGAGGGGTATGGCAAACGCGAATGAGGAATCGGATCAGGTGTGAAGAAGGACCCACGTGAGGCTCCGGCCGGGTACTCACAGCTTTCAGAGGTTGGCAACGAAGCCGGACTACCGACGCGTCCGTGCAACCTACCAAGTGCCCAGTCACGTAGGTGGTACGCGGCTTCTGTTTCTGTTTGGAACGTGGTAGATCCGGTGGTGATCCGTGAATTCGTAAATTCGGCAGCGTTGCACTTTATCAATGCAACTGGTTGATATTGTGATTGCTATCAACACGATATTGACGTTGAAGTTGATTTGCCGAGTTCCTACGCATCGTAAGTTGATATAGCAGCTTACATTCCCTTTACAGATACCCTCCACGACGGCTTGACCTTGCTGTAGGAATTTATGCAAAAGGTGCATTCCTACTTGGCGTCGAAAAGAAAGGATATGGTTGAGATTGATACCAGACGACGCGGGGCTCGTGGCCTTGGTTCTGATCCTGTCTTATGTGATATCCACGTTCGCCCTCTCAGACGTCTATTACATGAAGACCTTGAATTAAGGCACAGACTATTGGGTGCAACTCTAATTACTTATAGGCTTTCACACAACCATTATTTCTAGAAATTATAGACTTTCTCCATGAGTTGGATAGTAGGTATGTAGGATTACAATTACAGAGCTCTTAGTAAGCTAAACCAATCGTCTATCATCAAAATAGGTATTCGGACTAGAATAAACCCAATGTCACGGAAAATGGCAGTCGATCCGCAACATTCGATTAGGTACCTACCTAAAGTAGGTATTGCTCATGGAAGACCATCGAAAGCGGATCAGCTTGTTCCAAGTTGCTTCAGTCTCTGCAGTCCTGGTTGGCGTACCAAAAGAGTGAACGTCGTCACAAGCTTCGGAAAAGCTCCCCACGATCTTAGGCATAAACTCAAGGGTCATGAAACCAACAACATACGTAACATAATGTAAAATTATCAAAGATATCACATACTAAGCACCAATAGTTCTATTCTAATTCGAAAATCTTCGACCCGCTCCAACTCATTGATTTCAGCTGGAGTGAAACTTGGTTTCGTGAGGAGAAGATATCAGAAACTGCCTCCGGACTGGCTCAGGATGGCATGATCTTCTAGTAAAGGAGGGAGCCAAGATATTTCTTCATATCATCCTACCCTCCTTCAGGTTGGGCATTACACGAACGTGATGCCTGACGCGGGATGAGGATGGAAGGGAGGTAAGAGAGACTGGCTAAACAAGAGATCTCAGATACTATTTAGTCCGACTCGAATCCGCGTCGTAATCCTCATACAATCCACCATCATCAGCAACTTCTCCAAACCAAGAACTTACTACTCAAACACTTCAACCGAACGTTCGAAATGCCTGCCTATAACAAAGCCAACGTCCCTGCTGGAGGCAAGGTGGCCCAGGGTCATTCTAACCTTCATGATCACTCTACCTCTACCGTTGATGACCATTCTGTCCGTGATAGCCATGACGCCAACAAGACTATCACGACCGGCGACAACAAGACCGGTGATGCTCATGGCGGAAACATCAGCGGTGGAGTCGGCAACGGTGCCACTCTCGGTAATGGTGCTGGCGGTGGTTCTGCCAGCGCTGGAAACCTTTCCACCGGAATCACTTTCTAATCTGGACTTAGTCACCAGTAAGACCCCCATTCACACAACCCATATCCTCTGTAGGAATCTCGGCTGAATTATGGATCAGGAAATTGACGGCGCCGTTAAGACTAGCGGACGACGGACCAATGATCAGGAGGATATCATATGGTGTGCCGGCAAGATAACTAACAGTTATGGTGGTCAAGTTTACACATTGTTCCTAGACTAGTACAGATCAGTGTCCAGGAAATCAAATACCATAATTTACGGCGCCATATTACCTGCGCATCTCCATCTAGTGAACTTGTACTGACTCCTCTGTACCACCTGGCTTCCTCTAATAGTCCTCAAGCCCCTTAGAGCATGAGAGAATTTTTAGATTAGGACTTTCTTAGTATCTGTATACTAGGTATGCGTATATGTGTCGAACTACATCTATCGCATCGAATCCGATGACGTTACTGAGGGGAGTTAAGCTATCCCCACTCGTGACTAGGTGGAAGAAATGTGCAAGAAGGGTAGCGTGTATGTCGGCCCTCGAGCGTCTTGAGCCACTCCACATAACTAGCAACGCAGCCATAATGTGGCTGTATGTGGTTGTATAGCAGGGGATACTTTGCCGATATAGGTATGCGTTAGGCTCGAATTTGCTTGGGTTCCCATTCTCACCCTTCACCCATCATTTATTTTTCGAACCATCACACGATGTCTTGCCAAAACGACAGTAACGGTGACCCTAGCACCAGTTGCAATGCAGTTACCCATGGCAATGCCCCCATAGTTAACAAGGAGATCAATGTCCACGGCAGCATTAGAACCGGTGACTTAACGGGCGGAAATGCAACTGGAGGAGATGGGGGCTCTGCATTCGCATCCACCAACATTTTCGTTCAGAACGAGAACACTATACAGATGGTCCTCGACGATTTTGAACCTTCGAAAGTGGGTTTGTGATACTCCGCTTCCTAGATTCTTCAAGTATATAGATATTAATGTAGAATTCACAGATTAAGCACCGCCTCGCCACCCGAGACGACTTCCTTCGATGTGATCTCGCCCCAGCCTATGGACAACTCACCAGTGATTCAGTTCGAAAGATGGATAAAAATTTGAAGGTCATGATCACTGCAACAGTAATGATGATCGAAAAAATGAAACCTGAAAAACGAAAATGGAGCGCTGTTGAAACGGCCTTTTTGAACAATTCCGTCGTTGAGCCTTTTGGCGATGTTGTCAATCGTTGCGATACGTTATCTAGCAAGGTGGCCAACATATTCAAAGTCGATGGAAGTCCAGATGCAGCCATTATCAAGAAGGCATGAAGCGCTACCCTTCTCTTTATCTTGTATTGTTACTCATGATCTCGATAGGTTGAGTTATGGTTCCATAACTTGATCCAGGATGCCGACATCCTCAGTACGACCCCAGTCCCCATCACGAAGCTCGCCGAAATAGTTGCGTGGACTGGCGCCACAATCACGAGCATTGGTACTGTCTTCTACAAGAGCGAGAAGCACGAAAGAACGGTCGTAGATATAGGCATCCTTCGCTTCCCAGATCTCACCCAACCATACTTCAAGGTAAGTTAACATGTGTTCATATCGCAAGGACGAAGTAGAGTCTGATCTTGATAGGTATACCATATCGAACTCAAGGCATCCTCACGATCTGACCGATATGCGCCCCTGCAATACGATTATAACAGCATTGAAGGAGGTACGTCGTCTCATTCCCGTATAGAAGAACTCGGTGGTTAATTCAAACCTTTGGATAGCATTCTATTCGCGCAAATTTAGGCCTCGAGAGGAGGTCATTAGAAAAATGAGCCCAGATGTTGTTGATAAAGCCGTGCATGAGGCCAACGCTCTTTTCGATTGACCGTATGATCTCGCTGGCAAACTTTAATTCGGGTACCTGTACCTCTGAATTTTAGTGGATAACCGCCGTAACACAGGGACTTAGCCACTGGAAAAGACGCTAACACAGTAGATGGATGCGCGAAATACGGACAAGTAGTTGAGTTTGGAATCGATGCTTTGAATCAAATGAAACGTTTCCCAAAACCACCTGAAACAGGAATCGTCTGCATGATGTGATTTACAACCAAGGAGGATCGCACTCATACGAGAAAATAGTAAGTAGTAGCAGGTTGAAGATAATGAGAAACTTTCGAAAATTTCACATGCGAAGAGGGGTCGGAGGTGAGGGGCGGGGGTGGGGGCGTTAGACAAGATGCGCTAGAGGCACCTATAACGACGTGCGACGTGCTGAAAATCACCTAGGCAATCACTGTAGTTGTAGCGGCTGTGCTGATGACCTAAAGCCGTGTAAATTAAGATATCCTACTACCATGTGGCGTTTTTCTCCAGTGGCTGAGTCCTTAAAATGGGCTGAATTTATAGCAGCCATTAACTAGAATTTAGTGAATGAATCACTATCAGGTTTCGGTTTTAGCCAAGACCAAATACAGTGTGCAAAATATACAATTGCTTATCTAGGTACTAGGTACCTAATCACGCACTGCTAAATTGAGGGGGCATCTTCGTAGGGTGCAACCCACCTATAGCTGTAGGGGTTAGATATAGCAGAGTCCCACTAAAACTCCACTAACTCAATTTACTTAGCATCCGTATAACCCCTTTACTCACCATATTCTCCATGCTCTCCAACCCGGAGCGAATAATAACAATAAAATTTACTTGAAAACACGTTGTTTATCAAACTAGATTTGACCTTCAGTCGCAGCAGATTCCGATACATCTCGAAGACTCAAAAGGTCGCTGATATTATCGCGAGTCCAGTTTATTTAATGAATTCTAAAGCTGTGTCACCGTTAGAGGCAATTAATTGAAATAAGGCGATCAGAACTGTGGTAGAGTGATGAACAAATGAGTAAATACTTAGCTAGAATATAGATAATTAATATTTCTTCTAAGACAAAGGTAACGGAAAAGTCGAATAGATGATGTCAAGTAGTGTCGTGGCCGTGAAGATGGGTGTTACAGGACGGAGATATGTCTTCTATGCCATGCAATACCTACCTAGGTACCTAACATCATTTGCTATAGAGCATTCGATATTAGAAATTTAAAGGATAGTTCGAACGTCATTTCTGACATCAGATCAAGTACGATCACGAGACATTTTGGTGATTGTACACTGGAATAATTGAACCATAGCGGGTCTGATTAATACAAGGTCATACAGGTTTATTCTAGGTAGTTAACCTATGATAATCCTTTCTCAGATAGGTACCTAAGTATCAAGTTCATGAGATATTAACTCATCCACAACATCTCGTCCTTGTCGAAGCATCACTTACGCAACCTGATCTGGCCTGCGTCTATAAAAGACCCTATATGCTGATATCGCTTCGTGGCTTTGCAATACTAGAAGCAACGCCATCAATATCACAGCTCCCGTGGATCAATCTTCGTCGTATGCTAACAATAATTTTCTTTATCGCCATCACTACCATCGCTTGGTCTTGTATTCATCTCGAAAAGACGAGTGTTATCTCCCAGGACGCGAGCTTTTCGCATACGGACCATTACAATGTTATTTTTACACTTGGCCCTCTTAGCTTCGTTGTGGTGGAGTACACTCGGCGGCGCTGCGACTCTAGGTTCTTCAACCCTTCTAGCACCAGAGACGCCGACGTTGGAGAAAAGATTGAATTGTAATGGTCGTGGCAACTTCGTCGTCTATGAGTCCCATGATGCCAATGGCGGTTATTCTAGTAAGTCCCCTACCTAGGTAGATAAGGATCGACCTATAACACTTGGACGCCTTTACCCTTTCATTGTAACTTCCCCAAGCTACTTTACGACAAAATGCTTACCAATATTATAGTGATTTGCTTGAATGGATATGTTCTCGCTACATGTAGCATCTATGTAGCTGCATCTGGTCAGGTATTCACGACGCTAAAAGACAAAGTAGTTGGCTGGGTCACTGGCAAAAAGGGAGACGCCTCAGATGCGGGTCCACAGGTGAAGTCCCTATCGACACATGCTGTAACATGGAGCGAGCTGTACGCTCAACATGCCACAGCTGGAACGGACAAGTATGACATAAGCAACGGGACTGATATCGACGACGGAATAACGGCATTGGCTCTTCATGAGGATGGTTTCTCAGCATCGTTCTCACTTGCGAGAGCCGGCCTAATCACTGGACGAACGGACGATGCCTCCTGCAGTGAACAGATCCATATCCATTACTGGGCCGACCGTGGCCACGACTCGACCGTTCTCAGCAGTTCAGGAATAGGCTCTCTCGTATATAATGGCCTCAATGACGCCTACACAAAGGATAGAGGGCAAGCCTGTTACGAGATGACAAACAACGGTAACTGGGAGGGATATCTGAGAGTTTGCTTCAACAAGAACAAGTCTCAGAAGGGTTGTTATTCATGTGGTGGACACAATAACTGAGCAGGAAATACTGCGGACTGGTAGTCTTGAGTTGGGGACGACAGTGAGGAACGACAGAAAAAATTCTAAACATTCGTTAGAAGGCAGTAGAAAAATATCTGACTAAGCTCATCCCTGGGCAAAAAGGAAAGGGTTATAGGGACGCCTAATTACATTCATTTGCCACGGCCCCTCGATGGGAAATTAGTTGTACAGGTATTAGGTGCCTGCCTAGGTAATAACATTCTCTAATTAATCCGGGGTCAAAGAGATGTGCTCCAATGGTACTAAACACTGCAGGCCTGTAGTAACCCCGGTAAGTCCGAAGGCATATTGGAAACCCCGATATCGCCGTATTAATAATCCAACCCTATCTTATGTAAGACTAGGAATGGTACTTACCTAATACATTAGTCATACGCCAACAGCATCTTTCCACGTCTTCGTTCGTGGGTCCTATACGCTAACCTTGAAATATTCGTTCGATAGGTGAAATGGGAGGCCGCATCTTAAGTCCTAGTTAGGTAAAATGTCCTAGAATAGTTCAACTACACGACCAATGTAGATTGAACACAACTTGTAAAGATCTTCCATCAAAAATATGTTGATACCCAATATATTACTCTCGTATTGTGACTAAATATCAACTTCCAAGTTCAATCATCCAACTAATTATCGACAGTCAGACTACCTAATCACCATGGCAGAAAGCCTAGAAGACACTTTGCGGGAATTGCAAGTAACATTGACTAAATTGAATACTTTCCTAGAAATTCAAAATCATCAAACGGAAACTTATATTGAGAATAATGACGCAGATATTGTCACAGGCCCAGAAACTTCCACCCTCTTGATGCCAAATTTGGATCAATGGCTAAGTGACCATGTCTTGGATCAGGTTCTACTGAAAGAGATGCGAAAAGCATTCATCGACTTCGTTTTAAGCATTGCTGGCAGTCTTATTTATCTTCTTTCTCGGGATCAAGACACTTTGTGCTTCGAATTTGACCCATTAATAGATATTACGTTTCGTATTGAGGGATTGCGAATCGCAGTCAAGGAACGTTCGATGTTTATCGAATCATCCCATATAACACAATCCATTAAAAGCCAATGGCCGAATCACATTGGTTATGTAGAGAAATCTTACGGTGAACCTAATTTTTCAGGATATCCCGTTCAATGTAGCGATGTAAGTGATTGCAGCGAGTAGTGAAGTTCTCGAGATGATAGGTCATGCATGGCTAATTCGATGCTTAGGGAAATATTGGGAGAATCATGTATTGACTTTAGAGTGAACTCTGGAAATTTATTAACTAATGATGTTCTAGCTTCAATGACAATGGCCTCGACGATGACAAAAACTCGATTATGGCTTTGCCTACACTCATAAGACTTTGTAACTGGCTTAGAAAGCCAGCATCTAAAAACCGAATTAACCCAACGCTTCTTCGAACTATTGCAGTCCCTTGGGACTGCCTTGCAAGTAGTCGCGAAAGCATATGCATTGAGAACCACCACTTTGAGATGACATACAATCTACATTGGTGTGAAGAGTGGCCTCGACATTGGGGAACCCCTACGGCCACTTCCACTGGTTTATTACTCAACAGAGAATTTGTTGACTTAACCACGCCCCGTTCTACTATCGGAAGGAGGATGTATTTTAGATTCAATGAACGAAGAGCAGTATTACATCTTCGTGTCGAGCAGCTTAGTGATAAAGTTGCATATACCTTACTATTAACGTACGACTGCGATAAAAAGAACACGCGTATGCAATCCGAATCTATTCCAAACGAGGAAATATGGCGACAAAATGGAATACTTCCCTGCGGCAAGGGCATCTGGATTGCTCAATTCCAAACTATCATATTAATCATGTTTAGTCGCTGGGAGCAAGGCTGGATAGGTACCCTGGACAAGATTGATCAAACTGTCCGCGTTAAGGTGGGTATAAATGCCGTCAAGAATTTAAGATAGCTTATAACTAATGCTAGGTACTGACATAGCTTGCTTATTTTGATGACCAAGAGGCGGGCTGGGATAGGTTGATGTTTGACAATTCGTTCCAGCTATCAAGATTATATTTCAATGTCCATCAATTACTACGCGTCATAAATGATTGGATCGAAGAGAGCGTGATCGATCTTAAGGCAATACGACAGGAATGGCTCAAGAATAGAAACAATCTGGGGTTTCATCTTGATAAGCGAGAGTTGCGAATGATCGAGAAGAATTGGGATACTGTCATCTCCGATATAGATACACGGGCTAAAGGGCTCATTGACCGTGTAAATCGGAGAACGCAAGATGTGAAAGACCTTAGGGATGGGGTAAGAATCCAATTTTATGTGGTTTGAAACAAATTACTCACAACCTCTCTAGCTTTTCAACGCTACTTCTATTCGCGATGCAAACAAAGGAATGGCTCTCAATCGGGCGATATACGTCTTTACAGTAGTGACTGTAATTTACACCCCCCTAGGATTCATGGCTGTGAGTACCTCATCGAGTCTTTTAGGAGTTTCATCAACTTACGCGATATCAGACATTTTGGGCTCTGCCCGTTTTCAATAGTTCTTCAGGTGATAACAGTGGATCATCTATGACTTCCTTTATAAGTACCTTCGTTATTATACCGCTACTCACTTACATCGCCTCCTTATTCGCTGTTGGGTACTTCAGCGTGGAAAGCTCCCGGAGGTCTTTTAACTCGGATAGATCTCAAATAGTCATACATGCTATATTCAATACATGGGAGGGAGCGCTCATTTCTATATATCATAGATTGAACAGGTTGAAGGGCTGGGTTCGAGATCGCTTTAGTACCTAGGCACCTAGATAACCAGGCAAAAATGAACAAATACCTTCATGTCCTCGTCCTGGATTCACGTCGCATTGTCGCAGTCCAAAAAGTCCTAATCTAGGCAACATATACATGCCATTAGCGAGGAATTATGTCGAGGACCTAGCCCATGTTCTAGGTATCCCGCATTGTGACCCCTCTCCCCCCCAATCCAAAAAAGGAGAAATGCCATAAATCAAGCCCATCCGTCCGCCGGCGGTTGCTCTCCCGATAACTCCATGCCCTTAGCCGATTCGATCCAATTATTCCAGTCAATCTCGCCGTCTAGCTCCATATTGAAGTCCGCAGCCCCAGCATCAATATTCGCAAACACGTCAACTGAGGGGTCAGCATCGGCCCACAGCCAAGCCCCAAAGCCCGGGCCTAAATCCGTGGGTCCCGATGCGAAGGGGCTATACGACGAGCCAGCATGTTGCAGCCCTGCTTCGATTTGAGTAGGAGCCTCCGTAGGCATGGTTAGGTTCAGTCCTGGACTAGTTTGGCTTGGGATATGCTTTACTGCGACTTCTCCGTCTTGCGAAATGCCGTGTTGAAGATAAGACGATTCAAAATCCTGCTGCAATCCCAATATTCCCGTATCATGCTGAGAAACAGCACCGAAACCTAGTGCGCCAGCTTCCGCCGTCTGCGCAAAACCCGCCATCCCACCCACCCCCGGCCCCTCCAACCCCACCAACCTCCTCCATCTCTCGCGAAAACTCTCCGCACCATCCGCACCCGGAAACGGGCCAGAACTCGCCGGATGCTGAGCAGCGCAATCAACCCTTTCCAACACGCGCGCAGCCTCGCCATCATTCCTCAACCTGCGAACCTCCTCATCACGGTGTCGGCGCGCCTTAGCCAAGAGTTTGCGAAGGGGGACCCAGAAGCGGATGTTCTGGTTAGCAGCAGGGTCAGCATGGCGGGCGGGAATAAGCCAGCGGCTGTGGAGGGCGACCCAAGCGCGTTCGACGGCAGGGGACCAGGGGCGGCGGGAGGCCTCGATGAGCATGTAGACGATGGCGTACCAGTGGGTGTAGGTCTGGAAGATCCAGCGCCAGTTGCGGCAGGCGAGCTCGGCGTTCAGCGCGTGGTTGTACTCTGCGACTTCGACGGCTGCGACGAAGAGTTTCGCGCGTAGGGACTCTGTGTCTGAGGGGTGCTCGTGCGGGCAGAAGAGCACGGGGAAGTAGATTATTAAGCTCATCTTTGCGACGAGGAGGCGGGTTACGGTTACGGTTACCCAGTACCCGATGTTGCTGGTGTCGTGGGAGTACTGTAGGTATGTTCGTTTTAGCTGTTCGTAGAATTCGTTTATGAGCCGCGTCTGCTCGTCTAGACGCGATGTCCCGTCTTTGAGGCTTAGGGCCATCAGTTTCTGCGTTACACTAGTTTGGCCTGAGAATACGATGGAAAATGTCATGTCGGTTAGTCCTTCGCGCTCCTTGGGGGTTTCCTTTGTCTCGGGATTAATATCGGAATCGTTGATGTTTAGGGGGAATCTCGTGTCGAAGCTGCCTTGGGTGATGGTAAGATCCGTGCCCTGGTCTTCGGAAGCCCTCACGTCCACGGCACATAGTGCCCACCACACTCTCCGTCGCATCTCGACCTCGTATGGCGTGAGATTCGGGAAGCGGCTGCCGTCGCGTTGTAAACCAAGAGCTTGTCCCATCCTAATGGCAAGTCCTGTCATCATCCATACGAATCGTGGGCTGTCATGGCGACGAAGTAGGAATAAAAATATGACGAAAGCTTGGAGAAGGATTATATCTGGGACGTTAAGGAAGTCTGCCTTTGCTAGTGCGTATTCCAGGCCGAGACGATATTTGAGATTGAGCTCTGGCTTAGTAGAACCGAAATTCGCTATGATCTGGAGCGAACGCAAGAGATATAAGCATCAAATTCCTGTTATCAAAATTGGGAGGAACCTACATCATCTTCTTCCATTGAAGTTACGGAGGCATAATAGATCGCAAACATCAAAGCCTCATTTGCCGGTGTTAAGGATGATAAGTTACTACCAGCATCCTGTACCATCTTGTAAACAGTAGGAATGTGAACGATGCGAACCATGATGTTAACATTTTCGGAGAAGACATTGAGTAGGAAGGGAATCTGAGAAGGTAAGGGGTGGAATTCACGCAGGTCTTGCGATGGTGAATTGAGATTATTCCGGAAGAGAAACGCATGGCGTTCTGAAGGTGTCCTGTCTAGCTCTTGTGTTGAGGGAGTCTTTCCCGGGGAGTCCTCATCTCCAGAGCTATCATAGTCCCCGCCAGCCAGGCCTTCTGTATCCATTTTCAGGCCATGTAGCTACATCCAGATTAGTTACTCAGATGAAGGCACGTGATATGCATCGCCTCACCTCGTCATTGACGCGTGACCAAAAACCGCTACTAACATAACGGCTTTGGCCAGCATCCCCGAGAACCAAGCGACCAAACGACGACTGCACCTTCGACATATTCTCTACTGATAACTCTGGCTCGATTTGGTGACTAACATCCCGGTCGTGCCCCAGGTGCTCGGGAGAGTTGGCCGAAGGCGAGCCGCGGACACCAGCGTTCGCCTGTTCTAACTGACCAGTCAACTCCTTGACAAGACCCTCGAGACTCCGTAGTCTATCCATTACTTGATTCACGCTAGGATCGCTTTCCTGTGCCGCCTTAGCACTATTCGCGATTCGCTCGAGCCGGCGAGCCCATCGCGGTGGCTTATCCAAGTTTGGGAAAACGCAAGGGATTTTTGCGCGACGACAGTTCGAACACGGTGACAATTTGTCGCATCGCACTTTACGAGTCCGGCACGTAACACAGCTACGCAGTTTCACCCCACCAGATGGTGAAGATGCTGTCCCCCCACGTGGTGAGGTACCCGCGCTCGCGTGTTTCTCGGGGGGCGAAGCCGAATCAGGGACTTCCAGACCCACCCCGCTCGAAACACCCGGAGTCGCTGCCGAGATGGCTACGGCCGGGACCTGTGACATTCTCTATTTCCCAAGGGTGGCTTAGCTTCTTATAGGGTGAAATGGATATCTCCTTAGTGTCACAAGAATGTTGATTTGGTGTGAATATGCAATCGACTTCGCGAATCTAGATGCCTGCTAGTGGGTCCCGTAAGCAAGAATTTTCCAAATAGGGGCTAGCGCCCGGGCGCTGGCATAGAAAGCCGGGGGAATTACGCCCCGATTCAGCCGCACCTGCAGCGAGAAATTAGCGAAACTTGACCGGTGTACCAACGGCGCTTTCTTTCCATATTAAAAGTACATCCTTTCATACGTAAATTTGTATGTAAATTCATGTACTCTCCGTGCTTCATCGTAGGTATCTTCTAGTATTCATCTTTCACCGTTCTTTCTCAAAGGTACCCTTATGTTGAGTTCAAGGGAAATACAATGTTGGGGGAGTGCTAGAATGGATGAGCGCCACAGGCTTCGGAGAAACCGGACATGGTTAACTTCTTATTCCTCAAATTGTGAGGCACTGTGTTGCCAATTTAGCTCCGCCTTGAGTTCTCTGATTAAGACGTCCTCCATCTCTACCGATTCAGCCCTGTGATCCAAGTATATCGGTCTGGGTTCGGGTTCGTCGCTTTCTTCGCGATTGACCAAATCAAAAAATACTATGCTCAGACCAACATCTCTCCTCTCCTTCTCGTCCTGCCCCACCCACTACCATCCCTGCGGGTTTCTCGCGATGACCAACGCCCTCCGCCACTGACTGCCGCCGACGTCATAGCGCTGGATGTACCAACCCTTGTCCTGGGACCGGGCAGCGATCTCGCATTGTTGGTGCTCTATGCATGCATGTATCAAGTCTGCAAGTCTCCATCTGATCCCCGAAACGGCATCCCATAGACATCCAATCGATCGCACTCATCGGGATCTTTCCCCTGGTGGCGTTCGTTGAGTATCTCCGTCTCTAGAGTGCGAGCGGCCAATTCTAGATATGCGGGGTCGCCCGCTTCAGGGGCTGTGTAGTACACCTGTAATGACGGGCGCGGACGCGGCGGGTGCTGCCGTTGATCGTAGGGCGGGTCTGTGCGACTCCATATAAAGGGTGAGAAGACGCTAACGAGAGGTATGGACGGATCGCTATGTGAGGTAAGATGTACGGTATTGACGGCCGAGGGGTCACAGGTGCGATGCGATGCAATGCTGCCGAGCGATTTGGGCATTTTGGGGAGAGGCTGGGAAGATTCGAGTGCTGCGCTTTCCGCAAAAAAAGGAAAGGGAAAGGGGGTTCGGCTCAGTCAAACGAGTTAGGGCTGTGTAACGGGCGGAAGCCACTTACCTAATCCCAGGGCGACCGCACCCCTTGGAGTCCAGGAATTGAATCGGATTGTTAACAAAATATTATGTCTTCCGGGTAACATTACTCCTAGTAAATCTTGCAAGAAAGTCGTAACCAACTCCTTCGCATCGCGGAACTATCGTTCCAATCGGATCAGGTATTAGCTAAGGTAACTCAATCCGCCCAAATTAGGTAAGCGCTTGGCATTCGAAGTTCATTAATAAGCAGAGATCCTAGAATGCGAGAACCAACGTCGAACCGACCCGTATGCTTGGGCATGCGGCTCTCTACGGCGGAATTTGGATAATTGAATCTGGCGTCTGTAGCTCTGTGTTACCTAGGTAGGTACCTATCATCAAAGTCACTGTAGTCGCTCCCGAAGACTGTCGGATTCCACTCACAGCACTGCATTACGCCTCCTTACGTAAGCAGAAAAGGGGTCGGTCTTATTCTAGTAGTTGCCGCTAACGAACTTATTGTTATGAACGAAAACACTAGAGTGGTGGACTTGGATAAGGCGGTAATCTGTTGGGCGTTTTATCTCGAGTAGGTGTGGATGACTACGTTCTCTAGGTTGGGCGCACTGCATAGAGGTTGTCCGGATATTATCTGAAACTGGTATCGGCTCGGTGACCTTATCGCCCGGGTCGTCTGGAGCGTCTCTCGCCAGTTGATCCAATACCATCTGGCATCTTCTAGTGCATAGTTGGCAAGACTCGCATCTCCATTCTAGGGCTCGAGACGCCCCGGATTTCAAACGACACACCATTGACGTCGACCGTGAGTTGGCGATGATTCTTGTATAGTGTCTTAAATAAACCTCGCCAGGACCTAGTCGGTGCGGTCGAGGTATCCAAGATGGTGGAAGGGAATGCGCATGTAAATTGGCAAATGAAGAGAGCTGAGCAGAAGAACTACGTCTCAGAGACTGGTGACACGAGTCAATCGACTGATGATATTTGTAGTTAGAACAAGGAGATCGCTAGAGAATGACTTACTGGCAGGAAGAGCACATACGCTACAACTAGTATTCGAACGTACTCGTGCTACGAGATATAGATTTTGGGGAAATGTTTGAGTAAGAATCGTATCAATTATCGTAAACCCATGCGATTAGGCTAGATAGGTACGAGGCATGGTTGAGGCATATGATGTTGTTCGAGCAAAGCTAGAATCAATGAGTAGGAAATAGTACGCACGATGAAATGGGAAAAGGTGCCTCTAGCTATTCTGTGCTGTTTGCCTAGTATTGAAAGATATCAGGCCTGATCATACTGTTTCCCAAGCAACCCTGACTCACCCCTAGGACCCACACCGAACTGTGCACTTGCGATCTAAGGGTTAAATAATATAATAATGTATGGGTAAAGCATGGACCACAAGTGCCTTTCATCGTGGAGTTAAGCAGAGGGCCCCTGTGACTTCACGGTAGAGAGAGTAGGTCAGTAAAAATCCTTGCCGGGCGAGATGGGGTTTTTCGTAGGCTGCCAAGACTTCCCGTCGGTGACGCGGAGAGGCTGGAGGTTCAAGGACCACCGCCTCCGTCTTCCGGCTGAGCTTTTTTGTCTTTTTGGCCTTTTTTTTTCTTGTGACCACTTTCGACGTTTAACACATTTACAATTAAAGATCTTAGTCCATTTTATTTCACATTACTATCCTACAATCGTGGTCGTCACATATATTGAACCAGTCTATGATGATGGGATAAAGCTATTACTACCTCATTAAGACGCCTGCACAAGATAAATAATGAAATATCATCTGCAACGTGGTGACGCGGCTTTTCATATCAAGCGATACTGGAATTCAAATTCATAAATATTATAGCGACTATATATCATTCGATACGACTGATTCCTAAGCGATTTACGAGAATTCCCGTTGGATTTATGTTGAAGATTATCGCATGACAGTGTTGAGGTTGAGGGTGGTCACGTGATGCATTTGGGTGCCCGTTGAACGGGACTACTCTTAGCACAACCTGCCATAGACGCGCCAAGCCTTAAACCACGATTTCCAATATTGAAGCTACGATAGCTCGATTGCGATTTGGAAGCCTTGGTATGATAAGATTGCATCTGCATATCCAACCATACGAATAGACAGATGCAAGGATGCAGGTCTCTCGGGATTCTTAGGTGAGAATTGCCAATCCTTGCAACTATCTCGCGATTTGTATACGAAAAGGGGTACTGTGGAGTGGGAAGCTGACTCTATAGCCTCAGCTGGGCTCTACTGTATCACCCGAATCAAGCTAGGTCCCGGGCACTAAAAATCAAGCCGGGGGAATCGCACCCCGAGCTAGCGGCCCCTGTAGCGAAAAAAGAGCGAAAACCTGCCGCAAAGGAAGCGGTTTCTTAGCGACATCGTGGATCCAATCATTATGACCGACTGTGACAATTAGCAAGAGTCATTACCCCTAGGAGTATGAATGTATAAGATCCATGTATTCGACCTTGGCGTTGAAGAGATCACGATGCCAAGATACCATACATTCCACCCAAATCCCTCTTCCCAATATAAAAGAATTAGAAGAAAATAAAATACCAATTCGCCCTCACCATGACGCAAAAAACAGTCGCATTCTTCGGCGCTAGCACCGGCGTGGGTCTAGGCGCCCTAAAGACCTGTCTCGCCGCAGGCCACTCCTGCATCGCGCTGTGCCGCAACCCCGCCAAACTCAGCGCCATCTTCGACCTCGAGAAGACGCCTAACCTCACAATCGTGCAAGGCAACGCGCATGACATCGCAGCCGTATCGCGGTGTCTTAAGGCATCAGAAACGACCCTCGTAGACGCAATCGTTTCCACAATCGGCGGCGCCTTCATCTGGAGTAAAATGACCCTCGACGACGCCCACGTATGCGAGAAGGGCATAGAAACCCTGCTCTCCGCACTCACCACTCTGCGCAAGTCAGGCGTAGTAGGACGTCCACACATAACCGCATTCAGCACAACCGGGATGTCGCGCTTCGGGCGGGACACACCGGTCGCTGTGACGCCCTTCTACAGCATCGTGCTGAAAGTACCGCACCTAGACAAGCGAGCGATGGAAGACAAGCTCGCGTCCAGCGGGGAGGAATACACGGTGGTGCGAGCGAGTCTGTTGACGGATGGGGAGACGGAGAGGGAGATCCGGGTGGGGATTGAGGACCCGGCGAAGGGGGTTGAGACGAAGGCGATCGGGTACACGATCTCGCGGGAGGACGCGGGGAAGTGGGTCGCGAGGAACTTGGTTGCGCGGAGGGAGGAGAGGTTTTTGAATAAGACGGCTACGATTACTTACTAGACAGGAGAGCTACAGTGGTGTGCATTCCAATTTGGTAACTTAGAAGATTTCGATCTTTTCTTTTTGTAATGGGAAGAGGGATGGTGGTTTCCACTCTTGTGGAGGCCCATTCGTACATCTTTGCAAAAAAAAGATTTTTTTTCGGAAATTCGAAACGCTATTCTAAATATAGTAATAAAATGTACGGAAATTATTAAAGAAGTATATAGTAATATATTAAAATGAATTATTTAAACGTGGGATATATGTATTCGCATATAAATTTAGTTATAAAAGTATATATATAATATTATTATATTTAAAATTAATTAAATTAATTAGTTTTTAAAATTATTATAATTAAAATAATTTTTCGTAATAATTATAATAATATAATAAAATTTTTATATTAATAATATTTTATTTTATATATAAATAATTATATATATATATATATTTTTAATATTAATTTATTTAATTAAATTTTAATTTTTTAAAAAAAATTACTTATAATTTTAAATCGAAAATTTTATTTAATTAAAAAAATAAACATTAAAAATATATACGTTTATATAATAATTTTAATACGAAAAAAAGTATTATTAATATAAAAACTTTATTATATTATAAATTTAATTATAATTATTAATTAATTAAAACGTATAATATTTTTAATTAAAATAATTTTTAATAAAAATTACTTTATTAAAATTAACGATAATTTTATTATTTATTTATATAATTAATTAATAATTTAATTTTTAAAAATTTATTATTAAAATTATAATATTTCGCACTTAATATTATATAAATAAACTTATATTTTTAATACTTATTATATAATTTCGTACGAAATATCGATTTATTACTTATTATTTTTATTTTTTACCTTTTTAAGAAATATCCAAGGAATTTTCTTTTTTTTACAAAGTTAAACGAACGGGCTTTAATAATTCCCGCGGATAAATTTAGTTTAAATATCTAACGATAAAATGAAAAATGTTAACGATAACGAGAAATTTTACCGAGTACGCTTACGGACTGATTGCGTTGGTAGCAAACAGAACTTACGGCTAACATAATGAGGGGATGGTTCGTGCGAAGGACGTATTAAAGGGCTCGTTTCTCATTTCACTCGATTTCGCGTGGGTAACATCTTGTGTCACAGAGGGCAGCATTCGGAAGTCCCCCATATTAGTCCACGGGATACTAGGTACACAAGAATCAAATTACAGACCCCAGCATCAGTATATACAGAGGCTGCATGTTAAAGGTTATCGACATCCCAACCTAGATACTTCATATTCTGGTTGCTTGAATCTCATTAGATAATGCTAACACCAAGAAACTCATATGCGCCGTCGAAATGAGATCGCAGCTTATTGCCGGACATTCGCGCCTCGCTAGAAGAAAAACAATTAGGACCCAACTTCTCTAAGCCCTCTCTCTACTTGTTCTAACTTAAGCCAGCTTCGTCGAACTCGGCTTCCTGTCTCCAACTTCTTTGGCCGCCTGGTCTCTGAGGATTTTACGAAGAATCTTGCCGGACTAATGAGTCTCTTGTTAGCTTCTCACCGACATATATGATCTGGCTGGTGTTGTCGGACTTACCGGATTCTTAGGAATAGAGTCGACGAATTTGACACCGCCACGCAGCCACTTGTACTTGACTACTCTAGATTCCATCCATTTGGCAATCTCTTGTTCTGTCTGCTTCACGTCGGGATTCGCAACAACGTACGCGCGCGGCGCCTCTTCACCGTTAATTGTAACGCCCACAACGGCTACGTCACTGATGCCCTTATTGTCTAAAAGTACACCTTCTAGCTCAGCGGGTGCAACCTGGTTGGCTTTCACTTTAATGAGTTCCTTGATGCGGTCGACAATGTACAGAAGCCCTCCTGGCTCGTATTTGTCTATATATCCAACGTCTCCGGTCTTCATCCAACGGGTGCCATCCGGGTCGACATGGACGGAATCTGCGGTCGCTTCAGGCTTATTCCAATAACCTTTCAAGAGAGTTGGTCCGCTAATCCATACCTCGCCCGCCTCTTTCGCTTTGGTGATCTCCCCCGAACCATCGATCTTCATAATTCGCCCTTTACAATTCGGTACCAGCTCACCAACAGCTGCAGACCTATTCTTGTCTTCGGGGTGAAACGATGTGCAGCTGCACGTCAACTCAGTCATGCCCCAACCCTGGCGTAGCTTTACAGCACCTGGTGGCCACAGCTTAACGACCTCGTCGCTAAGTTCGCTCCCGAGTGGCGCAGCACCGCTACCAATAATCTCGACGCTACTGAGGTCATACTTACGGCTGAGGGGACTCTTAGCGAGTGCGACTAAGATGGGTGGCACGGCTATGAGAATGTCGATGCGGAACTTCTGAATATGTTGTAGCATCTTCTCAAAATTGAATGAGGACATGATGTAGACCGGGACGCCCTCTCTCGGGTAAATGCTGATGAAGTACGTCTGCCCGTACGCATGGTACAGTGGTAAAAAGCCCAATCGGCGGGCCCGCTTCTTCTTTTCTTCATACAGAGAATCTAACCGTTCCATGAAGTTTACCTGAACCCCGTTCGCCACATAGGAGTAGTGCGTTATTTCGACACCTTTCGGCACGCCTGTTGTTCCTGAGCTATAGTTGAGGGCACATATTTTCTCGCTCGATTTAGTCGGCTCAATCCAGTCGAATTTAGACGCGTCTTCTGGCGAGGCAAGGAGAGTTGTCCAGTGCTGGATGCCGAGACGTGCCTTGCCCAGTTCCGGGTCAAGCGCCGTCGCATCGAAGCTATACACTCGACTTCTCGGTAGGCCCACTTGAGCTGCGGCTTCTACCGCAATCTCGATGCTGGTTTCGCTAGCTATTAGAAATGAAGCGCCACTATCTTTCACCTGATAAGCAAGTTCCCGTGCAACAAAGCTCGGATTAGCGCCAGTGAAAACGCCTCCTGCCATAAGAACGCCCATGAAAACCACTGGGGTGAAAAATGAATTTCCAGAGAAAAGCAGAACGCGGTCATCTGGTTTTAAGCCCGCTCGCATCAATCCCAAGGCCAATCGCTTCGACCACAGACGATAATCGGATTGTGTAAGGAAGTGTGTCTCCGGGCGATCAGCGTCGACAAATTGAGGAGTATCTAGGAGAGGTTCGAATGAAGACCCGAATACCCATTTCTGCAACGAGCAGTTGGGTATTGGAGTCGACCATCTTGATTCAATTGTCATTGTTGGGATGAAATTGGTTTTGGTGGGAGCGTGAATCAGATCTGGGAGTGGTAAAAAGCTAGGGTCCTTATTAAGCCTCTTAAGCCACTTAATATCGATCAGAACCTTAGTCGCGACAGAAGATAAAATTGATGTCGTCGCAGTCGTTATTTGCCTACAAACTTTCCAAGAGTTTGACAATTCTCTGAGATGGGAGATAACAAATTGAAAACGAAGTAGGATGCTCACTGAAAAGGGTGAATAGACGCGAGCTGCTCCATCAAAATCCTAACGTCACAGTGCGGAGCCCGTCTCAGTAGCTCGGGTGCGGTGCGGGCTTGCCGTGTTTCCTACCGTATCCGTGACCAAGCAGGCAGCTGGTAGTAGGCAACGTTGAGAACTCCCCTTCGCTATGTGAGCTCTCTCATTGGTCCTAGACCCTTTACCTACCTGCGTACCTGGAGCATCAAGCCAAGTGGCTGCGACGAATGAACGAATAAGCCATGAAGTATCATTGGGGGTCGCTATCCCCGCAAATCACAATGGGAGATGCAACTCAAGATTATGCGGAGAAGAGAATAAAAAACAAAGCAGGGTTCCTCAAGAGCCGAGGCTTTATCCTCTTTCTGACATCTAGGATGTATGATGTGGAAAAGCCGGGTGGTCGGGGCATCTTTTTTGCCTTAACTCCGGGCTTCTCTCTTGACACCAAGACTGCGACTCATAGTGATCAAAATCCAATAATTTAAAGATTAATGTGATAAATATTCGAAAGGAACATTGAAACTTTGAACTTGGAAGTTTAGTTAGAGGTACGTACTTCCCAGCAGCGCCCTAGCAGTCTTAGCGGCTGAAGTTTATTTAACGTACAGGTGGATCTCCGACCATCGCGCCTGCTGCGACGATTACGTGCAACCTAACACAGGCGGGATCTAAAGACTGGTTTGTGTCTAATAGCTATACTCCACGTAGTACAACATATTCTATCGGAATTACGTACGCAATATAAGAAACTATTCAACTACAGTCTAATTTGAAATATTCGAAAAAATTCGGTTTGGTGTCGGTAAGGTTTAGGGAACTGTCGCACGCTAATCGTCAAAATTTCGGACATTGGATTTGGATCTTACAAGCTGACACGGAACCGCGATGATAAGCTGACCATAGTCCGTGCCCATCGTCACGGGTGTAATAGGGGTTCATAAAAGACAAATACAGTAACCTAAACAACGTAGTACGAATAACTAAGGATTGCAACGACCATCTCGGGTGTAATCATTTTTATTCCTTCTTGGCATCACGTTTTTTTCGTTCTAGATTTGTTCGGTGTCATGTCTCGCTACACCTTCTCTTCGACCCCTGTCATCGCACAAGCCATGGACAATTAATCCTTGCCATCTCGCTTGTTCAGCTTCAGCTTCGCTTGTTACCACACCTATTCGGCTAGCAGCTCTATCTATTGTTTCTTGCGCTATACACCGCTACAGTTAGTCTCAAGATACTGCAAGTGTAGCCAACGCATCGCTTATCATTAGGAATATAGCTAAATATTACGTTAGATTACCTAGTTCACTGGTTGGTGTGGTTGAAGATGAGACCTATTCGAGCTAAATATTGCTTCTTCATCCTATAGCATATGGGATTGCGATTTCTAGATCTACATAGGGGTACAAAGGAAGTACCTATATAACATAACGTTTAACGCGCTTGATATCGGAATCTCGCAAGGGCTAGGGTTAGGGTTAGGGTTAGGGTTAGGACGAGTGTTGATATCCAAGCAACATTATCTTATAATAGGTAACCAGAGGTAATTCTTATTATAAATTAGTACCTATGCCTGACTTGAACACTTCGTGAGATATTTAAAACGATGCCATAATAGTTACCTGGGTAGCTACATATACCTAATTGGCACGATCAATACCTACCTACTTACGCAACTCACATTAGGATCTTCAGAGCGTTTCTTAAGTATTTAGTCTTATGTTGCTCCCGACTACGTGTACCTAGTAGACGCTACCTAGGTAATTTTAGGGAAGATGATGTGTTATGGTTGCACCTGCCTATACCTTCAATCTTAGGTTATTACAGGTTGAACCATAATACGCCTGGGCACTGAGGAATCCATGACCCGGTCTCGTCCTGACACGCACTTTCTTGGGAGCTAGGGGTGTAGCCAAAAAAGGGAGATAATACTGGGAAGGTGAAGTGGTAAAACTACTAGGTAGATAGGTACCTACCTACCAATTCCGATCTTTTGAATTCACAACAAAATTTAGACATCCATCCCATCCCGATAATCATATTTTTTGACCTCCCACGTTTAATTACCACTCGAGATACAGTCGCACTGTATAAAAAGAAATATCCTCCAGGGCTGTTAATCAATATATTCACACCACCTCATATCGAAATCAAAATGTCTCTACTACAGACGATAAGAGAATCCAACCAGCCCGAATATGATGAAAGTTCCGGGACGGTAGAGGGAGAAGATACAGTAGACGAAGCCCAACCTGCCGTTCCCGCCCCCATGAGCGAAGGTCGGATACTCCGCAAGATGAGACATAAGTTGAGGCGCTATCCACACCTCTGGGTGGGAAGTTCCTTTGATATCAGGGATAGCACACTCCTCTTTGGCCCTTCTGCCGACTTCATCGATTACTCAAGGCTCAATGGGAGTTGTCATCTAGCCAAGATTGTACGATTCTGAAGCATACTATCTTGCGATGATTGGTTAAGCTTATGTTCTATACAGTGTCATTATAAAGCGGGCGAAGATCACATCGCCGAGACAGTATGTATGCTTTCTACCGCGTAAACCACATACCAATAACTACCTCCAGCAAACGTTCTGGACTTCGGAGAACAACGCTTTATGCAATTTGATGATTTCGACTTGTGGTGCCACAGCCTACGGCTTCCCAAGATTAATATGGCTCAAGTATCCTGATGAATTAAAAGAGTATCACATTAGGGGTAACTATTCGTTTCTACCTATTCATCATACAGGCACCCAACTAACATCCTCACAGTCGATATCAAGATCATGCTTTCTACCATTGCCATGACCCGTTACAATGTCTCATGGGGTATTCTTTCGACTCGACCAGACAAGATTCGGATTCTTCATGGACCCAAAATATTCAGCCCCAAACATTCGTGGGACGCCATGATTTTGCGAGACTGCACTGTTACCGCCGAGGGTGAACTCCGGAAATCTCCTGAAATTGCTACTCGGAGATGGGACGTTCTCCTAATGAAGATGGGCTGGAACTATAGCTGTAAGCTGATATTCAGAACCTTTCTATTGTAACTCAGCTGATTTATGCCATCTAGACCCTTGGCTTCCAGTTTCTATCCAAGATGCTGGGCCTTTCGTAGATCCTACAACCGAGACTACCCGATGCTTTCCAGGTATCTTTAACCCCCACCCTACGATCAATCCGCAGTGAATAGTCCATTGGGACATGGCGAAATTGGGTAGCACAACGAAATGATCTTAGCATTCATAATTCCAAGCGAACTAGGACAAGAAACATAAACATATGATAGCGAAAATATGCCAAGAGGTTGAAACTTAGAGGACCCGGTCTTTAAGCAGGTAGACTAATTGGACATTTTCCTAGCTCTGCACAAACGGTCTTAATGACCGCACTTCTAAGTACTGGCCTCTGACGCCCGCTTTACTGAATTCATTATGATCTCTATTACTTCCATCAACCCACCGTCATGCAACCATTCGCCTAATACAGAACCTTGCCACCAGCACCAGTAACAGGCATGCCACCGGGGAGCTCCGTAAGCCCTGTATGAAGTCAGAACTATTTCGCAACCAAGCGGACACAAGCACATCATAGAATCAAGGAGAAAGAAAAAAAAGAAGGATCACTCACAGCCATCAATATCCTCCTTAACAGAAACCTGCTTGCTGCACTGGTTTCCCTGGGAAATCGACTGCGTCTTCAGCGCCGCGCATCCGATATTGCAGTTCTGGTCCATGGCCTTCTGCAGGGCGTCGCCCTTCCAGCCGAACATGTAGTCACCGTGGTTTCCGTATCCCGTGGGGTCGCCGTATGACCAGACGAAGGGCTGGCTGCCGTCCGTCGGCCAGTCGTTCGGGTTGTTGAATGGTCGTGTGTCCCAGATTACTTCGTAGAATAGCTGTGGGATCTTCACGGGGTGTGTTGATGGGCAGGCGCCGCCGCTCTCGAAGGTCCCGCTTGCGGGGTACGAGACGTGGCTGGAGTGGTCTGGTGTGTCGAGGTTCTTGCCATCCCAGCAGCTGGAGGTGGTTAGTATTTTGGTGTTGCGTGTTCGTGGTTGTTGTAACCCCGCCCCCTTTTTTGAGGGGTGGGGCTGGTGGAGACACTTACGTCGGGAAGCGAATGTTGGCCATGATTCCCATCTTGCACACCTTCTTCGGCATGTCCATGGTCTCCCCAGTTCGGGTGAGGATGGTTTCCAGGCAGGTGTAGGTAAGCTGGCGGTACTTCTTGGCTTCGGCCTCGGTTCGGTAGGTCGGGTTTCCGACGATCATACGGAAGCCCTGGACATCGCAGTTAGCATCTCTAAGGTTTACCTCAGTATTCTTGGATACTTATTGGGGGATATCATACAGGTTTGAAAGCTGTAACCTTGCCGCTGTTGTAGCTAGGCGTGTAGTAGACGGTCATACCGCCCTTGGAGCCCTCGAAGCCCGAGTTAGCCATCTGCTGGACACGCTTGTATGTTCCGTTCCTGGCACGGAAGTACAAGACGGCGGTCCAGTAGTTCGATGTGTCTTCAGCGAATGTGCAGGTAGTGCAAGTAGCCTCGCTAGGGATGTCCATTCGTGGGTAGTCCATCGAACTGTTGAAGGCATTACCACCAATAATCTGATGGACGTGGGGCGAACCAACCACGCCCGGGGTAACGAGCGGGTCAAGACGCTCGACGACTAGCTGTGAACATGAGAAACGGAGAAGCGCTTGAGCACCGGACGCTAGGAGCGCCGCGGTGGCGACCGAGTGAATAGTCAGCTGCATCTTGAGAGACGAGGCCGATAGACGGTTCGATGTAGCGTAACACAAAGCAAGAAGGATTTCCAAGGCTTCGCTCCCATGCCGCGGGCTCTTCCTCTATTTAAACCAGCTCTCGGGAATTCCCTACAACATACAGCCGGGCAAACTCATATTAACCCCGTGATCTGTACAATTTTACTTCATTCCGTCTTGCATGTTGATGCCGTTCTGTCAAGGGCGTCGTCGTATAGACGACGAGCGGTTAATATGGAGAATATAGCCGAGATCACCCCTGGTCCTTTCCTGCCGTGGGGAACAACGAGCCGCGAATAGTTCGCGCTATAGGATTTCTCTATTTAGGCGTGGGTAAGGAGAAATTTCACGTTGTTCCTGGGATTACATCTGATTATGCGGTTGGTTCACGCAAGCCGCGGGAAACCGCGGAAACTTGAGTGGTGGAAATTTCGGGATGCGGCGACGTAGTCAAGAATCACGCTTGCTCTGTCTTCTGTAATATACTGACGGGCATTATGACACTACTATCAAGTGTGATGGTTATTTCATAATCAAAACAATATTCGGGGAAGCTTACCTAAACTACCTTAATAAGATCATTCCGGAGCAAGTCCGTGGGATCAGATAACCCGAGGAAGAGAAGTCATTAGGATACCTAGGATCTCAGATCGATAATCAGATGACAATAAGATGTGTATGCATACGATTTTAGCGAAATGTTCATTTTTCCGCTCAACCCCTGAATACGTAGCACTGACAGTGGAAAGGGGTGCTTATGTAATCTGCTTTAACCTGCCATACCAGGTTCTATTTCCCGGATAAATGCACGTATTTGATCCTTGCTCGGCACTCACCATCCGGGGTAGATCTCAGACTAGAATTCCAAATCTTAGAAGGCAATATACTATAAGGTAGGCTTTCCACAGTAGTTAGTGATTACTAAAAGCTATCAGACCCCTTTTCTCTTGCTGACTAATTATTTTAGTTTCATTACGTAAGGAGGGGTTCTCGCATTTTTGCCCTATGTTACGTAAACATCTTACCTAAATTCTGTTTAGGTAATGAATGACTTACATAATATTTTCTTCTTAGTAAGACAATGCATTGACTCTTTTCACTTCCCCGCAAACCGAATTCAATTGAAATTCACTACAAACTTCTTCATATAGGGTCCTTATCACGGGCAACATTTGAGCCCTAAGCACTCGAAATACATGCAACCGAAAGCTAGCTTCACATCCCAAAGTTGTCTTTATAGAACTTTTGCACCTCCGAGTTTATCCCCTTCTGAGTCGACAAGATCCCCAGATCTCCCTCAATTTTGAGACCTTCTAGTCTCGTCGCTCTCGAAAGGGCAACATAGACTTGACCATCTTCCCAAGCTCTGGATAGATCGACTATGACACGGTTAAGTGTCAGTGACTGACTCTTGTGGATACTCATCGCCCACGCCGGAGCTAGCGGGATCTGGGTACGACTGAGGATACTATACGGCTTCTTATCCCCGAGACAATGAATAAAACAATCCGGGTAGATGGTCCTCGTCTCGCCGTTGTGAAACTTAACAATCGGCCAAGCTTTTTTATCTACCCTATCCTCAAATAGTTGCGTTTGAGCCTCTTTCTCCCCGTTACCATCCCCGGTCTCGATACAACTGGGTTCATGGAACGGCTCAAATCCACAGACGATGCCCTGGCTGCCGTTACAGAGGTCGCGGCTCAAGTCCAGATTCACGAGTAAGACGACTAGCGCGCCAATCTTGAGCTGTAGGTAGCGCTCGAACCGATGATCATTAAGTGCTAGCAGACAGCCGTCTTCTGAGAGTTTTTCCTTGTATTTGAGCCGCGGATGCCCTACCTCGTTCCACTTAAAGTTGTCTAGACATTTATAGGTATATGTTTCCGCATCGATACGGTCGAACTCCATCTGATTGACTCTACGTACTTCTTCTCTGGTCGCATAGAGCTTTGTGGCACCTTCCACGACGCAATCGTGGTTCTCGAGTAATCCTATCTGGCTTTTTGTCAACCTCTTCCCGGTTCGAATAGTCTGCAAGATGTTGATGAATTTTTTGTCGTTCTTCTGCCGGTGAATTTTTTTTAAAGGGAAATGAATGAAATTGCATTCCTTCCAAGCTTTACTTTGGAAAGCCCACTTGTCCTCGTCATGAAATGACCCGTGCGTTTTACATGTATAGGTATTTTTCGTGGTGTCCTTAATCATTTCAGCTCCACATCTGAAACAGTGCTGGAATGGTTTCACGGGCGGGAGCTGATGGAAGTCGCCGGTGACAACGAGTTGAACTCCTCCGAAGGCTTTCTCTTCACCCCGAACTACTTTCATAACCTCATTTAGCCGCTCAAAGTGGAAATTTTCAACCATGCTAATTTCGTCGATGACGAGGACATCCGTTGATTCGATGCACTTCGTAACCCAATCATTGCTTAGAGTTCTCTCCCTAAGTTCTTCAAGCGGTGTCTTTTGAGATAATGGGCTCCATCCAGCATATGTCCAGGTAGTAGTGCCGCCAACCTGCAATGCCGCCCGTCCTGTTGGAGCAACAATATGTACGGTCTTGCCTAAATCCTCTAGACAAGAGGTGAAAGCCTTGAGGACAGTTGATTTTCCACATCCTGCAGAGCCCGTATAGAAGACATTATGCCCTTCCATAATTATCTCGATTAATTTGGCTTGTTCGGCACATAGTTTGGGTTCAGTAAGCACGGCTTCATCTGTTAGTTTCTTTTCGTTTGATTGTCGGATCGTGTTCGATATAAGTTCGTTTCCTACATCGCCTTCTGTAGGGTCATGGGCACTAATTTCGTTGTTAGAATTGCAAATAAAATGTATGACTTTTCTTGGGCAGTATACATTGATGATATCATTGTCACTTTCCTCTCCTTCGTAGGCCTTCCACGGTGTCCGCTCATCCGGGAGATCTGAATAATGCGAAAAGGCGTCGATTGTTTGAAGTTCATCGAACCCATCATACTCGTCGTCCTGATTAAGCAGGTAGCTTGGTTGATGTGGTGCGCTGCCATCCAGGCGCCATTGCTTATGAGCATTACCCTCGCCATCCTCGTATTTGTTCTCTGGTATTTGTTGCATACAAATTTGTCTGGATTCGATGTCACCAAGTTTAGATATGCGAAACTTATCTAAATATGAAAGAGAAAGGACATCTAAAACGTACGAGTTTGGTTTATGATACTTAGGTACCTAAAGAGGAACGCGACGAGTAGTTGTTGTTGACCAGCCAATCCTCAGATATAAAATTTACGGTCTATATTTTATAGATAGCCCTATCACCTCAAGAACCTCCTATATATCAGTCGTTCCAGTGCCAATTGATATGTAGTATCTAATTATAAGATGCTCTACATTTTGGCCAAGCTTATTACTTCTGGACACCACTCCAGTCCATCAGTCCATGCCGCCTCGTTTCTCCGCTGCCATCCAGTTAACATCCATCTATTAGGGATTCGGTTTCAGTCACCCAGGTGCTTCTCCCAATCAGTTAACCCCATCAAGATTTTGCGTGCAACCCCAACCCAGTACTTTTCGATATTGATGGCCTTCAACGGGGACCAGCCAACACACCCTCGATAGACGATAGCATATTAATAACATTACTACAAGATAGGGGACCAGCCCCTGATCATGGATTTAGAGCCTAAGCTCGAAGCATTTGGGGAAATTTCTCACGAATGACTGAGATGCGTTCGGGGCTTGTCTTTGCTGCGTTGACTGCTTCCACAAACAAATCGACATTCTTCCAGAAAGTGTCCTTCCCAATTGTTACAACGTCAGATGATCCGGTCGCGGTCGATTCCAAGTCGGGATAGAAATATCCTATGTCGCGAATAATCCATCCTTTCATATTCGATGTAGACTCCTTTGTTGCTGCTTGTCCATCAGGCATTCCGGGAAATTTGAGACCTCCGGCTACACCATTAGCAACTCCTCCTCCCATTCCATTGTTAGCCCACATGTTCATTGCTGTGGGACCGCTAAGAAGTTTGAAACAGCGATAAGGCTTTCCATGTCTGAATTCATGAGGAAAGAGTCGAACCACAGAAAGTGCTAGTTGAAAAGCGAGAGAATCCGAGGAAAAAATCCAGGTGGGAAAATGAGTCTGTAGAGGAGTCTGTAGAGCGGATTGAAGATCAACGAATTGATGTGGCTCGTCGCACCGGGCGTAAAGAGATTTAGAAAAAGGTCTTCACTCGTTGAGAGTGGTAGGAGATTGTATGGGTCGCGCGGCATGAGGCCAGAGCATCAAGCGACTACAATTTGGTAGCTCTGCTCCGTTTCGATCGGAGGACCTCCAGGTTATGATTGGTGTTATGTTTGGTACCTTCAAGGTATTCTTGTTAAAGCCCTGTCGCATTGTTAGAAGCTTTCTCTATAACATGATAGTCTTCATTGTTTGTTGACTTACCCCATAACCTGGTTTATCATTACCCCGTCTCGAAGTTCTGCCTCCACTGCCTTCGATGACTTGCTCATCCCATATCTCTTTTTAGCAGCGGTGCGACGCCAGTTCCAAGGCCAACATCATCTTATGGAGGCTCTATCATTGCTAGACTATGTTCTGTAGGAAATTGTTTTCATTCTCCACGTAATGGATCAGCTTCGTCCATCTATCATTCGTCGACATATCCGAGAAAAGGAAATATCAAGTCTCTCTCCCCGCAACCCGGCCATCGCTTACGTCCTGAGCGAATGCGTGCCGGGAAGCTAGAGACTAGCTTTGTATGCCACCCGCATGTGGTGGTAGTAATGACAGATCCAGTGGCAGCAACAACCATAGGGAACTTGTGAAGTTACTGCCACTACTAACTTCACCTATGTACGTTAAGCTAGTCCTAATAGTGAATTGAAAACATTAGCATTATTTTTATAATGATAAAGAACATCTTCTAGGGGCAGTTATAATAAAGAGTGACGAACTAACCATGACAGTTTAGATCAGGATAAACCTCGATCTCAAAGGTAATCCAAATAAAGGTCTGTGTTGGAACACCAAGGCTCACAGGCCAGTGAGCGGTGCTGAGGACTTCGACGCCTCTCTCCTTTCCCGAACGCACTGTTCGTCTCTGCCGACGCCATTCAGACGCCTAAACAGGTGCCAGACCGGTCCCAAGACATCGTAGCGGCAGTAGATTCCAAGGTTGTGAGGGAAGGAAATTTAGGAATTAATTAGTAGGAGTAGGTATTCATATTATGACTTAACGAATATTATTAATGTCAATATTACTATTGACGTTAATTATGTGCGGCGTGATTTTCTCATGCCGATGTATTAAACCAACGAAAATTAATGTGGGATGAAAGGCGAAGTTGAGTTTGGCAATTTTTAGTAGAGAGGAGGAGGTAGAGGGGAGAAGGACGGGTATATATAGAAAAATACGAACAATTTGTCCTCGTCCCTACTGATCTGATTCCGTCAATTTACATGGTCAGTGACAAACATCTTAAAGTTTAACGTCAAGTATTAAGTACATGTAACGTAGTTGTCAGCAGTGGGAAATTTTTAATCAGTCGACCTATTCGTTTACAGCCTTCAGCGGTGTTAACGTCCAGATGCTTAGGGAATTACTTGCGTAATTAGTACCTAGTACTCTTCTAATTAATATAAAGTTAAAGATGTAGTAATATTCTGTCTATATATGAGCATTATATCGCGTCATATAGAATGTAAGTTATGATGGGCTATGACTTGGCCAGAATCAGGGGTAACTATCGGTACTTCTATCTCATTAATTACCTAGACAGATACATGTAGATACTTGTGTATTAAACTCCAACAGAAGCTCCTTCGTTTTTTTCTTTCTCCTTTTTTCAGAAAAAGGAAAGAAGTTTCCGTTGTAGGTATACTTCAATGGTAGGGGAACGGGATAGGTACATGATGTACTAATTCGTTTTCTTCTGACACTCATTCGCCCCTGAATCGGTACCCAGATACTTCAACGTATCTGAAGCATTCGCACTTTCTAATTCTTACAAGTTAAAACTTCACGATACTCACCATGATACGAAAACAAAGTATTGAACTATACTACTGCCGATCTAGTCTAGGATTCTCTAGGTAATATTCGAAACTGGTAAGATACAATTGTCCAGTGTAATTATTTTCATTCATTCTTATGTCAGAGACTAACCTAGTGTAATCTGAACTCCTTTGCAAATCGTAACAATGGTAGATACATTTATACATGGAAACACCCCCTATTTCGTGGCAAATGCTGCTCTCAACTCACTGATACAGTCGCTAACGAACTCTTTCGCAGTTGGATTCGCCCCGTCCCAATGACCAAAGGGATGTCCTTGTCCCTTATATATCTTCAGTTTACTAGGAGTCCCGGCTGCCGTCAGCTTCTCGTGGTACGCAATACCCTCCGATACGAGCGGATCGATTTCAGCACATCGTATAATAGCTGGCGCGAGATTCGCGTGCGACTCTGCAACAATAGGCGATGCACGGAAATCGTTCGCTTTCTCTGCGCGGCTTTCATCCGTCCCTATCCACAGGTTGTAGAACCAGACCAGACGGTGGAGAGGCAACATGGGAGCGAACTCGAAATCAACGTAGCTCTTGTACGGTGTCTTCGCAGGGTCGCATGAACCCTCCGTCGGGATATATCTTGCGTCGATCACAGGCACGATGAGCACTTGCGCGACTAGATTCGGTACACTTGGTTCGTCCCGAGCCAGCAAGGCAAGCACTGCTGCAATACAACCTCCGGCTGAAAGACCACTAACTGCTACGCGAGAAGGGTCTATCTTCAACTTCCCCGCATTCCCAAACGTCCATTTCAACGCCTCCCAGCTATCCGTTGCAGATACAGGGTGTGGATACTCTGGAGCAAGTCGATAGTCGACGTTGACTATAATGCTGCCAAGTCGTTGACAGAGGGTTCGACAGAAAGACTCGTCCGATTCCAACCCTCCAATGACGAAACCACCACCGTGGAAATTGACAAGCGCCGGTAGTAATCCATCCTTCTCGAGCCCACCACTGGCAATTGCGTCCGGGGTCGGTACATACACCTGTATAGCTATCTCGCCAGAAGGGTTCGAGACGGGGATCTTGTAGATGGTATTGCTGGCTACATCCGGGGCCCCAGCGCTGACCTTGGCAGTCGGAAAGGTATACTTGGGTCTGTCTTTGTTGTATACCTCATACGGAACTTGGTCTGCTCGCAGCTGGGGTGCTATGGACTCGCTTGTAAGTGACTTGAAACGGGAAACGGAAGCTATTCGAGAAGAATACCTTGGTAGCGATTGTAGATCTCGGCAAAGATCGGATCTACCTTGTCGACTATCGAGGGGTGTAACGGATTAACAACAGATGGTACCTCGTTGGAACCCATGGCTGGAGTAATATGCAAGTTTTGATTGAGTAGGTAGGTAGGTGTCTTAGTCTCTCCAAGCTTAGACTTTCTATATGAAACGGCAATGAGGGGGGGATCGTGGAGATCCAGGAATAGCTCTAGATCATACTAAGCCCATCGATGGAGTCGCAATTATTAAGGTTTCTCGTGGAATTTTGTCCTCAGTTAGAAGAGATAAGAGTACATCAAGGTAGTCACATATAGGTTCCAACGGCCCAGTCAAGTCTAGGTATCCCACACATTGAACAAATTTAAGTTCCCCGATCCCATCTGATCTACCCGTTCCTGATTCCCGCGTGACCTCCGATGACATTCCATACATTATAATCGTGGGGGCTAATGTAGCAACACGGTACGGGTAGGCAAGGTGTGCAGGAAGCCAAGTCGCATATATCCTATCAATCCATGCCCTTCCCGAGACCGCAGCGAGGCGTATACATCCGCTGATTTGGGGAGGATATTCCCGTAGGCTCACACGTGGGGAAGGATTAGTATTATCGGAGGGGATTTCACACTAACCTAGGTAATTGGTCACCTGATGTACTATAATGCTATCTTTTAGGAGGAGATCGTGTGTACGACCAATGAGACTACCGCCCCAGATAAAACTTGACGTTTGGGTTAAAAATGAGGTATCAATGCCCCAAATATTTACTAACAGATTGCTATCGTTAAAATTGGCTGGTCTAGGGCTAGGTCTGCAAGTAATTCATCATGATACAACTTATAATCCAAATACTTCAATTCTTCTTAACAGTTCAACATATGAATGTTGGCTTGTTTACTGAAATTGATTTACTAAGGTGCTTATCTAGTAGTTTCTAAACGGTCACTAGGACCTAGACGACAAATAAATCCATTATACTAGTTTCCATGTATCTAACTAGCTATCGTGTTTTGGGAGATAGCGTACCTAAGTACGTAGCGTCATTCTGGGATGATTTATTCCAATAAAGTTTCCAGGCAGACCTGGCCTAGGAAGACAGCAATGGCCGTCAAAAGGAGATGGCCCCTGGTTTTCTATGTCATTCTACAAGAAAGGCGGTTAGAATTCAGGTGAGCTCTTGATATCTACCTAGATACCTTTCTCTTTGAGTCAAGAGTATCTACTATAAGTCAAGCAGCCCCTTAAATTTTACCCCTTTTATAGGTAGGCAATGGAAAGTATTATTTAGGGTTGGAATAACAGAGCGAGTTGCTAAAACCCGGCGTTTTGACACCGTCAAGCTAGGTAAACAAAAAGCTCGACAGTGGCATTGATTTGGTTTAGGAGGTGTTTGGCCGGATTCTTGATGGTGTTCAATGCTCAATCTGGCATTGAGTTAGGTATGAGTGAAATACACCAGTAACAGAGACGACTACTACTCGTATTCCTTCGCTTGCCTTTATTCTTCACGACTGGTTCCCCCGGGTTGTGAATGACTACGAGGTTACCTTGAATCAAAACACCGGGTCAATTGAGAGAGTAGGTAATCTAGAATATAATCAAAAAATCAATTTACTTGGGGCAAAGTAGCATTTTTTACTCTAGGAGATAGCTATACGTGTGTCTCTAGGAGAGCTCTGAGGGCGATTGTAAGTACTTGATAAAGTTTCTGTCTTGAAGACTTTATCATGTAGTCGATTTTGTACCTAGTTTACATCGATTTAAATATTATGTAGTAGCCAATAGGTATACGTAAACATAGCTGGAAAGCAATTCCCAAGATACGATGTTGAGACTGTCCCTACCGCAGTCATTGCGATCACTTATAAATACCATGTCTGCCAATTTGATCGAGTTTGGGTTGATGAGATGAATTGGCCGCTATTTAAATTGCTATTATTGACCCTTGGTTCGCACGTAAATTGATTGCGAGTTCGACGTATGCTCCGGTTAAGCTACGGGATAGTTCGTGATTAATGGGTGCTGTCGTGATGTTTATCTAGTGACTATGTAATCATCTCATACTTTTACTGCTGGGGATTGCTGAATTTCTTTTCGCATGGTGCCGGGAAGATCGCATTGGCTCGTAACACGAATTGAAAGCTAAGACATGAATCGGGTTTCTGTAGGTATGTTGGCGCATTACTTACGTACGCAATCGCCGTTATCCAGCCGCGTGTCCTTTGGCGGGAACTAGATTCGCATTGCGAAGCATGTTTGCTTATCTGGGTTGAATAATGAGTTGTGGGGTTCGTGGATACTAGGTAGGCGACCCGGAAATCCCAGCAATTAAAGGATAGGCATGATGAGGCGAAGGCGGGCGGTAATCATGCGTAGAAGGTAGGCATCCAATGTAAGCGCATGTAGGCGATCGGAGTTTGTGGAATAATTTGGAGGGGTTTCTACGATGGGGAAGTTAATAGAACTATTAACTTAGGAATGTGCGGTTGAAACGAATGAGCTTGGAAAGCCTATTGATTCCATCGCGCGGAAGTTCGTGGATGTATGGTCGGATTCCAAACCAAGTTCAAACTTCCAAGTAAGCGAGTGGCTAACTTGATAAAACGAGGCACTCCCTTGCGGCATTTTGTATTGTACGGGGTTCGTCTTCCCACAATTCAGCGTCGGTCCGGGTTTTCACGATGCATTTTCACGAGAAAATGTATTAGGCAGAAGTGACGCCATCCAAAAAAGCATTTGGTATACCTAATACCTAGACATCTAGGTATACGTGCATGTACATATCTAGGACCTATATGTAGATATTTAGGTACATGTAAGTGATGTGTCGAATCGTAAGCTTTGATGTTGCGAGTAATGCATTCGTAATGAGTTTTGAAAGCGCTGACTTGCTGGATCGCTGGGTCGTAGGCTACATGAACTTGGCGAACCAGTCCGGTGGCATCCTTCCGCGCGATGCGTAAATAAACGATGGCTTTCGGATCACCAGCCCCATTACTTGGTTGGGCTCATTTGCCGCATGCCCAGGTGAGAGGTGACAGGAGGACAAACGGTGTCAGCCGGTGATACAGAAATCAAAAGTATCACTCAGTCAGTCGTTAGGCTGCTAGGGAAGGGGGGGCTGAGCACTCTCTCATTCCTCCTGGTTTCTTCCGTTTCTCTCCAATATTACGTTCTATCCCATTTGTAGATATTAGAATCGAGGGATGGATATTGTCAAACGTCTAGGATTTTACCTAGGCTCTCATTAGTTCTCGCTATCCTCACTACTAGTACTCTCAATACTAATATTTCGGTATTTCGGTATTGTAGTATTGTATTGTATGTACCATAGCAGCATCGTAGAGATAGCCTTGTATTGATGATTTCTTGGAAAAGGACGGAGAGGGATGAGTGTCTAGACGCAAATGGAATAGCTTCAGATTTTATCGGAGTAATAAATATGGAATTCCAAAACCAATCCGACCCATGTACCTGGGTACCTGGCTAGCCCCTTTTATTGATGGAAGGCGTGGACAACGAATAGGCCTAGTGGAAGTTTCGCCGTAGTAGTGGAAAGCAAAAAACACGTGACGTTTCTCGGACAATTTACTACAGCGTAGGTGGTTCGTGCACCACCAAACCTAAGTTGGATTCTTTCGCGACGAGCTGGATGTTGAGCCATGACGGGAAGCGGGAGGAGAGACAGAGCAGCAAGCCCTGGAAGCCGTTTTAAAAAAGATTGTACAGTTTAAGTTGCCCCAAAAAGATTACCACCAACGAGCACAATGGCCGCCCCCGTAATTCATAATTTGACCTTCCCATCATCGCACTCTCATCTTTGTTTTCCCATTCCCATCCCATGATAATTTAATTCCATCGCCCATCACCCATCATCACCACCATCACCGTGTCATCGTTTTTCGCATTTTCGCCCAAGTAGGCCAACCCACAAGGGAAGTGAGAGAGAGTGTGTGCCAAGTCAGAATCACCACATCACCACCTCAACCTTGAACCTGCACCGCACCGCATCGCAGTACGGTAACGCATCAAGCACTATACAACTCATCCGCATCCGCACCGCCCGACCTAAGGGGGCATTGGAGTCTGGACTATCTCCGAAAGGGCAAATTGCAAATTGGCAAAAACGCCTCCTGGGGTTGTCAGTGACCCGTGGACAAGACTCAGTTTTTGGGGGTCGGATCTCGGTGGATCACTCTTCACGCTTTGCCAGGTTGATGACTTGACCCAACCTAAACTAAATACAAAGTCTGCAAAGTGCACCATCCCACCAAGAAGGTTTTTTCTTTCCCCCCAGAAAATAGAAAAGATCACACAACAATCTCACGCTTCTACCAACTCACCAACCAACTTTCCACTTCCTTCCATTTTCCTCACCACCAGTTTCATCATCAACACCAATAACACCGACACCAATACCTACATCAACATCAAACCATCACCAACATCACCACCACACTATATCACCGACGCTTGATCATCGCGACTTTATTTCTACGAAGCCTCATCCGTCGTCGTCATGCCCACCCCAAGCAAATCTTCCGCCTCCAACAAGGAGAAGGATCGGCGAAAATCCACTGGCAAGACTACTTCACTCGTCACCTTGCGCGTCCCGTCGCTTAAACTTCGCAAGATTCTTGACCCATCATCAATCAAGGAAGAGTCACCCGTAAAGGAGTCTGATACCGCGTCGACGGCTCCCATCGACCAAGCACCAGCCGCGTCAAATGGCGACAATGCTTCAGCGTCGAGTCCCGGCACACCGGCCCCTGTTGGAACACCGTCGCAAGTGCCTATGGGGCCTCCGACGGAAGCACCCAAGAAGAAGGGCGTAAAGAGAAGTGCAGCAACAGCAAATGGATCCGACCCGACAGCAAAGATCAGAGGCAAGCCTGGTCCCAAGAAGAAGCCTAGACTGTAAGTTCACATCACATCACCTCCATCAGCCTCGTCTTTTCCAGCGTTACTGCTCTCAATCAATCTCTATAAACTGCGTTAATTGATACTCATCCGCTCGTCTACTAATTAGGTCTACTAGGGAGGATGGTACCATCGATCCTACCGGGCGAGCCAATGGAGGCACCTACCATAAACTTGGACCGAAAGCAAACCAAGGAGCAATTAATGCCGGACTTCGCGCACTCGATCGATCCGGCGCGCCTTGTCGGAAGTGGAACCGAGGAGGCTTCAAGCTGAAGAGCTTTACAGGCGTCATCTGGGAGATTCCTCGTTGGACCGCACCGCCCAAGCCCAAGCCTCAACCCACCGCGGAGGAGCCCGTCGCCTCTACGGAGAGTAGCAACAAGGAGAACAAGGAAGACAGCCAGATGAAGAGCGAGAACAGCAACAGCCATGCCGACGGCGGCGAACAGCGAAGCATCCCGCCAAGTATCAATGCTAGTTCACCGGCTCCTACCCCTATTGCTGCCGCCTCCTAGACAGAGATTCACCCAATCTCCCATTTCTTAAGAGAGCCTTTCATGAGGACTACATTCTTCTGGCCCTATCGGTGGTCATTTGTATTTCATAGGGGTTTATGGTTTCAGGTTGAGAGAACCAAAAAAAGCACGGCGTTGAGGGTTGTGTTTACGATGCTAACTGGGAGTTGATCATGAATCACATTGCTCTTACCTAGAGGTAAATGAGGTACTTGCGTTGGAAGTCACATCGTTTTCGGCAGAGAATACATTGGAACCACTTCATCTTTTGGCGTTAGGGGTCAGTGGAGGGTTGTACATTATACATCGATGCTGGTGTTGTGGCCAAAAATAGCGGACGGCGTGGATCGATCAATCGACCACAAGGGAATACATGCGTGTCCTATCTTCTGGAGGATCATTTCCGATTTCTAAAATCATTGTGCTGTACTATACTCTTTCCAACGTTCGTAAAGGCAGGTCGTTCATAGGTTACAGCTCGCCCGTTTTCGAGTGCCTTAATAGTGTTAATAAACTCTAAGGAGGCATTAAACTTAGTGTGGTGTTCAACCTTGTAGCCTCATGTCACTTATATTGGATTTAAACATCCATCAAGATTATGATGGCCCCTTGATTCCAAAGATACTACATTCAGAACATATTACCTTTCATTTATCTACGCGTCTTAATTCGGCACCATAGAGTGACCTAGATGTAAACCACCATCTATAGGTACATACGCGGATTTGATAGATATGTAAACTTCCCTTTTTTCAACCTCATGCTTATTACCACGCAACTTACTTAAACGCAGAAAATATACGATAACATTGGTAGGAATGAAACTTGGAGATTCTATGTTTTAGCTCCCCTTTTCAATGCAGACCCGGGTTCATCCGCTAAGTTACAAATATGTAACGAAACAAGCCATTAAACTGGCCCCTTGTCGCCAACTGGAAATGGATACAATCTGCGCGAAAGATGTAATGTAAGGCGATTTTTGCATCATTCGAAGTACCATCATCTTCCTAGATGCTGACAACTTATAATTGTAACGATTACACACACATGTATTTAGGCATATATCGTTTTACTAGCTTGCTTAGCTTGGTGTTTATGTGTGAGTTGGGCATTGACCTTCGACGTTGAAAATACGCGATTCTAGATAGATACCCCTTTAGTACTAGTGGCTCAAAAAACTCCAGGTTTTATTTCTACAAAACCGGCAGTCATTGGATCCCGCTGTTATCGATTGACATTTAATATCCCCACTAAGCTAGCAGTGTAAAGGTAACTACGTTCGACGTTATCGGGTCAAGTCGAGCAACAACTTCCGTGACCTCGTGATTGCCCGATACCTACATCTCGTACCTTTGACCTTTCCAAGTTCGATATTCTCCGCAACAACAAATCATCTCTCGACTTACAACTCAACAACATAATTGATGCCCATTTCGGACACACTCGCCTGCTTGGAGTCATTTTACGAAGCCGTCTTGTCGACTACTCCCTCCGAGTTTAGGTCCTACTCAGCAACCAACTTAGATGTATCACCTGGATACGGTATAAGCCGTAATTCAACAAGTAAATCGGAGCATTGTTTCTATCGTCACCATCATTTCTCGGTCTAAGGCACCATTCGCAAACCTTATCTGCCTTATAACAAATTGTCGATTCCGTTCTAATTCTATAAATCTTGCTCTCGCGTCTCTTCTGTTGACCTTACATCATTAAGTTCGTGCATTCGGGACGACAAAGGGTACTCGGCGAGTTCCAGGTCTTCCTCTAATCCCTCTGGGATCCAGCCAAATTCTGAAGGTTGGCTATGGCCAATCCTTATCAACGTGATTCACCTGGATTTAACCCAGACGTTACTCATACGAGCTTCCTTCCACGATTCAGAAATTCCTCCTACGCATCCGGCATACCTGGATCTAGTACGAGCTTTGCGCCCGCGTCGCATTCTCCGATCAACCGTCTCTCATACCTTCTCAATCCTCCGTACGAACCTGCATCCGACCTGTATGGAGCGAACCTAAATTCCCAACGACATGCACAAAATACCGACACGGATATGAATAATGGTAGTTTGGATGGAGGGGTCCCGGCTTTGCAAAGTCGTGACCCTCAATTGCCGTCGTTTTCAAGAGCTTTTGAGAGGTTCACACACTACGAACCTGGTGAGAATTACTGGACAGTTGTCCACAAGAAGAGCAGTTTCTTTACACCATCTTACTTGACAGGTTCTAGCTACATGCAGAGGTTGGAGGCAGCACACAAAGTAAAGGAAGCGCAAAGAGAGACGCAGCAGCAATCAACAAGTACCTTACCGGCCGGTATTTCAACGACAGGTTCATTAGCGAACAAGCCGCCGGCATCTCATCTAGGAATGACATACGACCTAATTGAACGAGTACCCGCAATCGAGGATGACAATTCGATACCCCCTTTACCCACTAGATGGAACAAAGATGATAAGCATGGTCCGTTGGAGGTTATAGCAGATGGTCAGGAAGTTAAGTATGCAGCCAGCCGCAATTCGAGAGAGCAGGATCACGAAACCTGTTCTATACGAGCCGATCACCCAATGCCATGGCAAGCTGGGATATATTACTTTGAGGTTACCCTTCTCTCTAGAAGACGAGATGAGTATGTGCCAGAGGAAGATATTTATCCGTACGATCCTAATGATGACGCACCCAGAACTACCGTGTGTATCGGATTCTCGACCAAGAACGTTCCCTTGATGCGACCACCAGGTTGGGAGCCCGAATCATGGGGCTACCATGGTGATGATGGCGACGTCTACTCAGGACAGAACGTTGGAAAACCATTCGAGGGCGGTGCATTTGGTCCAACGGATACTATTGGGTGTGGTATTAACTTCCGAACTCGTGAAGCTTTCTTCACCAAGAATGGACAAGATTTCAGTATGTGCTTTTGATATATGAGAGTTTCATGCTTCATGAGACCAGTCTCCTTTCTAATCTAGTCTATAGAGACCGCGTTCCGAGACATAAAGGGGGATCTTTATCCCACTATCGGCATGAAGAAAGCTGGAGAGCACATTCGTGTTAACTTTGGTCAAACGATATTCAAGTTCGACATTGATCACATGGTTAAGGTAGTCTCCCTAAACCAAGCGGAATTCTAATAAAATATTATAATAGGCACGGCTAACAACTACGGTTATATAGAAAGAGCAAATGAAGATTAGGACGGCTATTAATAGAACGAGGTATTATCATCGTCTAAGAGTAAACTATACAGAAACTAATTGTTTGAAATTTAGCATTGAGAAGTTAATATCGCCTCCCATGGGTGAGACGGAGCTCATTCAACAACTAGTAAGCCAATATTTATCCCGCTCAAGACTCTAGTCATAGCTAATTAGGGTATTTCAGGTCTTGCAATTCTTACAGCACGATGGATATGTAGAGACAGCTCGGGCATTTGCCGAGGAGATTCACACTGAGAAACGAAATCTTCAAATAGACCAACGAACACCAATTCCGGGTATCAACATTCGGGATGACGAAGATGCCCATCGCAGACAACGTATGCATATACGATTCCCTTGATATATCTCATACTGACGTAGACTAGGTATTCGAAGAGCCATTCTTGAGGGAGACATTGAGAAGGCCATCAAGTATACCCAAGTCTACTATCCAGCGGTTTTGGAGAAAAACTACGACGTATACTTCAAATTGAAGTGTCGGACCTTCATTGAAATGGTTCGGAAATCCGCTGAACTTAGCAATCCCGGAACTAAGAAGAATAACGGCCACGCGTACGACGACATTCCTAACAAGATGGACGTCGATGAGAACGGCTTTTCAGACCAGATGGAGGAAGACGGCTTAGAATCTCAAACAGGCCAAGAAAGCCTTCTTACCAAGACGATCGAATACGGACAATCCTTGCAGGAGGAGTTTCAGGACGACCCGAGAGGAGAAATTAGCAAGACACTCGCCGAGGTTTTCTCGCTTGTAGCTTATCCAAACCCGCTCCAAGTCAAGGAAGTTGCGCCTTTACTAGACCGCAAGGGCAGAGTAGCTGTAGCTGAAGAGCTCAACGCCGCCATACTCTGTAAGATTTCTCTGTCCCCTCAACTGCAAGGGTGTATTACTAACTAATATAACTAGCGTCTTTGGGCAAGTCATCGCGATCGGCATTAGAAAACGTCTACGGCCAAACGAGCGTGTTACTAGATTACCTTCGCGAGGATGGTGGCCCTGGATCACTTCTTACTATACAGTCTATCATCGATGAGGTGCCGAAGTCGCAGCCTTTCTAGCCGACAGCATATATTTCTAAAGGCGATTTTCTACGGTGTGAAAGGTCGACCAAGTTACCGAAGCCCACGTTGAGAGCTTGGGGTTAATGAGCCTTAGTCTCCACCAACCCCCGTCTTATGATTCACACAATAACATTCAGTCCGAGGCCGCATAGCAAATCGATTTCGATGTCCCTTGTCTACGCTTAGAGCTAGTATAGCTAGCTGCTGCCCTTCTCAATTAAGGCTCGGGACTGTTCATCTTATCGGAACTCACCGGTTTACGTCTGTTATAGATCGTCAATTTTAGGTTGAAGAACGCGCTGGCATTTATTTAGTCCACGTGGTCGTAAATCCAAACCCTTCAACCAAATGATTCCCCTCGAGGGATAAACTCTGCTTAGCATTAGATTACCATTGTACTACTGGGCTGGGAATGGCGCCATGGCTCTGGTTTGGTGGGAAGGCAGGCTGATTCTGTTCCTTATGTTTTGTACATGGCGGAGTTCCTCTATCTCTACTTGTGCATTATCCAAGTCTGCCTTTTCTACCCGTTGTCCCTTATTTTCCCCATCATGTATCGCGAGGATTCGGCCATGGATTCGCGCCAGATTCCCCAACCCCTTCCCAGAAACTAGATCCGCACAGATTAGCAATGAAATGGATTGAATAAGATGGATCAAACCGGAAACCTTAGAACCCTCCCCTTAGAAGACTAAGCTTACCAATGCCAAAGATAAGTGTACGATATATTGATGTGTAAGAGCTAAGAATAGGAAGGCAAAGAAAGTGCTGGATTGCTATAAAACTGACACATTAGACAACTGCATCTATCTGTACGTGAATGGACTCCATTCAATGATACATATCAAGACGGTGGAAAGCAGGTACCTGAACAGAAGAAGATCACGCTATAACACAAATTGAAGTTCCAAAGAAGTCATTCACACAATTCACCTAATCGAAAACTGAAATAAATCAAAACAGGTAGGTATGAACAGGAAAAAAGGGGTATTCTCCCGTACCACGCGTGCCCAGAATCTAGACCTACCTACCTACCTACATGTGGCCTCTCCCCATCCCAAACACAAAAGCATCTACCTACAAAAAAATCCAACCCGCGCGCGTGCCTCTCAATCAGTGGTCCGCCCCAAAAAGCCTCCAAAGCACGACCTACCTACCACAGACTGAGAATCCGGAACACGGGTTCGAAAACGCGCACGCATATGCGTAGAACAGCATAAGCTAGAGTGAGCCTAGAAAGCAACGGTGGTATATCGATCGATCTACTGATCTCTGTTTCGCTGCGAAGCTTAGGTATGAGGTATGCTCCGGAAGAATGAGAACCTCAGGTGCCTGTCCATCCATCTCTCCATCCCATTCATAATATACAGATGTGTATACAGCTTACCTCCAATGCAACCACCAATCCCCCACGTAGGTAAGCATGTAGGTAGGTAGGTATGCATCGCGTAGCACCATCAGCGCATCGAACAAAGGAAAGTAGGATAAAATCAAGCAAGGGGTCACCGGGCGAGAATGGCATGGCATCGAGATTTCACTTCTTTCTTTCTATTCTGAAGTAACCTGATCTGATCTGGTCCCGCCGCCTTCTTTGTCCCGTTGGGCGATGCCCATGCCCTGTACAGCCCAGCCAATCCGTTCTATCCGGAAAGCAAAAAATAATCAAACCACCTGCATGCATCCGTGACCGAGAATAGAGAGGAGAGGAGAAGAAGAAAAAAAGGTATATGCAAATGGGGGCTGCGACCTCCAACTCCGACCCTCGTTATGCGCTGGGATCCAATGCTGCACCGCATCGGTTTCGCGAATCGCATCCTGCTGTTTCTGCAACCTCGCCAACAACCGCCCACTGTCCCCTTTACCGCCCCTTTCCACGCGAAAGAGAAAAATTCATTCCGCGAGGTGGCGGCGACATCCAAAACCACAGATTAAGTCAATAGATATTAACACACTATCCCTCCTCACAGTGTAAATAATCCCCTCTACGCCTCGCTTCATCTCTTAATCTTCATTGCCATTCGCCCTCGTAAAACATGCGTTAGTGATTGCCTAAACGATTTCCCCGGGTTATGCCGATGATAAGGTTCCCTCACTGGGTTTTTTTGGTGGTAACGCCGATGTCGTGGTGGGGGAAGGAGGGGGAACCCTGAAAAACAGACCCAACGTCATCATATCATCCATGACTCCCTGAAAAGGACAAAGGCCAAATCCATAAAGGTGCACACAAAGAAAAGCCATGATCCACCTATCTGCCCATCGTGCGAGGTGTCGAGCAGATCCAATGGCGATAGCGGTGGAGAAAAAGGTATCGAGTAGAACGCATATTGCAGTTAAAATGTAGACCTCTTAAAGAGGAAAGGCAGTAGAGCGTACGCAAGGAGAAGTAGGTAGGCGAGTGAGTGAGTGAGATTACGAGATCGCTATGCTATCAAGATCTCGCATCAGTACCGCCATCTGGGCTCGTTTGGCGGCCTCGGCCACGAGGTTGAGGTCTCGGATGAAAGCGTCTGTGCTTGGTGTCTTCTGTGTCGCCGGAGGAGGCTGCGCAAATCCTTGAGACGTCGAGGTATTGGTTGTTGTAGACGAGAATTGGCGCTGGGCCATAGTAGATGAAGTGACGGGAGCATCCATGTTGTTGTAAAGCTTCGTAGACGAAGGGAGTATAGTATTCTTCACTCTTTGAATAGATAAGGCGCAACGAGGATGTTTGCTGTGTCGAGATCTTTCTGTGAAAGAAGAACTTGGGACTCGGAGGAAGGAGTTGGTTTGCAACGCAAACACAAGGCTGGCGCGTATTTATGGTGCCTTCGGCAACCTGCAGATATGCGGAGGACTTGAAAATGCGTACACAGATCGTGCGCCACTTGATCTCTCGGTCCTTTTATTTTCTGTGGTAGCGGAGCATGAGATGGTGCGATGTCGTACGACAGGTGGATTTCTGTTGGAGTATAGACAGAATGATGCTTCTGGGAGGTGAAGACGAGGAAGACGAAGAATATATAAAACGTTAGAAGTAGAGTTTCTTCTATGATGGTGTTTGGGGGGAAAGAGTAGAAAAGAAGATGAGAGGTTTTTCGTGGGTTAGCGGTAGACCTTATTAAGGACTAGTTGATTCACGACCACTGCACGGTGGTGGTCAGGCTGTCGATCAAGATGCAACGCAAGTTTGCCTTAGTTGCTTAAGGCGGTGACGAAATCTGCAGGAATGAAGGCTGTCAAGTATCGCAATTCCCTTTTGCGGGAGGTAGTGGATTAAGTTGGAGAAAAGGTCGATGACGGTCCTCCTTTTTTAATTCTTTTGTTCTTTAGTTTTCTTTAGTTTGCCTAGTGTAGCGTGGGGATTTTGTTAAGAGCGTTAATGATCCGAGGTATTTCGCAAGTACCTAGCGTGCTAAGGTATGAAAATGGAGATATCGTGATTATTTGCTTTTTGTTGCCTGATAATAATAAAAACGGGTGGAGGGCTGTTACTGTATCGACCCCCAATTCCGAGGTCAATAGATTTAATACCAGGGGTCCTTAACCAAGCTTAATCTTGGTCCTAAGTGTGTGCAGATTGTCGACTAGGCTAGATCTGGATGAAGGGGTCAATATTTAGTGAACCATCAACCCATCCAATATAGATAATAATCACCAAGAGGGGCGCTGCATATAAGGGTCCAATACAGCAGCCAGGCGAAATCCGAATGAAGTATTTTAGAGATGGAGGTGGTATAAAAGTAAGTATATAGTAAGCTGATTCAATAGATTCGGTTGATGTTTCTTCATGACGAGGTATCTCGTGTGTCGGTAACAATTGTGACTCGGTGGAGGGGCATGGCTTGGCGATACTACTCAATTGACTAGGTACCTATTGTACCATGTGCTGTATTCGCACCAACCGGAGTTAATGGTGTTGTGACCTAGGGAACGAGAACAATTGAATTAGGCATTCGTTGACAACTTCGGATAGGAAGTAATATAATGAACCAAATTCGAGGTAAACATGAAAATGAAGTTGAAAGTTGAAAAAAGAGAACCTTGAAACAGACCAGATCCACTAAGCTGTCAAATACTAAATAATAGACTTCCACGACTGTTCCATGCATCGCAGTTGCCATAACCTTCTTCAATACCGACTGTTATATAGAACATCGCTGTTACCTTCCTGTGACATTTACTTCTACGAGGCAATTACTATATACATCTTACCTAAACACTTACTATATGGGGGTTCATCCCGGATTTTCTATATTACTTACATATAACCACATACACACTCGGTGAACCGTGAACAAACTCCTAACGACATCCCGCACCAAAGGTGAACAATCCCACTAAGCCATTGTAGCACAAATACCACGCGCCAATAGATCTGGAATGTAACCCCGAAAATGGAACAATTTCAGGTACCCAAGCCTTGTCCCCAAGTCTCGATCACTCTCATTGATCCCAGATCCAGTTACTAGAAGTCTACATCATCATACATCCTAAGTTTACTTAGCGGTAGAAATGTACTCGTTGATCTCGTCGACCATGTCCAGAAATAGAAGAAGTCCATCTTCCGCGTTGCTCCGCTCGAATAAGGCCTATGGTGTATTCCGTGGGTGACGGTTTGCTAGTTTGATAGTTTGCTAATATCTAACCCATCTAACCTTCTGACGATATAGCCGTTGTTCAATTACCTTATATCAGTTAGTGTCTTCGGTAGTCTCGTGAATTCGGATGAGCGGCTCGTGCACCGTCTAAAAACGACGAAGGGACGAAGCGGCTCAATCCCATAAAGTTTTGGTCCACCATCATCGCGTCCCTCGGCTCCGTCGAGATATCTTTCCACCGATGAATAACTAAACTGGGTTGTTCTAGCTCTCGTATATCCCATGTATACCTCTTGGCGATAAGAAAAAGGAATTTTGCGCGAGTTTTCTAAAGATATGCGAACGCAAATTCGGAAGAGGTTCGAACTTCACGAGCTTCTCATACAATATATCATGTCTGATAAGAGATCAATATGCATCGGGCATGCAGTTCTTCATATGGGACGATATAGAACGATGCCCGACCTGGAAAAATCAAAAAAAGTATCTCGGTACGTGTTTTTGCTCCACATTTTGATAGATTCCCATTCAAGGAAACCCCCAATTGACGCCCCCCACGGGTGAAGAAAATAGAAATTCACCCCGCAATGCGCCCCGGACTTTTTTGGAGTTTGACCATGTCAAAATCTGGTTATGATCTGCATTCTCATGTTCCGTGCTTCTGCGTGAATCCTTCTACGCATCGTCTGCATCGTAATTTCGTGCCTTAGATCGATGACCTAAGGTATAGACGGGATGCCGTGCTTCTGAGAAGTATACTCGATGATGTTATTCATCGCACCATCCCCTTTTAAGGATGAGCTGTTATCGGGTATCGTACCTTGGAAAATTTCCAAGGTTGCGTGTACATGACAACGCCGAAGACCCTGAGAATGCCTGCAACCCCCACAAAATGTCCGAAACTAGTGGAATCTAACGATTTTAGCTTCGACTAACGCGAATATTTCGGAAAGACGCCAAATCTTCGGTTAAACTCCAGCGATAAGATTAGAGGTTCGATACCTTTTATCGATAGGGGATAAGGATATCAACTTTTTGGCCTCACTTTTGAATATGAGGGGCAAATACGTATAGGAGGACAATCTTCGAACCTTGAAACATCAACCCTTTTGAAGTAGTCACATGTCTACGTTATTATCGCGAACGTGCTAAGTACAGGACAGAAGGGAAAGGTGACAACATTTCACCATGTCGTCAAATACATCTGGCACGACAATAAATACGAAGCAGTCCAAGATATCAGGCTGGTTAGCTATACCGGCTCCGCTTGCTCGATTATTCAAGAAATTTCCTCTCTTGACGTATCCCCCAAACGAGCTCCCAGCTCGCTCACCTAGCGCTAGAGATGTACCGACTCTATATGTCTTCATATCAGACCGAGATGCCCTATATGGCTTACCAAGCTTCAACCCGAATTGTCTAAAGTGGCAGGTATGTCAAACATAATACCCCACCTCTATATTCTAATTTACACAGCTCACCATCAGTGCAGACTTTTCTCAAGCTGGCAGGAGTCGCTTTCCGCGTAACATCCTCAACAAATCACGCCTCACCTACCGGCGCATTACCATTCCTCCTCCCACCATCAAGTCCAAAGCCCATACCCACCAGCCAATTTGAGGAGTACGCCGCGGAAAATGGCATCACAAAGATCTTAGACGCCCCGTCCTTGAGGGTTGAGGCTTACGAATCGCTCCTCGACGACCGAATACGCAACGCCTGGCTCTACGCACTATACTTGTCGCGACCGAACACAGCGCTGCTATCGCGCCTCTACATCACTCCCGTTTCTGCGTCGCTGGTCGTACGGAAGACTACACTGTACAACCTGCGAAACGCGGCGGAGGCCGATATCTTACGATCGCTAGGCACACCGGTCGTGAACGCCGGGACCTTATACGAGGGCGCTCGAGACGCCTTCGAGGCCCTGTCTGTGCTGCTGGGCGATGACGACTGGTTCTTCGGGATGGTTCGACCGGGCTTATTCGATGCGAAGGTGTTTTCTTACACGCACCTACTCCTTGATGAGAGGCTTGTGTGGGAAGACTGGACGCTTACAGAGATCCTGATGGAGTTCCCGAATCTGGTCGCGCACCGGGATAGGATATTCGAGAGTTGTTGGTGATGGGGGATAGACGCATATCGCAAACAGATCACAACACTTTGGATGGGCCATGACGTGAATTATAAAGGTAATCTACTCTGGACAGACAGCTAGGCGTCTGCTTGCTCCGATACGCGCACGAGCTCATGAGGTATGTATATGCAATCAAGGTAGACCTATACCCCCTTTAGACAGTGTATATCACATTGTCCTGGTTTCAACATATATCAAATAGAATGGTATATGTCGATATAAATCCAGAGGACATCTCCTACGTCTACCAAGGCCTGTTCTAATAGGCCACTTTCGAAACCAAAAACAATGACAAAAAGAAGAAACACTTTCAAGGCCCAGCTTAGGTATTGTTGATCGGCTCCTAGCTACTGCGCCCCCGCTATTGGGTATTTCTTTGCCTCTCCATTTCAGGCCCCAGAGACTTTACACAGCAGTCTCTGAGAATCGAACCCTGGACCTTCCCCATTTCAGGGGCGTCTTTAAAGGGGGTAGGATGAGGTGTCTGAGGCACATAACCACCTAGACCATTGCCAGCAAGGCCGTTGATCTAATGCCGCCGATAGATGTCTACGACTCTATTCTACTATTTAACTTTCACTTTTGTGGTTAAATCGTTGCCCAGATACCCCCTTCGCTTTTTCCGTAATTCGTTGGTCGAAATTACATGAGCTTAGAGCACACGCATAGTGTACGAATGAACAATATTCGGGTAGTACTATTCGCGGGCACGAGACATGCAGATAAAGCAATGAGACCGTCGTGTCTAAAAGATATTAGTTAGAGAGCTATCCAAGTAAGGGACGTCGAGGTTGCTTTTGACACGTGCTTGTTGGCCATTGCAAGAACCAAGTGACCGATCTCATCTCGATCCAACACATCCAGCTAAACCAAGCCATCACCAAATTCGGAACCCGTGCTGTGTTGCGGTTGGTCGTGCAGAGTTCCCATGATCAAGCCCATATTCTCCCTAGAAACGTCCAGCGCAGCATCGCGGTTCTTTTTAACGCAGACCAATCATAGTTTCTAGCGCGTACAGTGTGCTCCTGTTGGTAACACCGGGGTGATGCACAACAGTCTATGGCATTTGTAGAAGATGGCACACCTTCTGCTACCAGGATTACTGAGCCTGCGGCATGTTCCAACGCATAGAACACCAGATAGAAGTCTCATCCATGTAGTTCAAATGTGAGCCAGTGCTTCACGGAGGAACCATATGCGCAAATGGATAGCGGACATCATCAGGTCCCTCCCTCAGCCAATACCCAGATTGAAGCGATTCGTCTCCTTCGTTGTCCTGTTGTACGCGCACGAGTGGTCTCCAAATGCGTCCAGATAACCGCGTAGTTCCACCATGTTCGTACTTATATCCCTTCCCAATGCCATCCACCCAATGCGCATGAAACTTTCTGAAAGGTATCACGATATCGCATACCAGCAACTGCGGACCAAATTTCCTAACCATTCCATCTACGAGTTCTAGGATGTCGGTCCCGAACTCCACCACAATTTCATTGTCAGGTGACGGCTCGATATTCCAGATCCCAGCAGGATAAAGATACAGATTTCGTAAATTCGGAAAAGTCTCCGGAACCCTTCGTAGCAGCGCACTAAGCGCATCCAAGCCCTCCCCGCGTGATCTCGGATTAAGTCGCCAAATCATCTCAACCGAAGAAATCATTTCCCGATGCTCAGCGCGAATCAATTTCGGGAGCGTGTGCATCATATCAACATTAAAAATACTAAACGTGTTCGTAGCGTACAAGACACCAATCCCCTCCACATACCTAACCCCATAATCAGCACCTAACAACCACAAACCCCAACTCCCCATAGCGACCTAGGAAGGGGAACGGGAAGGGGAAATACTCACGCCTGCCGACACGCCAAAATCCACCCTAAAACACCAACATAGCACTTCCCTGGCATCCCCCCAGACCACCACCGACAACACGCCGCCGTCCCCTCCAAACACGTGTCTTCGCTCGGCTCCGTCAGAACCCCCGTTCCTTTCCCCGGGCCCCGGACACACCACTCGAAGTCGCGGTGGCACACACAACTAAACCATCTCCACGCCTTGGGGCGCGATGTGTCGCGGGTCCGCCATCCCCCGCTGCGGTTTGGCACGGAGCTGATGCCGCAGTGTGTCTTCTCCGGGTTTGTGTGGGAGAGGACACGTGGGTGCGCGAATGAGTGCTCGATGTGCACTGTGCGCTCGCCGAAGGCTTCGATGAGGATTCGGCGGCGGGTTTCTGGGGGGAGGAGGTTGAAGATGGGGGTATTGCTGTTTGGGGATGGGGAAGAGGCTGGGGGGGTTAGGGTTATGGCGCGGTGGGCTGGGAGTTGGGGGGGTGTGGTTGGGTCTTCTCGGGGGTTTTGAGTTTGGGGCTGGGGATTGAGGAGGCTCTTCTTGCGGTGGAACCAGGTATGGAGTTTACTGGGCATTTTTGTTTTTTGCAGTTTTTGGGATGCTGGGGAGGGTGAGGGTGAGGATGTGATGGCGTGGGTGGTGGGGTTATTTAAGGGGTATAGGTTTAGGTGTAGATGCATATATACATATTATAGTGTTTATGTACATATATCCTTCGTTTTATCGCTGTATACATATGATTAGTCATATTTTACACCTGGGGTAAGGGTTAGGGTTGGGGTTAAATAAACTGGTGGGCTTCTGCTATTGCTGTGCGAGTCGTGAGGGTATTGAACGGTTTTGAACCGACCTTCTAAACATTCATATGAATCATAAATAATACAGTACCAAGAAACTCCCCGCCATATACACCCCATGCTATTCAATGCCGCTATACAATAGAACCGTTTCGCCATATACAACATCAGATGCATGCTAATCCAGTCTAAAAAACAATTTATCAGCCTAGGTGAAAGAAGATGAGCGCCATAAGCACCTCCGCAATCATAACTAGAACCAGGGATTCCATCTCCGTACAGTATGCAGTTTCTCGTTAGTACTGCTACAGACAGTAAGCCAGTCATTCTTGCTCGTTTGCTGCCACTCGAGGTTGTCCTTCTGTCCTAGGCATCTGTAACAGTTCCAACCGTACGCTTCAGCATATAAGTCGAGCAATTCCTCCTTGCTCAACTGCTGCCAATCCTCTAAGCTCAGCACCACGCTTTCTTCGCAGGCGACAATCTCGAATATGGAAGGCCCTGTGCGGCGGGAACATATCGCGCAGCATGCTCTTCTTGGTTCCGTCGGCGGCGATAGTGGAGGCATAGGTTGCTTATGCAAATGTCGAGACTCATGAGTTATACTCCCTATTTGGGTCCGGCCTGATGGATCGTGGCGCTTTAGGCGGTGTTTTTGCACTGCAACTCGTTTCGCCATCTGTATGTCAAGCACGAACTGCTTTACAAGAGCCAGTCTCTGGATCCTTGGGAATGGTGGCCATCGGCGCTCAGATGCCAATACTATTTTTCTATCCGTAGCCTACTCGGTGATAAGCGCGGGTACTTGAGAGAGATTGGGTTATATGAGAAAATAGGTCGCATACCATCTTTGATTGAAGTTGACGCATCATGATCTCCTCACGGAGAAGTGCGTCGAAGGTCCGTCTCCAATCGAATGCAATACTGAAGCCGTCGTCCTCCACTTGCAGATCGACGATATCCGTATCGTTGACAATGAAGCCTCCAGTCATACCATGGTTCAAAACCCCTTCGCCCAATCTCAGATGCGCCACCCGATTCTCAAAGCTGTATTGGTCCCACAAGGACCGGATATCCTCTTTATTTAGCGAATTTGATAGGCCGGGCCCTAATGTTCGAAATCGAACCTGATTATTCTCTGGATTCTCTTCGTCTACATGGCTAGATAGCCTATAATCTATCTGGCATCGCGGACCCGAATATAGCGTGATAGTCAGCTTCGGCAACCAATAATTCCAGAAGAATCGTTCTATCCGCCGCTTTTGTCGCCGCGCAGTATGTCGCAAGGTGGTCCATTGGTACGCGGGGTCCGGATCGAATTCGTCAACCAGAAGATCCAGGATTCGTTCGATTAACTCAAGCGGGAGTCTCCCCCAAAAATCGGCAATCTCTGGAACCATGGCGGGAAGATCGAACGATCAACCGTACCAAACCGAATCAACTGATTCGAATGGCATAAATTATCCAAAAATGCGAAAGAGCCCACAAGATAAGGGAATACAGTGGTGATATATGCCATAGAAGAACACCTTGTACATGGTACCTACCATCATAAGCCGCGATCACAAGACGCGCCTATTGGTCACGTATGATATAGGTAGGCCAAAAGCTTCAGAAGCATGTCGGTATTTAGCCAGGGGCAAGGATCGACAAGCCCTGGAGTATTCCAGCTTGAAATCAAACAAATCGCATCCATCCGCCCGCCCTCCTCTCCTACCTGGCGTTGGAATATTGGGCATGATGGTAGTAAGAATTAGACGCGGTCAAATTTCCGGGTTACATCGATGACGACGGGGTCAGGAGCTTGGGTTCATGCTGTGTCGGTATTATGAAATTCCACCGAGTAGCCAATGAGTCAATATCCGGTGGTAGCACTGCCTTTGACTACCTCGTGGATCGGCCCGTGTCCCCAAATGGAAGGCGTTTAGCTGCTTCGTCTCGAACTCACGTATAAATGTTTCCGGGAAACTTTCGTTTCGAATTAGATATGTTTTATATACTCGAAAAGACCCATCTTAACGGCCCGTTTACGCCCTTTCGAGCGCTTGTCTCGGCTCTCTGCAGGATTCCGTCTCGAGACTAGAAATTGAATGACCAAGATCCGTTGGGCGTTCCACTTTTAACCTGGGGTTTGGAGAGCCATCAATAAGATCGCAAAAGCAAACGGGGGATTTTAATCCGAGCTTTGAGAGATCGAGGATAAAAAAGGTAGCCGAACGACATAAACGTCTCCAAGTTTTATATTCAAGGTGATAGGATGGGGTTAGAAACTTTGAAAATGTTCTATGTGCTAACGGTAGGGTAGGTAGGTATTAGACTGTGATCAATATATCCCCTATCTCGCCTATATAGGCTACTCACCAGCTTTAATAGTCAGTCGAGGCTAGATGTGGAAGACAGGGGATAATTTTCACGCAGAAGTACAGTGATTATTACAGGGCAAATGGCCCTATAACAGGATCTAATGCAGTTGAAGAATCTGCAGTTATTTCACACCACCAGAAAATCGTCGGGGCATTAACCAGATCTCGCCAAGCAGCTAGGAGATAAAGTACAGGCACAATTCGGCGAAATTAGCCAACTCGCCAACGGCCAAAGTGGTATTATTATCATTCTCGTTCATCCATTCAATACCTAGACCTATCCTTAGTACCTATCATCTAAATGCTATAAAAAATACAAGTTTGGCATCAATCATCATAAAAGTTAAATCGTCTAACTATACCTGACTTTCAGAAGTCGTAGAATCATAATATACACGTTCGACCCTGCAGCCTGTCTATGTGTGGTGGTCAATGTGGAATATGCTGTTGTCCCTGTTTCGTTTCCCGAGTGTATTGTAGAACTCTTCGCCGTACGCCAAATCCGTATGCAGGATATTGTTTGGAGAATCAAGTGTCAAAATTAAAATTTCATTTCGGTTTTCCCTGTTATTTTTTTTGTTTGTTCTTCTTCTTTCGCTTTATTTCAGTCCGGCCAAGGCAACGTTATGCATAGATCTCACGTCGTAATTGATATCTCGTTCATCGTGCTGTCGGACTTCTTGACGACTATCATGTGGATCGTCTCGATTTGGTCTGACACTGTTCTGAGAGCTGGGTCTTGGTCTCCGTGACGCAGAACTTGAATTAGAGTACCGTCTTCGCCTCTTGTCTTCTCTGCGCCCGCCACCCCTTAAGCTTGCGGTATCTGGTAAGGTGCTTTCTGAGGCACTGATCTGAGCTTCTTCGTTGTCTGTCACCGTCTGCATCTCGCCCGCTCTTATGCTCTTGTATTCTTCCAGCGCCCTCCGCAGGATCTGTCGCATGAAGGCCTTGTTGACATTCCTCCGAACTCGGTCGAAGTAGCGTACCACGTCACCGACAACCATGACCTGTGCGTCGTGATCGACTTCGACAATGTCGGCGTAGTTGGCCCGAGAGTCTTCCTTTACGCGGAGCTTGCCGGGACGTAGCTCGATTCCAACTGACGAATAGGGCAAACGCGCCCCACCAGCCGCCTCAGTGCTGTTGCTAGGTGTCGGATCGCCATTGGCGAAGATAAATCCTTGTTGGAAATGGTCGATACCAGGTTTAGCGAACTCATGTTTGCCGCCCACAGATATGGGTCTGGAATTAGAACTACTGTCAGCTAATGAAGATGGAAACCGGGATTTCGTGAAGTTGACGCGCCCACTTTCTCCCCCACGCAGATGCACCTAAATACCCCCAAAGGACGTCCATAGGCAGTTCGCGAAGAAAAGAACCATCGAAAAAGGTGTGGAGAGTGAATATAGGATGTCGGGACCGTTCACTTACATGCAGGCACAGTGATGAGGGAATGTATCGCTATGTCGAAGGACGATGAAACGACTGTATCCTAAACATTTCCATTCCCACTCGAATTCAGGTGCGTCGGCCCAGAGAAACTCGAATACCTAAAAAAGCCACCTTTCAGCCATCAATCTTCCGCCTTTTTGTTGCTTTGCTTTTTCGAAGACGGAAAAAGCAAAAAGTGAAACTTACGTCGCCAACTTGCAATTTGGATGCCGGCCCAATATCGTATCCCTTAAGTGCTATAAATTTGTCAGCGCTATAAGAGGTGGGAAAATAACACCAACCAGAGGGAATCCAACATGCGGCAGGAGTATGTAGGTAGGTATGAGGTATGAGGTATGTATGGGGCTTAAAACAACGTATGGTAGGCTACGAATCAAACTTACTCAAAGGATGAGCATCGGGGCCGTCCTGCGGCAATTCGGACGCATCGTCCCCATAACCTGAGTCACTTCTAATCGTTGCTTGGTCGCGTAGTCCCATCTCTGACGAGCCAGAAGAAAGGCCAGAAGAAAGGGAAGAAAAGAGGGAAAGGGTCATTAAGAAGGATGTGCCGATTTCGTTCGGAGTTATATCTGGGGGAGAAGGGATTACTCGGTTTACTAGGGGGGGGATTTGTTGTTACAGCAAGTTACAGCAAAACTAGTCCTAGGATGTCTTAACGATTATTGAGACTCCTTTTCTATTTGTCGGGCGCGGAGTCGGTGATGGTGCCCAACCCCATCAACTCCACATGAGATATGCAGCTCCTAGTAGCTCCCAGCATGTCCTGTAGTTGTCAATGGTTGCGGTCAGCGATAGGGTCCACCGCGTGCCGTTTTCCTAGTCTCACGGTACGAGAACTGCGAGAAGTGAGCCCAGATCACAGGGGGGACACGGCCCCCCGGGGATGAGGCGGCGGATGTGGATCAAGCAGCCCTTTGGCTGGCCAGCCAAAATCGACCACATCTCGTCACCGCCATTTGGCTCCCGCCAAATCCAAACGATTTTCGAGATAATGCAATTTCAGCGACCGCCCACAACACGAAAGGTCAAGAAGGGAAAGAAGGGCCAAAAGGGCAAATGACCTCCTCTGCTCCTTTAGTTGGTAGCCCTTAAATACGGTTCCTCCGTGATCGCATCCCGCGTACCTGACTCCGTTCGCTATCACCTGAGAGGCAGAGAAAGTCGATGAGCAAACTCTGGGTTTGCTTGCTCCCGTCCCGCTGTGGGGAGGAGACGCTTGATTTACTCGTGCGCTATTATGAAACGATTTTGAATCCATAATAGAGCGCCGATTATTATGCGAGGCATGAATCCGCGCTCGTGGTACCTGACGTCAAAAAGGACGAATACAATCGGCGCCACGAGGTTCTTCGAAGGGACCGAAGAGCCGATCATGATAGATGACATTATTCAGCCCGGCGGGGACGCCCCTATTGCCCCGTGATATCGGATCCGGAGCCGCCACAGCGACGTGGACGAATGCATCGCGAACATACATACTTCTGCCTATCTAGGAAGGGAGCGCTGCGAGGTATTTCCTCGTGAAGCCGGTTCTGCGACAAGACTAGACTCGAGTCTATATGGATAGAACATATGGAGTCATCATCATTTCTGCCCATTCTATTCGTCAACCACGAGTCTAGTGGATAGCTAGCAGCAAGATGTGCCATATTGCATCATTACTTACTCTTCCGTACCGCTTCTACTATTATTTAGAATCATCGAGAAGATTAGCACGAAACGTACGACAAATAATTACCGATTACGTTGGCTTTCAGATCACAACTGCATTAGTTCGCCTCGGTTCGCCTACGTAAAAAGTTCTTTCACTAATGTTGCCATTCTTCCCAACCTCATTCGTAGACGATCGCATTCATTCAGCTTGGCCCTTACTACTGTATCTACCTACTAGAAAGGATAGGTGGCCAGTCGCCTTCTCTGTATCCATACCCAGGTAGTATGTATATGTAGGGAGCGCTCACGCCACCGTAGGATTCCTCGCCGTTCCGATCTTGATTTCAATCATTCTGAAATGGAATATACTCAATTGACAGCTCAACAGTCGAGTTCCAAGTTATTAGCAGGGTGTTATTCGCAGAACGATGTCTCAGCGCATATGCGCCTCGAGTAGGCATCATGACGTCTTAAAATAAGCAATCTATACCGCCGAAAACCTGGATATAGTCGAACTATCAATTATTATCGAGTCTTCGCATTGGAAAACACCTACATACCTTGGTTGCTAAGCGGTAACTACAGTATCTACCTACCCATCCACATCCACCCATGGATAGCACATGCAATTCCCTATCTTCAGCTTTGGTTCCGGCTAATGCACTTATGCCATACCTTGCCCTGTCATTCTAATTTTCCAGCGCCTTCAGGGCTTAGCTCGGATGCTATACTAGAATCGAAGCTCCACACTCTCATGGATGTTGCATGATGATTATCGAAAGTCTACAGACTTAGCATTTCGCCTCCCTCATATCAAACGACGAAGAACGGTTAATCATATGCACGAGGTAGCCAATTCAGCTAGTCCGTCATATTTTCGAAGCATGAGAACAACACTAGACGATAGCTATAGGTCCTAACACGGTCGCATGTAAGTCATATTAGGTACTTACTACCTATGTACGTAAGTATGTTGCACCTCCAGCTATGAAATACGCACATGGAATTCGGGAATAGTATATTTTCCATCGGCCACCATATCTTACAAATTTAGGTTGTTAAATACGCCGTATTATATCATCCCGAACCTCAGTAGACTTCATAATGAAGGTAACACCAACCTACCGGTACCGAGAAGCTCAGTAGAGGATCACTCCTCGCGTTACTCAGACCATAGCATTCTGCTTATATCCAAGGAGCGGGGTTATCGGCATCATTTGATACCTACACTTGAGGAGAGATAAATAAATACACAAACACATAAAGTAAATAAATAAACAAATAAAGACTTCGGGGAAAATAGAAAGGATTAACTCCTATATTTAATGTCACCTGGTCACTTCCCGATCGTAACTCCCTTATGTCCTTCTTGATCTCGATAAATATATCCTTCCGGAGGTACTCTATAAAAGTGCATTTCTGACTGTCATATAACACAGACCTTTCAAATTTTCTGACAGATTTCCCATCCGACAAGAGGTAGGTAGGTAGGTCGGTATATTCATTCGTTTGCCTTGCCTGTTGCCTTGCTTTTCACCGCCCCCTTCGCTGCCTTATCAATTGATGGCTATAAAAGTAGTGGCAAAGTGCACTCAGATTGATGTAGCACATGGCCTAATGGTCTAGCCGGAGGCTGTGTAGGTAGGTATTGTCTGCATCACCATAACCTCAGAAATCCCACCGGGCATCTCGGGTTTGACAAAATATCCTAATTTCTCATTACTAGCGAATGCGAGACTATCTACCTAAGGACGAACGAGGCCACCAGGTGAGGTATCAATATTATTGTAGGGAGGAGAGGGATGGTGCCGCATCTTACGGAGCCAAGACTCTTAGAATCAGGAGGTGAATGGCACAGTAGTTACTTATCTTTCCAATCAACCCGCGTTTCTCTTCTACATTATTCTATCCATCCACAACTACCTTAGGAACGATGCAGAGAATCGCCAGTAATCGTCATAGCGGCGGGTCTAGGAGCCCTTCCCCCCTATTAACCTTCGAAGATATCGCGCCAAGCAATGCGGAGACGATGCTCTGTTCTGCATGCCAGAGAATCTTCGCGCAGACACCACGCCCCCTGGCCAAATATGACAGGCTCTGGGTCGACATTGCAGCGAATTGCTATGTCCCCAGGGAAGAAGCAACGCGACTACCGCATCACCCGACTCAGCAAAGCTTCGACCAAGCCGTCCAAGATGGTTGCTTCATCTGTACCAAAGTTGACGTCGCCCCGGCGGGGAAGCCAGTTAAACCCTCGTCTTCAATTATGGGGATTAATTCCCAGCGATCGTACTGGCAGAGTCTGGTCAAGATCATTTCCATGGAAACCGATGAAGCGCATCATGCGACACTGCGGTACAAAGTAACCGTCTACAACGTGTGTGAAATCGGGGAGGAAGTACAGGGGAGAGCGAAAAGTTTCTTCATGGTCCCAGGCGAGTTGAATTTTCATGTTAACGAGATAGTCGTCCTCGTATTGATACCAGAGCAGTCCGTGGACGGAAACCCGAGTTGAACGTGCCGGCCAATGGCCGCTTATCGCAGATCAAGAAATGGATGACTGCCTGCTGTCGACATCATGAGTGGGGTTGTGTGAAATACCGTCGTCATGAATGGGCGAGACCCTCGCGCCTTATCAATGTGGGGCCCAGGGGACAGGATTTCGTCTCATTGGAGCTGTTCGAGAATATACGAGACCTGGATGTTCCGTACATCACTATGAGCCATAGATGGCTAGAGCCAAGACCGCCGGTGCTTGAGAGAGGCAATATGGCAAAGCTCATGAGGAGCGGTGTCTCGATCTCGAGTTTGCCTCGAAGTTATCAGGATGCTATAAGCATTGTCCGATATGTAGGGATTAGATACCTATGGATCGATTCCCTCTGCATATTGCAGGACTCGCAAGAAGATTTCGATAAGGAGGCAAAGCGTATGGGGAATATCTACGCTGGAGGTGTTTTCAATATCGTTGCTTCGAACTCGGGTAACTGGAAAACGGGGTTATTTTCGAACAGAACCGATAAGGGGCTGATACCAATTGTTCAGCCTTCGTGGCCGGATATAGGAAACGATAAGGTTTTCGCCATCAATCCCGAGGGCGTCGATGCTTCAGAACGGATCTTACTAGGGCGCCATTTATATAATAGGGGGTGGATTCACCAGGAAGTTCATCTAGCCCTTTCGAATTTGTTCTGCACCGAACGTCAGCTGTGGTGGGCATGCTTAGAGGGGACTTGTTGCGAAACCTATCCCGGGGGCTTGAACGAAGTGTTTCATGGGATGGGATATAGGACCAGTCGACTTGGAATTATACGTACGCTCGTGGTTCCGGAAATCAACCCCCCTTTTTGGCATAAGTTACACAAGAAACAGGGTGATCAAACGTTCGAAAGCCGTTTATTCGTATATGCCTGGTTAAAGCTCGTCCAGATATATTCGGGATCAATAACTACACAATCAGATGATAAACTGGTTGCGATAGGTGGCATAGTAGAGCTGTTGCGTGAGTGGATATGTACGACACGGTGCAACCCGGAGCCCGGTTATTTCTCTGGAATGTGGCGATACTGTCTTCTCGAACAACTAACCTGGTGTGCTTATGGATCATACAGGGCTAACACACTGGACTGCAGGTGGACGGGTACGTATAGGATACCTACCTGGTCGTGGGCCAGTATCAACGGCGCAGTGTTTTACGATCATATAACCGGAGAAGAATATACCCACGACTGGATCTTACCCGGGGCTTCTAAACCGTCAAAGCCGTTAGCGAAGATACTATCATTAAGCACCACGGGATTGGATCCACTCGGCCGAACAAGTAATCGAAATATTCTGAAGATCCAAGGAGCGACATTCCCTGTCTCGTTTAAGACCAGGGAATTAGATCCAATGGTATGGGCAGACATCGAGTACAACCAGTCCGGGTCGATTAAACGATTAGGAATCCAAATCTACTTCGACTGTTCCGAGGAGCTCCTAGAAGCGGAGAATGACCAGAGTGGATATATCGCAATGCCATTGCTTCTGCAGGAATCGAAACAGGAACGCGGTCTTTTTCTCATCTTGAGAGGTATTGTATTACATAAAATAGGCGACGATGAAGAGATGCAACTGTATAAACGATGTGGGTATTTCGATAGCCGGTTTACGCATTGGTCTAGGGGTGAGCTCATATTGAATACGATCGCTAAGAACCCTCTGGTCAAGGATGACTCTGTATATAGCGTCGATGACATTTATCTCATAACTTAATATCAAGTAAATTCGGAAGAGGAATAGATATACTCGAGAAATTTTTGTGCATCCAGCTAAATTCGGGAAACTTTTCCAATTTTTCGCCCACACATTACCACCCCCTACTACCAAACGCCATAAACAGCATGCATGGCAAACCCAGCATCTTACAAGGGAAGTCTCTCATGCTTAAAGCTCTTCTTCCCCTCGCCCTCGCCATACGCAGCCGTTATATGACCGTGCCCTCGGATCTTATACTTATAGATCATCAAGCCTTCCAAGCCCACCGGACCGCGGGAGTGGATTTTATTCGTGCTAATACCGACCTCGGTACCGAAACCGTACCTCATGCCGTCGGCAAACCGGGTGGAAGCATTCCAGTACACACCCGCCGCGTCCACGCTCGACATGAACTGCTCAGCGAGTTCAGACGAGCTAGTTAAGATGACGTCCGTGTGTTTGGAGCCGTGGGTGTTGATGTGAGCGATCGCTTCGTCGATATCAGCAACAGCCTTAACAGCAAGCGTCAAGCTAAGGAATTCGGTATCAAAGTCAGCGTCTTCGGCGTCCTTCAGCTTGGAAGCTAGATTCGAAGGCAGTGTTTTGATGAGACTCGCTTTAGTCTTGGCGTCGCAGCGCAGAGTAACTCCTTTCGCAATGAGACTACCGGCTGCCAAAGGGAGAACGGTTTCAAGGGCGGATTCTTGGACTAGGAGCGTTTCCAAGCTGTTGCATGCGGCGGGGTAGCTGGTCTTTGAGTCGACGAGGACGTCGGATGCCATTCGAGGATCTGCGGATTTCTCGAGGAATATCGAGCATAGACCATCTGCGTGGCCGAGAACTGGGATCTTGGTGTTTGATTTGATGTACTTGACCAGATCGTTGGAACCTCGGGGGATTACAAGATCGATGTATTGGTCTAGGTCCAGGAGCTGCGGTATCACATCTCTTGTCGTGACGAGCTGGATAGCACCATTAGGAACCTTTGTCTTCTCTAAGGCCGCAGAAATAGCCTTAGAGATAGCAATAAAAGACTCTGTTGACTCTTTTCCTCCTTTTAGAATAGCAGCGTTACCCGATTTTATCGCCAGAGAGGCGATGTTCGCAATAACCTCAGGTCGTGCCTCAAAGATAATTAAAAGAACACCAATGGGGCAAGTGACCCTCGTCAACTCCAGGCCGTCATCCAGCTTAGTTCTTAAGGTAACTTTGCCAACTTTGACACAATTAGTTGCGTGCCTCATAAGCATCTAGTTCACCAGCAACAGTGGTGACTCACCGGGATCTTCAAGACCTCTCACGTCAAGTATGCCCTTCAGCATATCTTCCCATTTTCCCTTCTTTCCGAGATCTAACCTCGAAACCAGGCTCTGGCTTAACTGGCCGCTTTCTGCTGCTACACGTGCAGCCTCAAGATCGCGAGCATTGGCCGCGAGGATATCTTTCTTGGCAGCAGTCAGGCCGGCATGGATGGCAGTCAATGCATCGTTTCTGGCATATTCGGATAGCGTAGCAAGCACATGCGATGCTTCTTTTGCCGCCTTTGCGGCTTCAGCCGGGGATGCGTTTGTGAGAGACATTGCCTAGTAACCTGGTGTCTGAGATGGTATCGTTAAACATTCCTATATCGGCTGAAAATGACTATGATGCAAGTGGCTAATCACGGCTCAGGTTATCAGCGGTTATTGGGTGGCAGGATGGTGGGATATCATCGGTAGGTTACCCCACACCCCACTAAGACTCACTAGCCACAGTGGCTGTGTAAATGTAATTGGCCACATTGGAGTTCCCAAACTAGACGATATTCGTAAATTTCTGTTATCACCATCTTGTTGCCGATGTACTGCTGCTAGCCTTGTAAAATAAATCCATGGTCCCAATGACTCGCCGAAATTCTATTTACTATGTCTCGTACTGTACGAGGTAGAGTTGCTCTCACAAATACTACCTATCTTCTAACTGAATCTCCTAACGAGCTAAGATTCATCGATCTCGGCGACGAATAGATGAGTTTTCAACGAAGCTACAGATATTGTACCTCAAGTGGTGTGTTCTGCGACGTACGATTAATTACCTGGCTAGCAGCATTATCCTTCCATTTCTCCTTCGCAAATATCGTATCCGAGCGATTCATAGATGACGAGCTTTCGATCTATCCGGAACATTATTGTCTTACGCGTCACGATTCAACGCCACTCTTATGCGTCCATGTCGACATGGAAGGTAGTGAATAACAGGTGTGAGGATACAACAAAGTTCCAGTGATTCCACGTCTAGTAAAATATCATAGTTGATAAGCAGTCAACTATCGCACACTTCCGCCGGGGATAGATCCTAGCGCCGATATGTTCCATTCGCATGGATATATCGCAGGCTAGTACCAGAGAATCACCCGCAATCGTGTCCCGGGATCTTCAGAATGTAACCTTCTAGAGGGACGATTTTCTTCCTGGCTATGGCCTGGCGTATCGGAACCGCTAACCGAATGGAATCTTTGACCCGCGGACTGAGTCTCGGGTTTTTCGGCTTTCCGCGCGCAGATGCAATTCCCGTTTCTGCAGCTCGTCCCCACACGAACTAAAGCAGTGAATCGGCCAACCGCTTCAGAAAAGCTTACTTTCGCCGTTTCGTTATACTAACCTTGGTAGGTAGGTTGGAAAGTCCCTATGATAGGTCCACTACCCGATTGACAATACTTACCTTGCCTCTCTTTGACCTTGACCCCTGGTGATTCTATCAGTATAGGACCTAGGTAAATTTTTGCCATTTTATTACTTCACCGTCTAACCCCCCAACCTCTAAGTTCTTGATGTCGGGGTTTCTATCGTCTTGGTAATATCCTACATTCGTTCATGAAGTCCATGAAGCATCACGGCCCAATACTATCATAAGATTCTCAATTTGGTATTAAAATCAGATCATCCACTCCCGCTGAAACCTCTGCCTTGTTCCCCCGATATCGGTTATTCCATTGTCGGTCCAGATAACCTAGGTTATAGTCAAGGGTCATTACCGTTCATTGTTCACTAGAAGCTCCATCAATATGACTATTGATCCAGAGAAGATAGAGAGAAAATCAGAAGATGTTGGGCTCGATACAGGTCATTCAGATGACAAGAAGACTACTGCATCCATCGCTAGCTCGACTCGTGACGTGGATGATGATTCGATAGACATCGTTCCTGAGCGGATATTAACAACAAATGGCATACCAGTCGACGAAGAAGCTGCGGTTGCTACCACAAAAGAACGAGCCAGGTCGCAAGCATCGTCTACTCGGTCCAGGGCATTGTCTGTAGTGCCAAGACTAAAGCGACGAGGGTTCCTCGCGCAATTGACGCTCATTCCAGAGGTTGAGCGGCCTTACGACTATCCAGATAAAGTCAAATGGACAATAACTGTCTTCATAGCATTAGCAGCGTGCGCTGCGCCGATGGGCTCTGCTATCTTCTTTCGTAAGCATACCTACATGTCTTTTATTAAACCGTAGCATAAAACTTGGCAAATAAGTACCATAAAACTCACGTAAATTTTGTTAGCTGCCCTCCCGGAGATGTCTAAAAGTCTCAATGCATCGCCGACGGTGGTGAACTTGACGGTAGCGTTATATATGCTTGCCATGTCGATCTTCCCACTATGGTGGAGTTCCTTCTCCGAGACCCTAGGGCGACGTAATATCTACCTGTCGTCATTCTTCCTAAATGTCGTGTTCTCCCTCTTAAGCGGCCTAAGCGTTAATATCGCCATGTTGATCGTCTTCCGTGTCCTCTCCGGCGGAGCTGCCGCTTCCGTGCAGGCCGTCGGCGCAGGTACCATAGCTGATATATGGGAGCCCCGAGAACGTGGTCGCGCCATGGGTTATTTCTACCTAGGGCCGTTATTGGGCCCCCTTTTAGCCCCCATCATCGGCGGCGCGCTAACGGAAGGTTTTGACTGGAGAGGCACAGAATGGTTCCTCACCGCATACGGCGCCGTCGTGCTCGTGCTCATTCTCTTCTGCGTGCCAGAAACCCTAGCAAGGCGTACCCCCGTAACTACGGTCCAAACTTCGCCCGCCAATGACCTATCCCGCGTCTCCACCACGCGCTCGGTACAGGTATACACCAAGAAAGCCGCAGTATGGCTAAAACGATGTTTCCTCGACCCCCTCGAAATCATAATGTACCTACGCTTCCCCGCCGTCGCAATAACCGTGTATTACGCCGCCATAACCTTCGGCTCCCTCTACATCCTCAACATCTCCCTGCAGTCCTCTTTCTCAAAAGAACCGTACAACTACTCAGCCATCATAATCGGCCTCCTCTACCTCCCAGGATCACTAGGCTACTTCGCAGCGAGCATGTTAGGCGGGCGCTGGATCGACCGCATCATGGTACGCGCGGCGGAAAAGGCGCAGCGCTACGACGCGAACGGCAAGCTCGTCTACCTCCCCGAAGACCGCATGCGCGAGAACGCCTGGACGGCCGCGACCCTATACCCCGGCGCGCTGATCTGGTCCGGCTGGACGCTGCAGTACGGGATCCATTGGGCTGCGCCGTCCGTGGCGAATTTCTTCTTCGGCGTTGGGAGTATGTTGGTTTTTAGCGCTGCGACGACGATGCTTACGGAGTTCATGCCCGGCCGGAGTAGTAGCGGTGTGGCGCTTAATAATTTCGTGAGGAATATATTGAGTTGTACGGGCGGTATCGTGGGGCAGCCGTTGATCGATGTGATGGGCGTGGGGTGGCTGATGACGCTTGTGGGGTTGGTTTCGTGGATAAGTGGGAATGTGTGTATTTACTTCCTGCGGAAGAATAGTCGGAAGTGGAGGGCGCAGATGGATAAGGCTTTGAATAATAAGTAAGTCGGGCTGGGTTGGATGTTTGGACTCTAGAGGGTCTACATACCTACCTAGTACCGAGGGGGTTGGGAACTTCCTCTTATGATGTGATGTGATGCTACGATTTTGACGGGATTTCTTAGGTAGGGGGGTGAGGTAAAGTGGAGGATAAAAGTTTTGGTTGGAATAGTTACCTACGTATATATGAGATGGATGAGATCAATGATACTACGTATATACATACCCACTACCTTATATATTCACCTATCTTCCTCTTGATCCATACCTAGGACCAAGGTTCCTTACACGATCACGAAATCCACAAAACAAACCACGTCATCCTCTTTCCCATCCCCTTAAACCCCACCAAACAACGCCCCAAGCTTATCCAACTCAACATTCCCACCACTAAACACAACACCCACATCCCAGCCCTCCTCCCCAGCCTCCCTCTCCACCAACGCCCTAAACCCCTCATCATACAGCACAACCGCAAGCGGCACCGCCGAGCTAGGCTCGATCACAACCTTCAACCGCTCGTACGCGAGCTTCATCGCGCTCTTGATCTGCTCCTCGGTCACGGCGTATAACCCAGACACGAGCCGTCGCTCGTAGATCACGGACCACGGGACCGCGCCGACGGGCGTGCGCAGACCGTCGGCGATGGTGAGAGTCTTTACGCTGGTGATCCGCGACCCGGATTCGAAACCCCGCTTTCCGTCGTCGCCGCCTTGGAACGAGGGCTCGCTGCCGAAGACGCGGATCCCGGTTCCTTCGCAGGCGAGGGCTACGCCGGAGAGCACTGCAATTACATTAGTTGGATATGGGTCAATTAGTTTGGCTGGTTTGAGTTTGTGATGCGGATTGGTGGGAGGGTTAGAACAGAGGTTGAGAAAAGGGGTAACGAGAAGGAACGCAATGCGAGAAAACAAAAAAGAAGAGTCTGCCTATCCTGGGATCGAACCAGGGATCTTCTGATGTTTCTGTTTCGAGATAACAGTCAGACGCCTTGACCACTGGGCCAATAGGCAGTTGCGTTCGTTGATGTGCTTGCCATTAAACAAACTTATATGGCGGTACAGCACAGTGTCTACGTCATCGGGGGGTATCGCAATCGAATGGCTCCCAAATTCAGACTGAAGAGCGAATAATACGGGTATTCATATGTAAGTGTAACTTACTGCCACCGCCTCCACAAGGCGTAATAATAGCGTCGAGACCTTTCTTCGTCGTCGGCTTTCCGCTCTTTTCCGCCTCCTCGGCTATCAAGAGTTCGACTTGTTCTTGGAACTCGAGACCTACAGTACCTTGACCTAGGACAATATCCGGGTGGTCATAGGGAGGCACAAGACGGGCGCCGGTATCTTCAATGACCTTTGCGGTGACGGCCTCGCGTTCAGTGCTAGTGCTGCCGCTGAAGATCACGTTGGCGCCGTAGCCCTTGGTCGCGGCGATCTTTGGAGGCGCCGATATCGTCGGCATGACGATGTAAGCGGGTATGTTGTTAGTGCGGGCTGCGAGTGAGAGAGCTTGTGCATGGTTTCCTTGATTTTGTTAGTCATACCATTTAGTAAACTGTGTAATAGAAAAGAGGCGTTTTTGGTTTTTTAAAAAAAGAGAATTTTTGAGATGTACTCATCGGCGTGTAAGTTATAGGGGAATTGATAGAAAATAGGGACCATTGATAAAGCAGAAATGGGATTTTCTCTGCGAGACGGGATGTTGTTCTCGTAGAGTTGTCAACCGATTTAATCCTCAACTCTTTTCTCCTCGATACAACACATAGTCGGCTGAGGCTGCCCCTTTACCTCCTCGGTCGCATAATAGAGACCAACACCCTTTCTTATCCCGCCCTCAACACTTCACCCCTTAAGCGTAGCGCCCAACAAGAGACGGCATTCGAAAACCTACTAAGTACTTACCTAATGAAGCAGCAACAAATAACAACTCCAACTGAAAAGGGAGAACCCATAAGAAAACTTCAGGCATAAACTAGTACATCCCCTCCAACTAAGAGAAGAAGAAAGAAAAGCACAAAACCCACCAGAGCTATGCGTAACAACCCCCCTCTCCCTACCGCCACCCTCAAGCCACCCCGGCTCCTTCTTCAACCTCTCAATGGCATGAAAAGCGCCACGGGCCTTAAAAGCGCCCACCTTCTGAAAATTCTCACACTTGAACCAAAGCCTAAGTTTCGGTTTCGCCTTCCCCTCCCCCGACGCCGGCAAAGAAGCAAGCTCCGAGAGCGAGGAGCTGGAGATAACCGGAGTCCGATGTATAAACGGCTCGATGAGTTTCCGAGCTTCGGCGACTGAGGCGCGGGTTAGGGGTAGTGAGGTTGAGGGGTCTGCCATTGTATAGAGGCGTATGTCTCGGATGACTAAGATAAGATCTTATATAATAGACCGGTGGGTAAGGGGTATAAGCTGCGAAAGTACTAGGTAGATTGAAATCTGACTCGTCCTTCCAGAATCCTTCCCAAGCCAACGGTTTTATGCTGGGGAAGAAAGAACTTGGCGAGTAGAGAAGTCTAGACCGAGCAAGCCTCTATCTAACCAGTCACAAATCTACGATTTGTTATCGAGGTCCGATAACGGAGGGGGGGACGCCTCAGAACGTATCACGCAGGGCGTAGTGAACAATTTTAGAAATGTTTCATGAAAACTGGACTACAGCAACTTTTGGGGCCCTTCCCCAAGATCCTCGTGAGATATGTATGAACGTTTGCAACCCGGAATCCTGAATAGGTACTTTTACAAAAGCTCCTCCTTTTGTTCCCCGGGGAATATGCCTTCACCATTTAGTTTACCGTTCCGTAATTTTTTTTCATTAAAAACGCCAAATGCACTTATTTTTGGTTCTCGGGTCGGAGGGATCTATATAATCAAAGTGATTAGTCAAACGAACAAAATCCCAAAATGGATATAATAGACCCGCTAGGAAGCCATGTGTGAATCTTACCTTACGGCCTTGCCGGCCTTCCAGATCTCCATATTGCGGATCTCCTCCATCTCCGCCTCAAACTTCTGTCGGTAGTCCTTCTGGCCGTTGTACTCGAGCGATCGCTTGGTCTCGCTACCATCTCGGACGGAGTCGTATAGCTGGTTGAAAACAGGCTTCAGGGCAGACTTGAACTTAGGAGTCCAGTCAATGGCACCTCGTCGGGCAGTAGTGGAGCAAGCCTCGTACATCCAGTCCATACCGTTGGCACCAATCAAGGGGTACAAGCTCTGGGTAGCCTCCTCAACGGTCTCGTTGAAAGCCTCGCTAGGAGAGTGGCCACGCTCTCGGAGAACCTCGTACTGGGCAAGGAACATACCGTGGATACCACCCATCAAGCAACCACGCTCGCCGTACAAGTCAGAGTAGACCTCCTTCTCAAAGGTGGTCTTGTAGAGGTAACCACTGCCGACGGCAACACCGAGGGCCTGGGCCTTCTCCTCAGCCTTACCAGTGACATCCTGGAAGACGGCGTAGGAGGAGTTGATACCACGGCCCTCGCGGAAGAGAGATCGGACAGTTCGGCCAGAGCCCTTGGGAGCAACGAGAATGACATCAATGTCCTTGGGGACATCGACCTTGGTAACATCCTTGAAGACGGGGGAGAAACCATGGGAGAAGTAGAGGGTCTATAAACTGTCAGCATTTTTGAGCTTTATATGGATGACTCATATTACCGCACCTTTCCCTTGGTGAGTTGGGGCTTGATAGCGGGCCACGTCTCGCTCTGGGCAGCGTCACTGAGCAAGTTCATGACGATGGTACCTTTAGAGATAGCCTCATCAACCTCGAAGAGGTTCTTGCCGGGAACCCAGCCATCTTGAATGGCATCCTTCCACGACTGGCCGTTCTTTCGGACACCGATGATGACGTTTAGGCCGTTGTCACGGAGGTTAAGACCCTGGCCGTGACCTTGGGAGCCGTAGCCGATGAGGGCGAGGGTGTCGTTCTTGAAGTAGTCCTTTAAAAGATATTAGTAGTTGTTTCGACAGAGATATTGAATATTAATATTAATTTCAAGGACTCACCAAGAGCTTCTCCTTGGGCCAGTCGGCACGCTCTACAATACGATATTAGTCATTGACAAGCACTATGCTTTTATAACAGTAAATTGCACCAACCATAAACCTCCTCGGGGGTTCCAGCAAAGTCGATGGTCTTGACACCACGGATCTGTTGTTGAACGGCGCCAGCTACAGCAGGGCGGGCCTTGATGGTGGCTCGAGCGATGTTAGACGCAGCAACGAACGAACGTGTCTGTACAGCGGGCGAAGCCACACGGCGAGCCAATTGGCTACGAAGGGCCTTGGAAAAGCCTCTGGAAGCCATCGTGAAGAATGTGAATTGACTGGAGATCGAAGGGAAGAGGTGTAGTCAAGAGACACGATGGTTATAATTGTATTGTATAAATTTCAATTGGGCTCTTGCAAGTCAGAATTTTTCAACACTTTTTTTTTTTTAACTTTTACCAGGGTCATCCGCTTCGGTAGCTACTGCTAGGAAGCTAACGACTAGGTACTAGGTAGCTGTGCGATTTCGGCGGTGAGTCTGCGCATACAGCCAATGGTGGGGTAATTGAACCTGTGAGAACCGGTCCGGTCAATGTGAGTGTGGGGCAGGGTACATTTGGTGGTAATACAGTTTCATATTGAGCAACCATCCATGTCATTGAATTGGCAGTGATGATGGAGTACAGCATTGACATGGATATCGAGCAGGTACTACATATGTATCCAAAAGGTATCGATAGGGCAGGTTGGCGATAGGTACCTAGGTATCTACCGGGTGGTAAATCTCGGGCTATAAAATCATCAACTGTACAGACATATATGGATGAATAGTATTTACTCACTATTTACTACCTAGTAGCTAGTAGCGAGACGAATATAAGAGAATTAAAATGGCGCTAAAGAAAGACCTCAGTATCGTGAATCTTATTGTATTCGTGCGCCAGTATCTATCTATCGTGTACGGCCAGTTGCCGTTCATGCAATGCGTTGCCCCTGACTGTTAAAGTCCATGATATTGTTGCCATAGAATTCCTATGGCAGAGACGATAAGGTAGCAATTTCGTCCATGGCTCCAAGTAAATGCGGTTCCTCGTAAACGCCTTGCTATGTGTCTTCTGCAAAGCCGATGTAAAGCTTCGTCCTGTGCTGTGTCCTTTCGTTATCTCTCCCTCCGACTCGTATGATGATCGGATGTATCCGTCACCAAACCTAACCTTGGAAGTCATTATTCCTAAGTTTATGAAGAAGTCTCCTGATTGGGTGTAACCACTGAGTTTTTCCAGTTGAGTAGATTCATTTTGTCTAATGCGTCGGAGCACGCTATGTTCGCCCAGTCATCACGCGGTCGTATAATACCCCTCTTATGGAACCACCGCTCATGGTTGAACGAACATTTCGGCGGAAGACCTCTCTGCTTGCTCGTAGGTCATCGGCAGCTTCCTTATTAAGAGGATCCGAGGCGTTCGGCTCAAGGAATAGGAACTGTAATCCAACGATAACGGCATTAAGGTTCAGTACAGGCTTCCAGTCCTCGCGCAGAATATTCAGGCACACCTTGCCCTCAAGGTCGATATTTGGATGGTAGATCTTCTGCTGGCAGCGCACTTTGGGAGGCTCATGCGGATAGTTCGGTCCCATAGTGAAAGTAAAGGTAAATCGGCCGCCGTGGTAAATGCCTTCGTCGGGGTTGATCTCGAGGATAAAGTTGAGGATATCATCGGGGTCGGGAAATATTGTCTTCATGGTCGAGCCCAAGGATAGCTCGGAAAGATCTATATAGGCTCGAAGTTTAGCTATCCCATAATCCAAATATACAACATATAACACTTTATCTTACCTTTCTGCACCCGAAGCTGAGCAGGTGTTACCTTCTTCTTCTTGCCAGCTGCGCCATCCGCGTTGTCGGCTTTTTGCTGGGCCGATTTCTAACAAGTCGTTATGATCAGAATGCGCAACTTAGTAGAATGCTGTAGGAATAGTAATGCGACTTACCATAGACCAGATCTTTAACATCTTGGCGGTTGTGTGATAGATTATAATTGGGGGGTTGAATGAGTGACAAACGTCTCCGATGAAGCGGTAAAAGGCGATTTATATGGAAATGAATGGTAGAGGGTAGATTATCAAAGCCACCGTCGATTTGTAATCTTGACCAAAATTAAGAAACTGTCTGTTAGGGAGAAGTTAGAGCGTTAACGTTGTCTCGTGATAAGACACAATCGAATGCTTTAAGAAGTTACAACGTTGAGGAAGCCTTGCCAGTTTGCGACCTGACGCCCGGACCAAGGCACTTACCTAACCCAGTCCGACGGGACTACGTAAGGTCCCACTAATCTGCCTTACGTAATAGATTTTAAGCTTATCTAACACCCCAGTAGATATATAATGCCAGGCATTTGCATGCTCACTAATTTATTATTTTATTACCGCATATGAATGTCTCAATACTAGCATCCATACAAACAACGATCCTACTAACTTACAACTCTCACCGAATACTCAACATTACAACAACACTAATATGACAAAATTCACAGCAAACAAGTCGTTTTGAAGGAATTTTATATCCTTATTTCTTTGCTAGCTAGAAATTAAGCTATTGACAAGAAAATATCCCCTAAGAAACCTATCCTTCTCGGATCTCGAGCCGACTATTTTGAAGTTCCCCCCAAATGGTCCTGAGACCCGGAGCCGGTTGCTCATCTATGTACCCTGAGACGAGTAGGTCTGCTTTCCCATTTGCCTGAACTTGATATATAACACGGGCTACCCATCCGCCGTCCGGTCCTGTTTTTTGATCCTGTTAAGGTCAAGATGTTTCCCCCGTGTCCCTAGGGTTCCAACTCCTTCCCTACCTCACACAAAGAAACGAGAAACCGAAGAAGTAGAACTATAAAGCGTAAAGAGAAATGACCAGAGATCGGTCGTGCAATTAATGTACAAGAAGATCTCGCAGAAGGAAGAGGTTGCGATTTCGGTATATATATAAAAGGATCATCGAGCGATGACCAGATGCAAGAAGGGAAAAGGGAGGTAAGGAAACCCAAAGTCGTACTCGTACAGTAAGTACACCGAAGCATCGGCAATGTGGATAGGCGACAGGAACGACGCGAGATTCGATACCGAATATCGAATATCAAGCATCGAATCCCGAAGAGCAAAACAGACAGATAACTCCAAAAACTCCAACGGAATCCCTTTACTGTCTGAACGAATGTGATATCATCTGAGCAACATAACAAACGAATCTCGAGGGTATCTCCACGCGCGCAAAACACGGGCAACGAGCAAACAACCCATCAGAACGGTCCTCAACAACCCCCGTCAAAGGCTAGGCTCCTAAAATCAGAACCCCTTAAACGGGTCATCGCGGAAGTAATCCTCCTCACCAATCCGACTTCCCGCATACGAATCCGTGCCACGCGTACCGCGCGAGACATAGCTATCGCGATGACGGCTACGGCTGCGTCTGCGTCTCGCCTCCTTGCTCCGTCGTCGCGCACGGTACCGCCACTCCTCCTGCTCATCAGGATGTTCCTCGAAGCGTGGGAACGTAAGCGGGCTAATAAACGCCTCCATGCGCACCGTGCCTATAGCCTCGAAGAAATTACCGGGCGGACGCGATGACGCCTCGGATGTCCGTTGCGATCCCGCTGTGCTCATCCCCCAGGTCGTCACGGCGCCCCCTGCGCTCGACGCCTGCGATTGGTATATATCGGAAGAACCCGCGGTGCCGACGCTGTTGCCCGCTGTGCTGTTGCTCGAGGCGTGGTACGAGCTGCTGTGGCTTGCTGGCCCGGAGAACCCCCGGAACGACAGCGGCGGCGGGATGTGACCCCCTGTGTTGCTCCGCTTGCGACCGTGCAGTATGACTTGGTTGGCACGCTCGTGCACGCGCTCGTTCGTTCGCTCGTGGAAGCGTGGGATGAAGGGCGGTTCGGCGGCGTCGCGGGACAGGTCACGTTGGTGGCTCGGCAGGTCTTGTTTAAAGGAGTTGAAGGACTCTTCGAGCTCGTTTGTGCTCGGGAGGGGGTCGTGGCGGTGGGTTAGGGCCGGGTTCTTGCCCTTGGTTAATCGGATCGAGTCCCGGATACCGGATTTCTTCACTTTGGTCTGTGGGATCTCGAAGTCGGGGGGTGCGGGGGCGGCGAGGTTTGGTGCGGGCCCGGCGGATGATGGGAGGATTTCGGGGACATCTTGTTGGGAGTGGGCGAGGAAAGAGAGGGATGTCAGCCAGAGGTAATGACGTTCGGCATTTGAAGCCGTGAACTTGAGGGCTCGTTGGGGTGTTAAGATGAGGATCGAACGGTTGAAAATCTGCACTGCGCCTTTTGGCGGAGGGTTGTCATCCTTGACGTCCAAGACGGATTGGATGGTCACTATGAAATATCTAGTCAGCTATCTTATTCGGGACACGGAGGCATATTTATTGCTTACGTTTTCGACCAGGCTTGCCCATTAAGGCACTGCCGTTTGCAGGTTGCTTACTGCTCCACAGGATCGCGCGCTCGTACGGCGCTAACCATACCCATCGCTTATGGCGATCGTTGCTGTTCTCTTCACCGCGGGCGTTTCCTTCAGACATGCCAAAAGACTTGCGTCTTCTCACGTACTTAAACATCCATTCTCCGACCATCGTCTGTGCAATCGCATCGACTACACTTGACGACTGTTGGTTACTACCGGTAGAGCCTACATTGGTGTTCTCAGTGTTGGCCGTGTTAGCGGTGTTCGTCGAAGGCTGGGATCTGTGACCGCGATATTTGCCGTAATTACGTTGGGGAGTGGTGATATCGTTTGTCGGCAGAGGTGGAAGGCCAGGGCTTTCAGGGGCTTCTTCAGAAGGCGACATTGGTGGCGGTGGAGAACGGCTACCTCTCCTAGCTCTGCGGCTTCCGGGTAAGGCTGCGGCTGATCGGGCTTTGCGAACACTGCTCGTTCTATACATGCTGCTTCTCATACCCCGACGGCCGGAAGACTCGTCATTGGGTGTAGGGCTGCGGTGACCATCGCTCGGGGCACTAATACTAAACGGTGGCTTCCTCGAACTAGCTCTCGTGGGGATAGGGAATGGAGGATCTCGAGACTCAGGGAGACTAGGGCTTCGCGAACGGCCCTGGTGTGAAGCGATACCACTTTGGATCATTGCTGACTTGCGCATCACACTGGCCCGAGACCCTGTGGCATACCCAAGGGCCCCACCAGAAGTTCGAGTCGACACTTTAATTGACGGCTTGCGTGCCAACCCTTCTGGGGAATCGGCAAGACGGTAGGAGCTGTAAACTTCCGGACTTCCGAGCTTGCTCACTACACTCGTTGATTGCCTAGCCGCGGACTTAGCCTGTTCCGACGCGACGACGGGAGAGACTGCGCTAGTCGTCATTCGCTTGCTAGGTTTGACGGTGCCGATTTTAGGTCTTGGAGCTAGCGCCGTGCGGTATTCTGAGTCGCTCTGGTCTTCGTTGAATTCGTCAGCCTCGTCCGAGCTTTGGACGTCAAAGCCAGCGAACAAGCTACTAATACGATGCGGTCGTCTCACAGGTGCCTTAGCACTTGATAATGGGCCATCATCGTTGTTACCTGGGTAAGCATCTCGGGTCTCCCTATCTGTTGTCGGTGACGCAGGAGGCGATGAAGGCAGGTCGCCCGAGAAACTTCGTCTGCCTTGTTCAAGGCGGCGTGGGTTTCGCGGAGGAACGTGTCCGGGTACCGGAGTGAAGGGTTTGTTCTCCTCAACTGCTGAAGTAGGGGCGGGGGATGTGGGTCGTGATGAGATGGCGGAGGGATGAAGATGTGGTGGCAGTTTGTCGAGCCTCTGATCGATCCGGATTTCGTCCGTCTGAACCGAAATCGACTTCATTGGCTTCGATTGCAAGATAGAAACTTGGCATCCGAAGTCCTTAACATACTGAGGCAACCGGTGTTCACGGGGAGTTGACGGTCGGCTAGTTGGCGGGATGATGCTGATGCTAGGTACTAGGAACGGCTCAGGTGAAACAGCTCGTTCAACCAAAGCAGCGTCGGTTTGAGTGGCGATCGACTTAGTTACAGTGGCAACAGCGGGTATCATTTCCACGGTGACCGGGCTAGAAGTAGTCAACGACGGGACCTCCTTCGACGTCTGGGATCCGGCTGAAACCATTGGCTTTGCGGGCTTCGGAGCTTCCAGTGGTGTTGGCTTGGCAATGTACACCCTCTTACGACTCTGGTTTGCTTCGATCTCACCCTCAGAACGGGGCGGACTCTCCAGACCCATCAACTTCTCAAATTTCAAGGCAGGTTCCGGGGTCGACGGTTTTACAGGGACGACCTTGGGAGACGGCGGTGGTGAGAACTGGATACCCGTGTCGGTATACTCTACCTTAGGGGTTAAAACAACCGATTCCTCGTCATCCTCGCGAATTCCACCTTCTAACCTGTCAAGTACGGTCTGGTTCATGAACATCCTGCTGCGTGCGACACTTCCCGGCCGTATCTGACTCTCGATGCTCGTATTACGTCGATGGGATTTCGACATCATACTATCCCGGCTCTGAGCCCGGTTGTGCCTGGTGGTTGAGTACACACTTTGGCGGCCATCCGGATCCGTCTGGTAATCGTCGTCATCGTCGAAATTGAGCTCATCAGCAAGGCTGTGACCATTCATCTTACCCATACCTGGTCCACTAACCATGGAGAACCGGATACTGTTAGTTATGCTCATGGTCCGCACACTAGCACCGTCATTCTCTTTGCCGTCCTCGCCTTCGCTCTCGGCGCCATTTTGAGGTTTATTCGCTTGTGCCTCCTGAAGGTTAGCAAATTCCTCCAAAACGACCCTCAGCCGACTCTCAGCAACGTGTATCTTCCGCTCATATTTACGCCTTTCATCGTCCCATTCATCTCTCTCCTTTGCCCAAAGGTCGTGTACTCTCTCTGAATCTTCCTCCTGGGTCCGGACCTTCTTCTGCGCGATGTCTAACCGTCTCTTCGTTTCAGTTATTGCTTCGACCGCCTCATCGCGTTCCCTTGCTAACTCGCCTAAAGCGGATGAAGTTCCACCCTCAAGGAGCGCCAATTGTCGCTTCAGTGACCGATTCTCCTTACCAATGTTGGAAAGATTGGTTTGCGAAGACTCCTGTTCTTCTCGGGTGGTGTGCAGTGCGCTTTCAAGACTTTCGATAATCTTCAGCTTGTCCTCCTGGTCTCTCCGTAATGAGAGTATCTCCGATACGAGATTCGCGTGGAGTGTAGGCGTGAACCGGCGAGGATCCAAGATGCTAACATTATCTTCGTTTCCTCCATCTTTCGAGGTTCGCTTACTCTTGTTCTTGCTTTTCCTCCTATCGATCTTGTCCAGTGGAAGTGGCGGAGGCGGGGAGGAAGCAGGGGGTGTAACAGAACCAGAACGTCGCGATTTCTTCGAGCGCTGAGAACTTCGCGACGGCGTCCGATAAGGCGTATCCGTCGGTGTTGGTAGTGACGCAGCAGCAGCACTGCTGAGCTCGTCTTCGGTTTCCCATACAGCCATGATTTTCTACCACTCGCGATCCAAGCCGGTCTCCCGGTTGTCGAAGATGGCGACTTCAAACTGGGAAACACGAAGAATAGGTCATGCAAGCTCGCATTGACTCTAGCTTCGTACCGTTCTGTTCAATCTTAGAAAAAGGGTCCAAACACCGGGACCCACTATCTAGACCCCTGTTCGACTGTGGGGTGGCTATTCTGCGCTGCGTCGAAGAAGAAAGTGACGATGTGTGAATGGATTTCGCATTAATACAACTAGCCCCACTATTAGAACTAATCCTTCTTAAGATGGAAGACGACCAGGGGTATGGGATATGAGCATGGACGATTTCACGCCTACGACGCGGCGTGATAAGTAGTAGAAATTACAAGGAGTTGGCCTTGTATCGTCAGCGTCAGCTATCCGATATAACAGAGTGTGATTCAATCATCTCTGTTTCGATTAAACGTTATGCTCTCGACGATTTAGGTAAGGATAAGGTATACGCTCAAAAATTCGTAACTGAATGGGGAAAATGAATGATAAATGGGTATAGTATGCAACTTACGGGAGCTATTAAGGAAAGAATAGGGGTGAGCCCTGATTCGCTCAGTAATGCTATAATTAAGAAGTAGGTAATAGTCGTTGATAAGAGGACCAGAGTTAATGGCAAGCCTCAAAGCGCTATCTCCATGCTCGGCAACTCAGCATATGGTTGAATGAGTTTCAGTATATGCGCGTTGAACCCTACTAGGTAACTCTAGCCAATTGGAAGAGTCTAAATATGACGTGAGTGCATATAAAGGCCTATATTATAGAGTATGCAGGCTACTCGACGGACCAATTCCTAAATAAATGATATGATCAGCCCTCACGCATCAATAGTTGAGGTTTACGAAACGGCTCATAGCAGTAAGGGTAAGTTGTAAAGAATGCAGGAGGGCGACCTAACCGCGTTCGACTTACCAAAGTCCAAGGCCTAAGCTGAATTTGTGCAATGAAGAGAAGCAATTGTCGGGATATGCTTGTTAAAGAGAGAAGGTCCGCGCTCGTGCGAATATAATCAACAGCTCGAGCCGTCAATTGTCACGCTATTTCGAAGGCGCAGTATACGCACGCTCGGTCGAATATGCATTCAAATTCAAGCTTGCATTGGATTCAAGACTTGGGGTAATGATTTCCCCAGAGAATGCAAGGACAGACGACGAACGAGACAAACCGAGAACCGAGAGAAGGCGAACGGGTGGCGGGATGAACCAAGTAAAGAAAAGGAAAACCGAGATTGAAAAGAAAACGAGGCAGTTGGCAGTTGAACGACCGTTCCGGATCGACACTGTAACTGAGACGGGAAGAGAAAAAAGCAAAAAGGCGACGATAGGATGTTCGTGGTGTCGCGGAGACAGCTCGACGAGAGATCAGAAGCAAAGAAAAGAGACTACAACCAACCAGGTTCTAATGTCGTATGTACTATGTACGATGTGCTCCGTAATGATACCCACTTAGCATGGGACTCAGGGCCAGACCTGGCAGACTACGACGCCAGGATGTTCAAAAAGTGATAGGTACCTTGAAGCTTTCAAAAGTTCAGAGGCGGGTTATGGGTAGGGGACCAGTATGGACCGTGTACAGAACAGACACGGGCGAACGCGGAGTAAGAATTGACGACGCGGGATAGGTGTGCTACCTACCCTACGGTCTAAGTGATCGCTTTTGCATATGTGGAGTACCTAGACCTAGTAAATACCTAGGTAGAGGTAGGTAGAGAAGAATCATGGTATCTTCTGCGTGTGTTTCTATGCCCGTAATACTCGTGTTCGCGAAAGCCCAATCACCAAGTTCGAGACAGGCATTCCTACGCCGTCACAGCCTATGAGCGTGTTACCTAACGCTAGGTGACAGGCAAGCTTAAGATTGTCAGGGGTCAAATTTAACCAAACGGTTCCATATCCGCGGAATAAGCAGGTGCCAGAACCAAGAGTCGGCACCGGACGAGGGTCCCCCTGAACGTCTAATATAGAACCGCTGTCCAACGACCCACTACAATAAGCTTGGCTGCTTGGCTAGTTGAGCCTAGCAGCGTCCAGAGACCCAGGGAGGTTAGGGCGGTGCCTTAAACGGGGGGCGGGCTTTACTGCAAAGGGATCCCATATCTGCGATGTGGTAGGTTAAAAAAGCTATGTAAGCGTATGGAGATTATTACAGCGTACATGAGAACTGGTAACAACCTGGAATATTCAGTGGGAGTAGGCAATTAAATCACCTAACTGGATAGAGCTCATTGGAAGCAGAACGTTACAGTTACAATGAGACATAGAGTAACGTATCGATCCGGAAGGGCCGTCAGTGGCTCATTTTCTCTCCAATAAATATTTCGAGAAGAGGTGAATGGACGCCATAAGCTCAATGGAGAAAGCCATTGTTCTCTCGATACTCGATCGCGTGTGGTATGATTTGACATCTGCAAAACCCGCCCTCTCGGGGCGCGTTAGCGTGTTCAGCACATTGAACAAACCTTACCGACCACGCCGAGCGGACGAACTACGGAATGTGGACCAGTGGCCATGGATTTACAGGGAATTTTAGCAGCTTTTTCCAGGTTGAGCTCACCCAGCCGTTCAAGGGGGCTTGTCTTGAGAGAGTGAGGCGTATCTTGTCCCACAAGGTGACGAATGTTGAATTGGAAACTCGCCCGAATCCGTCGGGAATTCTAACGAGCTTGATGACTCGGGATGCTTGATGATTCGAAATTTGTGTGAGCTGGGATTTGGGAAGGATGGGATGTCTTAGATGTGATGAGGGCGGTGATGTCGAATAGGAACCTCTGGCAATCACTTCCACGTCGGGCAATGTTTCCTCAGCTGTGCCTCCTATTCCAGGCGTTACACACTGTAGTACTACTGTATCATTGATAGTTCGATGTGCAACGATTGTGAGCAATTCATAAAAGTGTGAAAATGCCGAGGGAGGCAACGTGGAGCAATAGGATAGCGTCCAGATCTCTCTACATACCGAGCTTCCTGAAAGGTCGATCCTTCACTCAAGTGATCGCTTGTCAAAGCACAATCCTACCCGAATGATGTCGAAGTTGCATATGCAAGGCACAGCTTGACAGACGGGCATGCATGGGACGGGCCACCAACATGGCCGACGACGACGACAAGCATTTTACTGTGATCTGTTAGCCTCATTAAGAAAATAATACGACTGTTAAGATCTTAATATATATCCTTTAATTCTACGCATTTCCCTAGGACGTTGTATTACTATTATTACCAAATTATGCCGCTTAATGAACTCCGTATTTACCTGGTATCTAATACCGATTCTCGGTTGCTAATCGAAATCTCGAAATCCCCCAGAGTGTGAAGTGTCTGTGGGTGAGCTGATCACGGCTCAGATCAGATTATTGTGTGCAGCTGAAAGCCCAATTGCTCGGACAGTGGACACACGAGGCTAAAAATGCTATGTACATATTTAAATTTAACTGCCGGTTTCGAATCATTAATATCTACCTGTGGTTTCTAAGCAAAACCACACGTGGATATTCAGCTGCATACGCCATAAAACAACCAAGGCACCTGGGCAGCTAGGGATACTTCGTACCCAGCTAGGTCTGTAACAAATTCTTCGGAAGTTTCCATCGTCATTATTTGACGCTGCCGATGATGCTCGCCAAATCTTAAGATAGACCAGCTTCCCTGTTTTTTAAGGGTCTTCTCAATTACATAGTACATATCATAATTCCCCCTCACTTCGCTTCGAGACGTCAGGTTCGTATCCCTGGGTTTTCAGGCTCTAAAAGACCAGCATATCAAACTCGACAGGTACCTCGGTTGTTTCCGTTAACGGTGGCGTTGGCCTTGCTCTCGCCAAATTAGAAACGGGTACCTTGTATTAGTTGAGAGATTTTCAAGGCTGTCAAAAAATGACATTGTCTAGGTGCCTAATGAGCAAATCCACGACGCTGTAGATATAACTCCTATCGGCTTCTATATCACACGTTTCAAGATGGCTTCCACGAAGGCGCAGTCGAAGAATAGAACCTGGCGAAGTTACCGTTCCAAAAGACAGCCGGATGCGACGGTGACCGATGCTACGGTTCTGCATCTCCCCGGTCTGGAGAAAGGTGCAGCTATGCAACCAACCAACCCTAGCCAACCCAACCCAACCCACTAAGACCTTGCAATGACCTTGTAATCTAAGGAAAGGCACGTGTTTTTATGCCACTAACAAGCTAGTTTAGTTTGGATAGAGTTGGGAGGAAACGGATTCCTTCACATTTTGGAACGCTCGATCTTTTGATAGATAGAAAATAGTTTAGAAGCTTATGAAACTAAACTGAAGAACGCTGCACCCTGACAAGCTAAGCTAAGTTATCTATCTCCCCCCACGAGGCTGAATAGGGAATAGGAAATAAATTCAAGCTGTCCAAGAAAAAAAATATTTCTTCTCCTTTAAATGCCTAATCAAGCTCCCATAGGCACCGTTGGATTTTTTACAACGGATAAAGTAGCGTACCCAGTAGACGTTTCCTCCCGTCCCGCACCTCCATTACGGCTTTTACGTACTACAAGCCGCCTAAAACCACTTTAGGTACCTTATCACCTATCACCTATCACATTTTACAGGCTAATGTCTTGCAGTGTTCTACGGCATGGTGGTATGTAGGTATTGTACCTACAGCTGCTACAGATACGCTGTAAGTACAGTAATCTTGGGTTAGGTTAAAGGGAGTAGATGGACCGAGGGACAAAGTGAGTAGATCTCCAACGATCGTCGAAACTAAAAATCATCGACAATCAACTAAACAACATGATGACGATAGCAGTGTTTGTTTCTACATCCACATAATCGTCCTATCTTAACAGTTTTTGTTCACCGAAGCGCAACATCGTGCGTCCCCGACACTTCGGGCGCCAAGGTTGGACCACCGCAGATTAGACGTGCAACTCGTTCCAAGATCTAAACCAGACCACAGCAATCCGGCCCTATTAAGTGTTCCCGTCCAGCGTAGCAAGGTGACTATTTTAGATTAGACCATTGTAACCTTTTGGCGTCGACACCTTATGTCGGCTCTTAACTAGATTCGACGGCCGTCTTACCCGTTACGTCGACGTAACGCTAGAACAGGAATAGGGCAATGCGAGGGAGCTTTCACTAGGGCTTTCTGAAACCTAGGTTAGGTATCTAACGCAGAACATCTTCTCCCGTCACAGCTGGCTGCAAGGATTTTTATTTTTTCTTTCGAAGGATTTCAGAGAACGTCTCGACAGTCTGGGGTCTCATACCGGAGCTACGCCAACGAACAAGCCGAACCAGTCGATGAGCCGTCGAAAACTTTTGTCAGCTTTTAATATCGTTTTGTGTGAGCGAAAGCCGAAAAGCCAACGCCAACTTGGTAGCAGGAATCGCGCTAGCAAATGAGCCCTAGCTGGACCAAAGAGAAAAAAAAGACCTCAACCAACAAAAGTTGCGCGCTATTGTAGATTTCTCCCAATGCGAGCGCGGTCCGGTCGGATTCATCTGAGATTCCACGCGTACAGACCAACAGTAGGCCAACCTTACTACCATAATACCACGCAATAACCCATATTGTAGCCAGGTTTGGTACAGGAACCTGGGGAACCCTCCCGTCTTACTATCGAACCAGCTTCGAGGCTAATTCCGTGAGCTGATTCGGTGGTCTTATTTATTTCGACGACAATGGCCGAGAAACAAGTCTTACATACCTCGTAGAAGCCATCCATCCGGTTAATTCCATCTCGTCCATAATTACCTTGGACCTATGGTGCCGTATGTAAGAACGCACAAACCTCTCAGCACAAAATCTCCACTTCCCGCCCGTGTGCTCGACCTGCTTTGATGCAAGGAGAATCACACATCCTCGGGGGTTGTGCCAATTTCAACGGGCTTGCAGGACTCGCATACGACCCCGAGCGCGCAACTTTAAAAGGCGTCAGCGAGATGATTGATCATTGATAACCCGTCATATCAATATCCTGTATTGCGTGCCATCACGACTTGCGACGTGACCATGCGGTCCGTATGCATAATTGGTATCTTTTTTGCTTGGCTTGGTGAATAACACGATATGTACCTAATCTTTTATCTAGGTAGGTACCTAATAGGGGCTGTCCTATCAACGGGACCGAGTTCGTGTACGCACGCAATAGAGACTCAACGCCTTATCCAATCACTTGAGTCGTGATGATTATTCCTTTAGGTAGGTTAGACATGTTTAGCTATCACGAACCCCTTTTCCCCTTCGCCACCTCGTCAATTATCTCGAATCAGAAGTAAAGACTCCATATCTCTGTCCTCAGTCAGTAGATATTTAAGTGGCCGGGGTGAACTCCATACGCTCATAGTCCAACGAGAGTGAATCTTGTTATTGATCGTATGCATCCATCGTACAAGGGAGGAAACAGGTCTTACGTACAGTGGCGAGGGCACACGGGTCTCATATTGATTACCTACTGCCTACTCACAAGTTCAGACCAGCCAACCTACCAACTTTCTTTCCCATGCGGAGATGGATGGGTTGAGCCTCAATGTTTCCTTGCGTGGAACCTACTGCATGATCTAAGTTCGGGAATCGTCCCGGTCCCTTGCGTGGGGCAAGGTGAGTGGTCAGAACGAACATGTCAGATCATAGTTCGTTCGTCAAAAGGGCTGGAAAGGCGGTTTTCTTTTTTTTCCCGCCTCTCGAATTCGATATTCTTACGGTGTACATACCTACACAACTGCATTTTGACCTTGCGTGGTTTCGCACGATTTCCCCTATTTATATGGTTTTGGTTCTGGTCATGTCTGTAGTTTGGTTCATTGGTGATCACCCGCTGAGATTAGATGAGCAAAGCTTGGCAACCTCGAAATCCCGTCAAAATCCGAACCCTCAATTCAAAACCTCGACGGCAGGTTTCGGCCAAATTGTTACCATGTTTGCTTGACCATTATCTCCCTTCCGGCCAAACCACTAAATACCGCCGGCCAACCGTAAGTTAGTAATATATCGCCTCCGGATTTCGTATACATATAAACGTTGCCTTCGATTTTCGTAGCCAAGCTAGAATTACATCATGGAGTTAGAAATAAAAAGGCGGCCTCCAGCAACGCCTTGTCCAACATCCTGCATGCCAAGTCCCCCAAAGCCATCTCACGCCCCCGACATCTTGATCTAAGATCAAGAAGCATGCACCGGTAAGCCGGATGTGGATCCAGACCACCGGTACGGGTTCCCTTACGCGGCTCCATAACCGGGTAGCCCGGAAACCTGCTTACATACAGTAGCTTCCCACGCTTTCTTCACCTGATGCAGCATCGGCGCTTCGGGGAGGCTGGGGTCGTGCCTACGAAACGTACGATTTCGCGTCTACGAGAGCCGCCACGGACATCATATCATCATAATTGTGATGTAATGAGAATCACATGAACTGCATATATCCATACTAGATAGCCGTTCTGGTTCGGGAACTAGAGCACGCGACAATCCCAAGTCCTAGACTGTGAGTTCAAGATGCAATATGTTTGAATTGTATACGATGATTGTAGAAAGTCTAGATGCGCCTATGCTGTCTGTGCCACTCAATTACATAGGTACTAGAAATGTGCTACTAACCTCCAGTGAGGTTTCCATATAATAGTTCATATACCGGCGACCCCTCTTCCCCTTCAACTACCGACAGAAATCCGAATAGTCCGTATTCAATAGATCCAAAAACTAAAGCACTCAGTCGACTTTCCGTTCCTTAAAGTAGACGATTTCAGCAATCACCGACGAAGAAACAAGTTGTCAAGTTCGTATAAGCGTTGTTTCTTCAACCGGGCAGAGCCACTATCGCCGGGGAAGATCGAAGATGCATCCGACGACAAAAGTCTAGTAGAGGCTTTTCAGCACCCCAAAAACAGGAATAGCATAGGTAAGGTAGTTAGAGACTAATAATGAGTACTAGTCCAAATACATGACTTACGGGGTCGATCATGTATACTACTGCGCGATACTCGTCGCTCGCATGAGAAGTGAAGTTCGCAGTGATGGTATACGATACTTATGGTGTACTAGACGTCTACTTACCGGTACAAGTTGAAGGACTTTGATAACCTCAGGTCGATTAACAGTACCCAGGTGATGTCTCTATGGGACTGGTTCCATATGTGGCTATAGCTGTATGCAATAGACGCCTAGACATGCCTAGGAGAGGATGGCATAATAGACAGGTAGGTATATTCTAAATATGGGTGCTGGATTTGCGGCAGTTACATTGAAACCACATATTAGGTATATTCTTATACTAGTTTCTAATCATGTTTAGCCGTAAACTACTCCATCTTATTCGAGCATTCAAGTAGGTATCGCACCATACAGTTTTCCTACTTAGTAATATAGTTGCTAGCTATAATTACTCATTAATACCCACCCAGGTAATAATACTAGATTCTAAGGGGTCACGATAGGTCGCATTGAGTACAGTCATAATTGAAACACATATAACTTGCACTTATATCTCTACGTGGGGTCTTCGCCTATATGTGAGACGAAATAACACCTTGAGAAGACTGTTCAATCTCGCCTTATTGTATGCCAGGTAGTCGGAGCTGAGTATAAGACTACGATAATCTTCCATAATCTACCTAATGTACGAAATCCTGTAGTAGTTTCTCAATTTTAGCTATAGGGGTTACTATATGTAATGATATGCTCTTGGTAAAAGGGGGAGGGGGTGGGTTTATGATTATCCCCAGCATTGACGAAGAACCATCCTTCGGCGTTTCTCCTTTCCCCCTTAACAGTAAACGAAACAGTTTGTATATATGCAGAGCCTAGGCGCTATACCAACGTCACAGGTCAGTGGTAGATATGGTTTCTTGATAAACACATGGACGTGAGTGAGGAGGATTAAGACTTAATATCTAGTAGAGAGATCCTCTGTACCTCGGGAACTAGTGACTAAATACACTATAATATGTTAAAAGTTTCATTTCTATCTTATGACTCATTTGAACATATAGGAGTTATAGCGACTATAGGTACGTATGTAAGGGGGCAATCGGGGTCATTCGTTCGCATGAACTATTCTTGAAATAAACTTACTTATTTGAAGTACACTTAGCCATGCAAGATCGAACTTTCGAATAAACGTAGGTACCTACTAAGATATGAACATAAACAAGTCGATGCCGGATAAAAGAAATCCTACATAGAACCCCTAATTATCAACTACAGCAAAAGAAACCCATCGTAACTTCCCATACGACGTCGCTGGCATAACATCGGGTCTTTTACGAGTACCGAGACGCAATGCCCTATAGGGCGCGCCCGTAGGTATGTCTGCACATGCTAGTACTCTGTTTTCGGTATTTTACGGACAAGCGGGAACCCCACCCCTTACCGATGGCCGGATCAATCACATCATCACTTGTAAATCGATGAGATATATCTTTGTTTAATATTCATAACATCGCATATACATTTAAGATTGTAACAAAGTAAAAACTTACTAGGTTAGCTCTAAGTACATTACGATCATATACCAAGCACTCGAAACAAACCCCAAAATGGCAACCCCAATCCCCGAAGCGCTCCGAAACATCAAAGCCCTTACCTTCGATGTCTTCGGCACAGTGGTAGACTACCGCACCTCGGTTCCGGAAGAACTCATAAGGCGAGCGCAAGAGAAGATAGCTTCACCCGAATTCCCCTCATTACCCGAAGGACCGCGAACCCGTTTTGCGGCAATGACGGAGGAGGACTGGGCCAAGCTGACTGAAGAATGGAGGATCAGCTACTGGCACTTCACGCGGGCTTTCGTGCCGGGCGAGTCGGAGTGGAAGGACATCGATGCGCACCACTACTCGGCGCTGCACTCGCTTCTCCACAAGTGGGAGATCGCGTCCATCTACACAGACGACGAAGTGCGGTCCATAAGCCTAGTCTGGCATGCGCTGAAGCCATGGGATGACTCCGCGGCGGGCATCCGGCGGCTCGGGACTCGGTACGTGACATCGACGCTGTCAAACGGCAACCAGTCGCTGCTGCGGGACCTAGACGCGTATGGCGGTCTAGGGTTTCGGAAGATCCAGTCCGCGGCCGATTTTGGGGCGTATAAGCCGCATCCGACGGTATATCTGGGGGCGGCAGCGGCACTGGAGGTTCGGCCCGACGAGGTCGCCATGGTTGCCGCACACCTGGGGGACCTGGCGGGTGCGCGCGCGACTGGGCTTCGAACGATCTATGTGGAGCGCCCCCGCGAGGAATCGTGGGGGCCCGGGGAGCAGCGGTATAAGGAGGCTCGCGAGTGGGTTGATTTATGGGTTAGTGAAGGTGAGGGCGGGTTTGTCGAAGTAGCGAGGCGGCTCGGGGTACCCGAGTGAAGCGCGCATAAAACCAACGACGGGGGTTTCTTACCTAGCTCTATTCGAGATTGGGGGTTCATGATCCTGATTAAGAGATTTTTTTTCTTTTTCCGCGATAACTAACGAGGAGTAGCTCGGGTGATATGTGATATCTCGTAGCGGGATGCGAAGAGGATTGACAACCCGATTCGACAAACTGCTTAGTTTTGAGTCCAAGTGCCCGGATACTCCACCAGAACCTAGTCTATATTCAATGCCATAAGTTCCTGCGGAAAATCTGAAATAGCGGTGATGTTATACACCTCAGACGCTTTACCTATTCACGATCCCAAGAGAGTGGAAGATGCGGCAAGTCCCGATGGCCGCGGCTCCCACGTGCGTTTATCGCGTCTTTCGGGTGGAATGCAAGTTGAGACCTTACACGATGCGCTTTGCCTACCTGTGTATGAACACCGAGGTCTATATTGGCACTAGTCGCTGCGGAATTCGGATGCCCAATTAGGTATGATCGACTGTCTTCGACATGCTCTAGATTCTCTGAGTAATCAAGCGTCCCGGTCTGCGCTGAGTTGGAAGCATAGTGAAAGTGATAAGTGATAGTTGAAAAGCGCGATGATGTATCTGTGATATAGCGACCACGATTTTTGCTTCTTTGAAAATCCAAGCCCCTTTCACCCGGACATGACTACCGCACCCGAATCATGATTACCTACCTAGGCAATGACCTTCGAATATTGAGACTAAAGTGGCCCCTGTTGACGAGCGCATAGTTCATGCATAACAGAGGAATTTCTATGTGCTCGAGCATATTGTTGGGATCTGATGCCTCCCCGCCGACTCTGTTGAATCGCCAAAGGTGGAATGGATAAGAACCTGAAATATTCACGTTGCAATTCAACAGAGAAGTTGGATGTGACGCGGAGGGACTTGGCCCTCTTTACGTAAACGACACATGGCTCATGTGAGAATGGCTCTATAAGACACGCTTCGTAAGCATAGTACAAAGCTTGGAAATCAGGACTTCCCGAGGTATCCAAATGCGTCTTGTCTCAATCAGAGATATCGGACTCGAGAAAGTTTGCTGCCTGCATCCCATCACGCCCGCTCGCCGCCAAGGTAGGTTTAGATAGGAATGGCACGGGCGCCGATGCTCCAGTTCCATGGCAACGCCGCGCAAGCCACCAAGGCTTCCCGTATACGACTTTGCCATTCGCGACAAGCGAGCGCATGCATATGCGGCATTGTAAATTAAGCGCCGCGATGTCTGTTACGTATGGAAAGCTTTGGACAGAGCGCAGACCCGACGTCGTTTTGAGGGGGGTCCCGCCGCCAAGGCGAGAAAAAGGCGCCCGCATCTGTGAAACATACTGTAGCGAAGATGGTGATTGGGAGGACTCGAGACCAGCAGAATTGTGACGGTAAGATCGAATAGACTACGTCGTACACGCAGTTATGTATATGTGCGTGCGTATACGGCAGAACTTCACTTCTCGGGTCAACCAATGGTAACCCTAACGGTGACGAGAACGATTGTGGGCGGCCGATGAGGGCAAGCATCCTAAGCGAAGTATGTGCCAGTTGCAGTTGAGAGGTATGCGGCCACGCCTATTCGTCCTTTCTTCTTCATGACCTGTAGGTATGGTAACATTGCCGCGGAGTTGAAAGGGTTTTGAGAGAAGGATTTATCGTTGATCTTGAAAATGCAACAGTTGAAAAAAAAAAAATATTAGTGAGAACAAGTTTTGGCGTTGACAGTTGTAATCGTTTAAATTTTCCCTTTTTCAGAATGGGCGCTTGAGGTGCCTGTCTTGGTAGTGACCTACGACGTCAGTTAAGTAGAAGGGTCTCGCTCTGATTTGCAAAGGCCGGCGGGAGCTAGGTAAGCTGCCTGTCTTAACTCCCTTTTTTTGAATGGCCGAACATCGAATAGCTATTCAAGCCAAACCACCCATTCCGGACACTCTCCCATCATACAGGAGATTTTAAGGCAAATGTAGACCATGTAGGTAACGAATGCCTCGGACTTGGACGATCCGTATTGGATCGTATATGGTATATGGATATGCAGACCCGGGGAAAACATCTTACAGGGTGAAAGCCGCCGACCTGCTTGTGTACGTAGTAACGACCTATGCAAGGTATTTCTCCCTAACCCCTCAACGCAGCGAGAATCGGATGCTGTAGCTCCCCGGCACGGAACGCGGGTTAGTGCTTGCTTGTAGTGTGTGCATACACCGGCGGTTGAGCCTCAGTCGCTGAGCCGTCGGATTTTAATATTCCCATTCTCAATCTCATCAGGCTCTAGGAGAACGCTTGTTCAGGAAGGGGTCTCCTTGCCGCAGAATAAAGGAACGATAACATCGTCTGTATCCCGGCAGGAAATCGGCAGAGACGTTGATGAGAGCCAAGTTGTTGATAGGTGGGTTTTTGGGGGAATAGGAAATAGGAAATAGGAAGTTCCGAGAGGAATGGAGAAAAGGAGAAAAGGAAGAAAAGGAAGGAAAAATGAAGCTTGGGAAGCGTAAGCCAGCTCCGACAAAGCCTGCCGCAGGTTGATCGGATTACCTGTTTTCGAAACGAGAAGTAATTCGAACAAATGAGTGTCGTTGGTTTCGCTGGATTGCATCACCCTTATTTTATATACTACTCTATGACCTCAAACCTTGGAATGAGTTGTATCGAGCCGGGAATTATCTTACATCAAGAAGGCCGAGGCTTTTGTAGTCGTAGTCGGAGTTGTAGTTATAGAGTTATAGTTCAAGGTTCCAGTCATCAATTGTAGAACACCCGAAGTATTCAAGTATCTCTTAGAAGGTAACCTTAAACGTAAAGGTAATGGATGTCAAGGTAGGAACTACCTATGTATGTACTAATGCCTTGCCATGGGATGTACCTACCAGACTATCGTCCTACAGAATACATGTGAGTATTGTAGGTGTTACAGTAAATCCTCACCTGCACCTTCCGCTTAATTCCAACCTTAGCTTAACCTGGCCTACATTACATGCGCATGCATGTCCGCACCGAGTAAATTATTTTTTCTTCTTCTCTTCATACCCCTACAAAAATTTATCCATATCCCAAAAAAAGTCCGTGGCATTCAACTACCAGCCTACGATACGACGACATATGGATAATCTAGTATTGCGATAATTAGTATTTACATATTATTACCTCTTGGCCATACGCACATATCAATCCAATACTTACCTACTTTATTTAATCTTGCGTTCAACCTTACAATTATCGATTATCACCCTTACTATTAGTCTATTAGAAAGCCAAAGCCAAAGCCAACATTTCAATTTCATCGACGTCGTGCCACATTAGATCAGTATTGAAATCGACAAGGTTGTTTATTATTGACTAGATCCTTGCTTTCTACCTACTGGTTACCTCTTTAGTACGGTACGATACAATCGCAAAGTGGAACTCGGCTCAGCCCAAGGGAACCCGCCCGCGGCATCTACAGCGTACATCCCGACAGAAGACTATTAGAAAGAAAAGAGTGTTTAAAAAAAAGTAGAGAATTGAAGGAGTCATCGAGGAGAATAGAAGTATATAGCGATATCCATATTCGCCGTCGCCGTCGCCTTCGCCTTCGCCATCACCGAATAAGGCCTCCCACTCCATATCCAACTTTACCTAGGTGTATCATACCTGCATACATACAAATTCGTCGTCGAAACTCCACAAGAGCTACACTATTAGGGTTAGTGACTTAGTGGGTAGTGGTCTTTCTTCCCAGCGCCACCTCTGGTACTGAGCTGGGAACTACAATTCATTGGTCGGCTGTTTTGTGCCTCGCCAGGGAAACATTGGCTTTGGGTCGTTCTCCACCTCCGCTTCGCCATTCAAAAAATCATCCCGGCACGGGTACTGTACCGCACCTCCGGCTAGCAGCGAAACTGAGCCTACCTAGGTACTAGGTAACAAGCCTAGGAAGCCTAGCAAGCCTAGTAACTGGTACTGTTACTGGTACTGGTACTATTGCTGGTACAGGTACTGGTACTGATGCTGGTACTGCCATTGGCTTACATCTCGCTACTTTGGCTACTCTGTACTTTGGCTACATTGGCATTCCCCATCCCAGGTTCCCTCTCAACTGTATCGGCCGCCCTAGGAGTCTGGAATCTCCCTATCTCATGCGCTACCATCCACTACCACGCTTAATTTTCCAGAGCTTAGGCCCTTCCCAAAATCTCAATTCTCCACAACATCCACTACGTACTAAGGTCCTATCTCTCCTCATCTTTTACCTCCTGGCTCCTTGCTCCTTGCTCTCTTTTCCCCCTTCTCCATTTCTTGTCTTGTTTAAGCTAAAAAGTACGGACGTTGCTGCGATCAATTCAAAGGTTCTTGTCTCCTCAACACCGACGAATTGACCGGTGCCGCTTTGCGTGCCCATCTACCACCATCTTCCATCTACTCCGCCTCCCGCCGAATCCAGCGTTTTCTACATAGCCGAATAGCTCTGCGGCCCGACGAACTTAGCCACCTCGCCTACTGTCCGTGCTGAGTCCGACATTCCAGGTCTTTCCACGACATTTTTTAATCTCCTACACCGTTTCCATTATTTCATCATTCTAAGATCTGAATAATTTTGCTTGGTCCTGAGAGACCATTTCTTATTTCAACATGGCGGGAAAAATGGTGCTATATAAATTGGTGGTGCTTGGTGATGGAGGTGTTGGTAAAACAGCTTTGACAATTCAGTTATGTCTACAACACTTCGTTGAAACTGTAAGTCCCGCTTGCAATGATTTCACACGCGGCCTTCTCCGCATCAGCCGCGATAGTTTCCGCGCGCGATCAGAACTGACAAATGTCAACTGTCAAATAAATCGTTAATCGCTAACCGTGCCAAATAGTATGATCCGACAATTGAAGACTCGTATCGAAAACAAGTTGTTATAGATGGTCAAGCGTGTATGTTGGAAGTACTAGACACTGCTGGTCAAGAAGAATATACTGCATTACGAGACCAGTGGATCCGGGATGGCGAGGGATTCGTACTGGTATACAGCATTTCGTCCCGATCGTCGTTCTCGCGGATCAAGAGGTTTCATCACCAGATTCAACGCGTGAAAGAGTCGTGTTCGGCATCGCCAACCTACCCTGGTTCCCCGATCTCCACGGTAACACCGGCCGCCGCCGTACCTATTATGCTAGTCGGTAACAAGAGCGATCGAGTTACGGAAAGAGAGGTCTCGACTCAAGAGGGTCATGCCCTGGCGCGAGAACTAGGGTGCGAGTTCGTCGAGGCGTCAGCTAAGAATTGCATAAACGTCGAAAAGGCGTTCTACGATGTTGTAAGAATTTTGCGCAGACAACGACAACAGGCGTCCCGTCCGATGCCGCAAACAGGTCGCCCGCGGCCGCAGAATGGAGAAGCCCCCCACAGGGAACCTGGTGATAGGTACAGAAGGGGCCGCCGAGGTGGAGGAGGAAATGGAGGACGCTGCGTCATATTATAAATGGGCCTAATCCTTAGCATTACGTGCGCACTCGCGCGTTCGCGATTGACGCGCCGATGACGAATAATGCCTAACATGTATTGGATTGTCATGGTATCCTTCGCGCGCTCTAATCCATCTACGACTTCGAAATGATGGCACAACCAAACACTTACACATCGGATACCACGAGAGAGCACTTTGGCGATACCGTGTTCATACTTATTAGAGGGTTATTATATGCCTCATCTTACACTGCACTCTATACATCTACTAGCTTTCGAATTGGCGAACGGCGTACGAACTAAAAAGCGGCATCATTGGGCGCAAGTACCTCTGGTTTCCTTGAGCAGGGACGAAGACGTGTTTTGTTTTGTTTGGACAAGACAGGCGGATGGCTATGATGGTGTTTTGGAGTCTTGGGGCGTGCCTTGCTCAGGGTAAAACGATTTTTGCTAGTCCAGTCTTAGGCACCCTTATCGAGACATCCGTGTTGTCGTCGAATGTGTGTGGGATATTTACCAATGGTCGATTTCTTGTCTGGAAATCTCAAAAAAGAAAAAGCGCTGCAATATTATGGCTCGAGACCTCGGGTCTTTTGGTCTTTTTACCTCGAGCCAGCTACCACTATTTACTCGAATCTAGAGAGCCTACGTATGCTCAATGAATTGATCTATCTACTTAACGTTATTTTCGTTTCCGTCTCTATGCTTCGTTACTGACTCGACTTTTTTTTTTTCTGGGTCCAATATCGATCGTAACCCGTGCGGCCTCCGTCCAGGCTAGGGGTCCTTCTGATTCTCTTCAGACGATTACCCCTTACTGTCTCCTACATCAGACCAACAGCTTCAGGATTCTAGGAATTGTCAGAGGTCAGCACTCAATAATTACAAATTCCTACGACGCCCTACACAATCGACAATCCTTCGAAACACACGGAAAACTGCTACTAATGTGTGCTAGGGCGTTGCGCGGGAACCGGACCGGGGGTAGAGGCCAAGCGTAAGGTCCATAATCCATCGTCTACCCACAGGGGGCCTGTGTACCCAGAAACCACATTCACGATACGGGGGCTGCCCTGTACAATGGAACGGGTATAATCCGTGTAACAGGAATGGAAAATGGTCGCGCTACCTACCCGGAGCATTTCTAAGATTTCTAAGCACATCTCGGGCGAACGGTCTGCCGAGACTCTTCTGTTTTTTTCTTTCTACTCTTCTCTCGACCGACCGGTGAAGTAGTATGATGGTTGGGCTACAAATCGGGGGTTCTCTAGCTACTAGGTAATTGAATGGTATGCATAATTGCAGTATGTATACTAAACCTATTTACGTATTAATATATTAGTTTGTAGAAAAAGAAGGAAACCCAAGTTCCATGTTGCCAATCATAAGTCTGGACCATTCTCAAAACAGTCCCAAGCGTGTAGGTCGCAAGCGTTGTGGGGATTTCTTTCATTAAGTATTAGGCACCAAGAAGTCCTTGAAGCTGGTATTGGATTAACATGATCTACGTTTTAAAGGAGCCTCTGGGACGGTAATATCGTTAACCTTGTTCTGTTCGGCATCTAAACCGAACTTGGCGCCGACTCCAATAAACAAAACAAAACGAGGTTAAGGCGGGAGATAGACCGACCACAGACCGAGCTACGGAATATAATGGACCTACCATTAATACATATAACGTCGAGCTCGCTTCTGAAATCACGGATGATGTTCTTCTGCACAGACAGCTCACTACAGAGCATATGTACGTGCGTCCGAAGCGGCGCGGCAAGACCCCTCTAGTTTGGACTAGGTACATATATGAATGGGTGTAGTGGGAAGGGGGAAGTTTTTTTTTTTTTTTATTTTTTTTTTCTTACGCCAGTCGGTAATTTTCTCTTACCCTTCTGACGCCGATCCTGATGGCTGGGATAGATAGAATCCGGGTGTTGTCAATATACGCATATGCTTAGCCGCGCAAGCTACCATGTAAGTATGTACGTTCTTGATCTTACAGCATATGCTACATGGCACACGACAGCGAAGTGACGTGACGATACCCGACATATTAGCGTCAATTAGCGATACAGCGATATAGTTTGAGTCTATAAATGCAAGGCGGTTATACTTATCACGAGAATAGTCAGCTGAAGAGTATGCATACTTACGTAGTAGGTAAGTATCCCGATGTTCAATATTCTGCCAATATATCCATGATGCACCTGGATACGAAGAACTCAAGTACTTGTGTAACCTGTCAGCATAGAGTACAACATGTGGGCTACGTACCACTATGGTATTATCGTTCCCCTTTACAGCATACATCAGATACAGCCCTGGCCGTATCGTTGCAACTTGCAACCTGCATGCATTAGGGATTGCGCAACACTTTAGAGTCTACCTAGATACAGAAAAGGTAAAAAGGGAAAAAGTCTGTAGAGAAAAGGGAGTAAAGAGTATAGTGTTATCAAATTAGACTACCTTGATGACATATGTTAACTCGCTTGGTCTTCCTACCTCATGTATGTTGGTTGATATAGTCCAGGTATAATGTAGGTATGTATGGTGCACTATAGCGCACTATACCTACTTCCGCATTTTTATATGCACCAGTGTGCACCTACTTTCCGCTCTACATACGCTAAAAGGAGATAGCTTCTTACGGGGCAGCGCTAGAGTTTGACGTTTGCATCGAAATGGGGTGATCAGTTCAAGGAAGTAAACCGCACTCGGATACATGATTTTATATAGGGGTTCTAATACAGAACGAAGTAACTATCTCCTAGGCATGAGACAGAAACTTCAAGCGGCCCCTTCTGCGGCCAACACCTATCGGCATGTACATATGTATGTAGGTATGTAAATGTACCGACAGGACAGACCACAGTTCTATCCATAACCTTGTAATGAATACTTGGGTAAACGGAGATATGTATGTACCGCTAGGCAAGTTAAAGTTCCTAGGCTTGCTAGGTAAGGTAGGCGGAATCCACCGGACGGAGGACTTGCTTCTCCATTTCGATTCAATTGGGTGGATTAATTTTACATTCTAGCCCTTTATTCGCTTTATTCAACCCCTCCTCCTTTCGCTAATACACCCAAACATCACCCACCACTCATCCTCAGAATTAAACGACAGCCGACTTCTAATATCATCCAATCATCCAATTGAATATCATACCGTAAAATCCCATTTTGGTCTTCTCTTCCACATGTCCTAGGTCAATCGATCCATGCAGATCATAGACTAGTACACATGGGGAGGATGCAATTACCATATTCGATGGTTCAACATGTGCAAGCAGCACCAGAAAGAATAATAATACCTACTAGGTAATTAACTCAAAATCGAAAGGGATCGAAAGGGGGGAATTTCCTCTCGAGCGTCGATGCCGGGGGCTTGGTTCTGTTATTTCCCACTGACCCTTTTTCAAAGTCTTGGACTGTCTACCGGAACTCGGAATGATGACCCGATGTGGGACTTGTTGTGTGCAGTCCGTGTGCTTGGGTGCTTGGATATGACAGAACGCGATCTATCATCTTGATGCCAAAAATCTGATATCCATCTGTGGGATATAGGTACCTACATACCTACTTATTATGCGTATCTCTTGCTTTATCCTAGCCCAAACGAACATGCCGCCGTTTATTATTAAGAGGGTCTTGATCTGACCTATCGCATCTACGCCTGGCACAGCATTCACCCAAATACCAAGCAAAGTCACCTATGCTACTGTACCTACTATGCGTACCTTCTAACCTACATTCTAACCTACATAGTACAATACGGTCTAAGCCTTGTCAGTCTTAGTCAGTTCGGAACCCTCATCAAGCTAGGATCGCCGGATGAGACTTGCCAGCACGACAATGCCGAGAATCGCGCGCCCGCTGTTCTGTGTGAAAAGCACGGAGCGCATGGCGGCCGTCTAAAATCTGTCGTAAGACTGGCGGATTGCTACGCTCGGCTCTTCCCGCGTCTATTCGCCCCTATTAACAATATTTCGGTCTTGAGTGGGAACGAACAGTGGCGACTTCGGGCCAGCCTCTGCCCAACTCTCACGGCCCGGCATGGCATTGTTCGCCGTAAGGCATGGCTCACTTTACATCTGCCTCTACGTACATTGATCCCGGTAAACTATCCTCGAGCTCGGGTTAGTTAGATACTACTTACGGCAAGATGGTGGAGAAAACCCTGCAGTACCTCATTCGGCTATCACGCTTAGTCTCTCACGTTTCATTGGTATCACCGTAGAAATATGAGTTGCCAGCCAGGCCAACCTCGCAACCGCCAACCGTTTCTCTGGTAGCCTTGTGGGGGTTCCCGAGCCAAAACGGAAGGTCAAGTGTTTCTATTGTAATGAAAATAAGTTTTTTTTCCTCGCTAGGGATATCTTTTTCATCATCTACCTTGCATTGTACCCCTTCTTGACCAGGACTTTGGAAGCATTGGAAACACTTCGACGACATTATATACCCTGTCGCTCACTGTTGGAAGAGCCTCGCTACGGGAATTTCATGCCTTCGTGTTTTTTTTGTTCTTTTTTCAACTCGGCAGGCAATATGTTGCGCGCCGGCAAGTTCTTTCGGCATTGCTGATGACGCCAGGTTGCTTTCTAGGCATCACTCGATACTACTACCAACTCTTGGTTTTACTAGAGTCAGCAAAATTTTTTATTCACCGCCGATATAGATGTCATTAATCATTTAAAGGTGAAGGGATTAGCCCCTTGCTCGGTGACATCAAACCATCACCGCCAGAAGAAAGGTTCAGCACGACTCCATCTCTTTCTAATGTCTTGCAGAGTTGGTTCTAGCGAATCATTCAAGGAAATCCTGCTATTTCTTTGTTCGATCTCGTTTTCGGTTCCGAGTTAATAGTGGTGTATCTTCTCCATTTGCCATCATCGACTAATATAGGTAGGCAATGGGAAAGACGTTTACGGCCGCAATTGAGGGTATCCTCCACGGCAATAAACCATGGCTTTGGGCGATCGGGTCCAGGCTGTGGGTGTGCAACCCCACAGCTTAATCTTCCCAATGCCACGGACGCGGTTTGCGAGCTCTGATTCATCAATCCTACCTGCTTTATCAGTTGGTGATTGTTTGCCTTTGAGAGCCGTAATTGTCTGCCGTGGAACAAATTATCAATTTCCGGAATATCTGAAAGGGCGAACGAGGCCATACGCCTTGCCAATCACTCCTCTTTCAGCCTCTGTTCGAAATCCAGGCATTGCGATCCTTTGCAACGCCAGAATGGCCTATTCGGTTCATCCCCGCGTGCCACGCTGGCTCGAGCGCGTGTCCTGCACGCAAGAGTGACTAGCGTCATCAAGGTTGGAAAGCTTGAAGACGGACACGAGTTAAAAAGGGATTCTGCTCGTAAGTTACTGAGATATGTGTGACTAGCGTTTAAGCAAGTGAGCGTTGCGACATCGACACGTGGTGCATGCTTACGGCGCAGATACCTGGTCGTCCGAAAGGAACAATTCTATATACCTCTTTGGTCCTGCTGCAGAAGTTCGCATCGCCATATAGTCCGATCTAGCATATGCTTCCAATTATCTAGAGCCGTTCGAGAAAAATTTTTCCTCTTCTATGTTACAAATCCGCCCTTCTACACCGTGTTTCCTCCTTCCTTTCTTGGCCGGGCCGTCCCGTCCTACTATCTTGACCGGTGTGTAAAACGCGGCTTCACCCAGGGTTTGCGATCCTTCCCGGCCACGGCCTTCTGCTGGTTCTCATTTTTAAGTTTCTTCGGCATTTTACTATACGCGCGGTTGCCCTGTATCAGAGTTATGCGTTGGCCAGTCTGCGAATAGGAATCTACGCATATCGCCGGCTAATGCCAAGGAACGCTTCCGCGAGCTTTCACGAGCTTTCATACTCTTCGCAACGGCCGATGCGCACTAACGCTGTTCCGTCTCGCGATCTCATTCATGCTCGGGCGTATGTATCTCCTTGCATATAGGCACTCGCTCGTGTTTCGGCGGTGCGGAATGGACCCCGACGGCTTTGCTATAGACGCCGGTCTCACTTGGATAATTTCGGGTCTAGCTCATCGGCGAACTCCTTCTATCGAGTCTCCGCTGACGGGATTCTTATCCTTTACCTACACGTGGGATTCTGCATTATTAACGGACTGTGATCTTCTCGCGGGCGTTTGCCTTTTCCTTGTACAGTAGGTCTTGTGAAAGTCGAGTAGTCTTTCCTAACTACTAAGTGGGTAGGTAGGTCGATTTTCGGAGATATAATCTTCTCTTCATAATCGTGATATACGTATTCATTCATGATCTATCCGGGGACATGTCGAAACACCGATGATGGTATTAATTTGAAGTATAAGACATGTACGTGCATGTGGCTCGGTCTCTTAAAGCGGTAAAGGGAATTCCAAGTGTCAAGCCAAGAATAATGTCTCCTGAATCAGCACCTATCACGATCCCTCTCCACCACCGCCCATCGATCGGAAAGATTTCACGCAGGAAACATAAAAAAGTGGGAGGTATGCGCGTACGTCAGAGTGCAGATGTGGCTTTTGTGTCTCGTCCACCACACACACCTAAACCCCCACGGTTCGAGCCACACAATCTTACATTCCTTCTGCGCGCGTTAGATATGTATGTATGTAGGTAGGTAGGTAGGTAGGTGTGCCCCTGGGAATCTAGATAGGGGAACTGCACGAACGCCCGTTTTGATGCGGAGTAAGCTTGTGGCGCCGCTAGTTGCGTGGACTGCGGAGTGCATTGCTGTAGGTACGTAGGTTGGTTGGTTCGTTGATCTAGGGTTTCAGCCCTTTCTTTGCAGATGTAGGTGCTGGGTAGGTACTGGAGAGGAGGAACGGTTCGTAGGTACTGAGGTAGATAGGTTGGAGGTAGGGTTCGTTATTACCTACGCGGGTAGGTATATCCGGGATGGAGGCTTGTTGGCGTTGTGTGGCTGCGTAGGTGCTTGGTGTTGATAGGTCCTCGGTGTTCGCTTTGGGGTTGTGGCTGTTGTGGTTTTTGGGCGTTGGTGTGATGGTTCTGAAATACGTACTAAGTAGGTAGAATAAAATAGGTAAAAATAAAAACATTGGTTATTAAAGGACGAAAGTCATGGTAAACAGCCTTAGGTAACTATGTTGCTCCGCATTGTCTAGGTACACATGATGCTAATCTCTAGTAGTCGGTTTGTTAAATCATGACGCCCCGTATGATCGATGGTACATAATGCCTTTAAACCACTCACTGGAATCGCCCAAGGTACCTACTAAAAAGTAAGTAGATAAGAATGGTATAAGAGGTGCTAGGATGCAGTTAGCCACTTATTGTGGCATCTATAGTGCTAAGAGCACAACTTGATATATATAGAAGGTAGGTACGAACAGATATTCCAAGCTTAATCTCCTTGCGTTCGGTGAAAAGGGGCAGTCTTCGGAAGGCTCTGACACTTGTAGCAGCTTTATATAATTTTCGGAATTGGGTTTTCCAACTCGAAGTCTAGGCGGACATACTATGTATGAGGGAATTATGAACATCTAGCACAGATTTATACATACCTGATATTCGATAGATACCTACAAATAACCTCATTTTCACCACCATACATACCGTTCTATCTACGACACATCTTCCAATACCTACCATAACAACCGCTAGATCCATTATCTCCAGTAGAGCCGCTTATCCCCCCATGCCTGTCCAGATATTCCCCTACACACCTACCTAATTTACCTTACCTCACCTTAGCCGCCTTGGGCAATTACGGGTCCGAACTAAATCTCGCCTCCCATGGTTCCCATATGTCCGGTCTTGGAGTGTGGTACCTTGCATAAGCAGGTAGCTTCTTCTCGTGCGTGGATATCTATGTACCGAAGCTAGTGATGATGTACTTACTTACAGGTACCGGTAGTTGCTAGGTAGGTGGGTATGTAGGTAGGTAGTTACACCGTGTCGTATAGCCGGCACGGCACGTTGGCGTATGTGGAGTCCCGTGTGTGGCACGTGGTCGGGACGGCTGCGGGCATGAGACGTCGGGACTACGGATACGGACAGCTGGCGGCGGAGGGGTAGATGGGTGTGTGGTACTTGTGTTGCTTCGCGTCGGTTGTTTGCGTGTGTGACTGTTGGTAGGTACGTATGAGCGTGTACACTTCCTCGTACTACGGTGTCTGTGGGGTCAGGGGGTGAATAGTTGGGAGGATGAGGCCTTCATACAATGATAGTTCTTGATCTCGTCGTTGCTCGACTAGATATATGTGGGTATCAAAGTTAAATGTACGTCGGTAGGTTGTCGTACATATGAGGATGTGATGAGTTCTGGTCGTAGGTATAGCTTTAAGGTTACTTACTTACCTATGTTTAGTTCGAATATAAAGGCGTAGGGTTTGTCACGAAGAGATAAGCTCTCGTCCTATTTGAGTCTCGTGAGGCTGCTCGAGGTAATATTAAACCGATGACCGAAGACTAGGGAGTGGATTGGTGTGGGTTTATTGAGGTATGTGGATGAATATCTGCATAATGGCCAATTCGTAAATCCACCCGAGGGAAATAGAGACATGGTGCATTATCGTGGAAAACGAGAAGTTGTATAAATACCCAGAGATCCCATTCCATCCCATACTTCGAGCATGTTCATTCCTCCTATTGATCACGTACAAGTAAACCCTATGTAGGCCTTCTCTTGTTATCTCTAGTATGTCGCACATAAGAACTCGATTTCTCTCAAGTTCTTTTCATACTAGGTAATTATACCTACCTAATTACTTATACCCTTCCCGGATTTCTCCTACCTATTTACAAATACCCCCAAACAAATATCTTCACTAGACCGCCTATCTACCTAAGCCCCTATACCCCCCACCGGACACCGACACGTGCAGTAGGCAAGCGAAAATATGCAGTGCGAGGTCGCCTCCGGGCCGGAGTTCTGGCCTTGCGGACCTAGTACCGCGGCGGAGGTTTGACAGCATTTACACACCTCCTTGCATATACGGAGGCACGGAGACTACGTTGTGACGAGGAGTGAGAATGGGGTTGTTGACAAGCTACTATTCCCTTTCTTCAACTTTGATTTCCTCTCTTGGAATACGCGATCTTCGTGATATCTTGAGAACCTCGTTGCCAATACGCAACAGAATTACTAGGTAGATAGCGGTTTACGGTGATTGGTAGGTATCTTATGAATGACTAGATTAGATAGCAATTGCTATAACCCATGACCTTAATACAGTCATCATCATATCTAAGGTACTTGATTTTTACGTAGTATATTTCTTAACACTGAGGTAGATATACGGGACTACTTACCTATAAACTTAATCCGACATCACGAAGTCTAAGTCACAACTGACAGGTAATTGTCCAGCACAATAGTGCGTTGATACAACATCATATTTTTTCATCTCTACGCCTCTGAGGCATCTTTGATAAAGAGGGGGAGCAATACGTAGTAAACGACAGCTCCGCCAGCCGCGATAAATCGCGATACTAGCAACCGGGTGCCATTTTTAAGAACTTGTCGCTCCCAGATTCGTTCGTATCTCCAAGCCCGAGACGCCGTGCCTATAAATAAAAAAAGATCCAGCCCAGGCCCTCTCCCGCCGCATCGCGAAACGGGTGGTATGAATAAGAATTCGATAACAGTAGTAGGTTTCTCGATTGACCCGACAATAAGGAAGACAGTTGAGAAGATAGAAAAAAAAAAGTCCAGACTAAGGAAGTAAATACTAGAAGTAGTTTTTAAGATAGACGAGTTATATCCCCACCATTTCCGCGTGTTTCCCATATCCTGTCATGATACTAGACGTCACGTTAAATTGAGGCTAGATTAATCTCGTAAGGCATTTTCGTCCCCGAATGGACTGCTGTTCCGTTCTGCGGAGGACTTGCGTTTGCCGTCTACCCCCCGTTGGGACTCCCCTATTACTGCGCTGAGGGAGCTGTTCTTCTGGTGACCCTTAGGTGGATCGGCAAAAGGGCCTTGATCAACGCTCGGCGATTCTTCGATAATCGTCGCCGCAGCTGATTGTCTTTCCTTGCTTGTGTCGAGAAGTTGTACGAGGGGCTCCGGGTTATCAGATTCTACAGCGGTGGATGAGTCCGAAGACTTCGATTTCACGTCAATAGCCTTAGGCCCACTGCCAACACGGACAACCTGAGGTCGCACTGCGGTCGCTGTCGATGCGCTGGCATTCTTAAAGAATGTAGCGCCGATGCTGAAGGCTGGTGACGGGGGCGGTTGGTCGTATTTTCCGTAGTCGACGGCTGGGACGGGCGGCGTTGAACTGCCACTAGTACTACTAGGAGCACGAGATTTAACGCTGACAATAGAGGGCTTGAGGAAATTGCCCTTCTGAGCCGGGAGAGGAGATACGATAGCGTTCTTGCCATATATAGTGGACGCAACGCTGGATCGTGGGGCATATGAAGTTCGTGCCATGGATGAGCGATCGCTGTAGCCGGAAATACCCGAGTAAGTTGAGTCGCGAAGGTCTCCTGGGACGAAGAAGTGTTGCTCATCAAATGGCGAGTTGCTACCCTTGTCGGAGTGCGCAATGGGAATTGGGGGGACGGGAGGAACGAGGAGGGTTGGCGACGTAGGCGTAGCTCGGTTAGTGACGCCAGGGATGTACGCGATTTGGATGATGTTCGAAGCGCGGGTGAGGACGGTAGAGGCGATTGAATGTACTGTATGCGTCGAGGTTCGTTTGGATCTCCTTGAAGCAAAGTCGGCTTCCATACCCTCCTTCGACTGCTCCACGTCGCCTTGCCACCGTTCCGGCTCGTACTGACCCCTCTTGTTCTTGATGCAAAACCTCCAAACCATATACGTAATGATAGCAACGGCTGCTAGACCACCGAATACACCACCTACGATAGCACCAACGTTTGGTCCGCTGCTGACTCTGGCTGTGGAAGTCGTTGCTGTTGGGTCAACTGCACAAAAGGCTCTCGGACACTCAGTGCAGGTCTGGATCGTGAATTGACATGATTCGTTATCGCCGCAAGAGGGGCAGGTTGGCGATGTATTTTCGCAAACCACACATCCATTTTGCCTCTTAGAGAAGGACGATGGAATGTCTTCGTCTAATGATTAGGTGTATTAGATAGAGGTTGGAGGTGGAGAATGATAGTGGAGGAGACTAAACTTACCGATAGAAAAACCGACGAAGCCGGGAATGCCTGCCATGATTATCTGCAGAAGCAAACTCTAGATAATGTACGAAAGGGAACCTGGACAATCGAGATATAGGCAACACCGAATCGTCTGCTCGTCAGGGATCTACAGTATACTCTAACGTCGATGAAGAAGTCGGCTTGGCGGTGAGATCGACCCAAATGCAGATCGGTCTAACTGACTACAGCGCTTCGATTGACGATTGATCCAAGCGCAACGTACAACCAAATAATCGTTCCAACGTTTTCCAGACTTTCCTAGCTTTCCTAGACTTAAGATTTCAAAGAATTACTTGGCGATATCGGGTCGTGGTCTTCGTGAATTGAATGTTGATCGGAGTCGGAGTGGGCGTTAGAAAGGGGCGCGCGATGGCGTTGAGCGGGTACGTGTCGTTTGAAAGAGGCGGGATTGGTTTTTGATTGATTGATTGGGATTGGAATAAACGAGTGACAGAGAGACTAGCTCAAAGAAATGAATTCAAATAAAGTGCAACCTATGTTGCCATCAGAATAACATTTAAAATTGTCCACTTTGATATCGATTCGCAACTTGTGCTTGCGATATTTCTATATTTTGGTGTGATAGAGTAAAGTGGCGAGTGGTAGATGAAGAGAAGGACGACGAGGATGGAATTCAATCCCGCACGACAGAGTGGGCAGAGGGGGGTGGAGGAGTGGAAGAGTGGAAGAGGATAAGGGTAATGTGGAAGGGTGGATGGGTGGAATGAGCACAATGGGGACGGGGATCGAAGCATAAATGGCAAGGTCTACAGGGTCTACAAGGTTTAGTTCGGCTTCATTAATTCATTGATTGGGGGATAGCCCTGGTTTGTCCTAAACTTTCCAGGTTCTTACCTGCCCTGACTTGCCTGACTTCCCTAACTTCCCTAACCTTATGGGCTAACTGGGCGAAACACCCGCAAGGAACAAGAACAAATGGAACAAATTGGTCCCCAAATTACGGGCACAAGGCGGGTACCTAGATACGTACTTACGGAATTGTCGTACGAAATAACAAAACTGCCAAATTAGGCGAAACAAACTGGTCCGGAAAGGTCCCGCTTTCCATTCTGATTGGCTCGCTAGTCGCTGCTAAATAATCTTTTCGCACCCTTCAATGTTCTCAATTGCACCTTTTGTTCAAGGGACATTGGGACAAAGCTTAATATGGTAGGTCGTTAAGGTAATAGGTACAAAAACGCCAGGGGGAAGTATGAAGCATTTCCATATTTTCAAATATTGACGATAAGTATCTATGTACAATATGTACTCGATATATCTACATCTGCATGATGAGCATGTGTATGTAAGTCAAAGATATCAAAGAAAACCAATGGATATTTATATAATACTGAACAAATACAAAATCTAAGGTTCTTACATACCTTTGAATGAGTTCGTGCACGAGCAAGTGGAAGTGCTGTCTAGACCATGGGATCTACAGTCCCACGTAACGGGAGACCGTTCGATTTTATGAATTAGCTTGGCCTTCCTGCACGTGAGGACTTGCGTTATTTCGATCGAACATATGCGTGTGTATGAGCACGTAGTACTACTATGTTAGGTACTCACTCCAAGACCCAAGTCTTGGTGTTGTACGAGCAATATATCTTTAAATGAACTGGCCCCTCTGCCGCGATCTTGTCAAATGGTCTGTTCAATTCCGGAATGGAATGATGTTGCCAGTTCCCTGGGTCGGACAATTAATCTGATCTAGGCGAATCATGGTGCGCGTGCTGTTAGGCTGCAGCCCGATATCATCGTGGCTCTTGCTTCCCGATAGTTTGGGGATTGACTGCCGGGTTTTCCGGGAGAGATGACGGGAAATGAAAGTTATGGGAGCATTATGTATTCTGTACCTGGGCGCTAGTTTTCGACAGCAACCTTAAAACCATAAACTAGAGTGTTTCCCCGGATTGGAAGTAAAGTTAAGTTTGACACGAGTATGATGTTTGTTCTTTCTTTCGTTCTTTCTTTCATTCTTTCATGGGTAGGACATGTCCTACATGAATACCTACCTGCCAGGACCACTTACCGATGAAGAACAGATGACTTTATTATGCCATGCCAACTAATAGACTTCTCCCGAGTCATTTCAAAAGGTCTAGACCATCTGGGCAACACGTGATAAGTAGTAGGCTTATTCAAACCTAAATTGCGATATTGAACAACAACGCCTCAGGGACTCCCTTACATGATCCTTATCTCTAATCCTGACAGTGTCTATTGAGAAAAGTATAATAGTACTGGCTTTTGCATGCGCACAATGCATAGGTATGTACTCAATAGAAAATCCAAACGAATAACTGAAGTTTTAAAACTCAGATACATGAAACTGGTGAGATAATTAAGTTGATGTTTCTATAGATACCTACCTAGCTCAGTTCCGAGTCTCAACCCCTAGGTGTTTATCCCACGCGGTAGTTAATCGCCAGGCTTCCCCAGAAATGAAGTACCAGATCAAAAGTGACTACTGCAAGACGATTCTTACTAGGTAGGTAAGCAAGTATAATTGCTGAAAGCTGCGATGGTTTACTAACAATCCTGATCACGGTGAGGCTGAATATGACATATATAAACACGAAGGAAGGAGTATGTTATCCAATAAAAATAGACCTAATATTTCCATATGACGCTAGAGAGTGACTTCATACAAGTGCCGTGAGAGAAATGGCAACTGGATGTGACTTACCACTTAAAACCGTGCGCTTTCTGCAGGTAGGATGTAACGTTGGTAAGGCTAGAAAAAAGAGAACCTATTACCTGTGTGTACCTAACCGTCTACCTAGGTGTGTAGAAACCAACTACAGCATCAGAACTGAACGGGTATAGCCAGCTCTATATAGAAAAGATCTTATATTTATCTAGGTGCAATGCCTTGGCATAGGACAAGCTTAAAATCCGGTATGAAGCTGATGTGAGATCGCGATAAGCGGTGTTTCGTTGAAAAAGGTTATTGGCAAGAAATTCGAGCACAGCCTCATTGCTCGTATCCACAGGGAGGGTCCGGTCCCACGTAGCAAGGCTTCTAAATCTCCATAGATCCATACTAGATGCCTCCTATTCCCTGATGCTATTTTTATCCTAAACGGACCCTGATTGGACCCAAGACGCAATGTACTTCAAATACCACCCTTCAACTTCACATAACACGAATTCTTCGAAGCAAACTCCCCTCGTAAACAATCATCATAGAAGACAGAAAATCATTAAAATATAAGATGAATCATAGCCACAGATATCAGCATTTCTTATTTTTAACATAAACCTTGCGCGATATAGTATTGTAAATATTGTAAATACCGAGCAATATTGAAGGTTTGTTAGATTCATGCGTCCACGTAAGGTACTGTGGAAATATGGGGCAGTGGTTTCAAGCTAATCCCATAGCTGAGGGCGCCAACCGAACTAATAGCCCCTAAACCGTACAGTAGGGTTACACGGTATAAAGATAGTGAAATTACTGTATGATTATACCCAGTTATGTACGCGTTTGTCGACAATGTCGCATGTAAGGACTAACCACATGAATACTAGGCGTGTATTTCGTATTTTTAAACAATATTAAAATTTCATCTTGCATGCATTAAAAAACATCTTGCTGGGAAAGACAAGCTTTGATATAAGATCGCCTTCGATGTCACGTAAAGAAAGAAGTATCGGTATGTATGTTGGCAGTGGTGATACTCTCGAACTAACTGACAAGCTGGCCCGTCTCATCCCCTCATCCCTGTGCTGACCGTACATAGTTCCCAGCCTATCCCACTGACAAGTTAGAATAGTCAAATGCAGTGCGCCTTGTTGGATTCATGCCATTTGCCAGCTCGCTTTTGTGGCTGAAATCTGGAGAGGTTGGATCCGTCGAAAAAAAAACCTGAACTTGCGAGTCAAAGCTATTCCGCTACTGCATGTCTCTTTTAAACCAGTGTTCTTTCTTTCTAGCAAGTCCTAGCAGTGCACCATCGCCACCACATGCATGCCGTGATTAAAGATAGGATGGAAAATTCAAAGGAAAAAAAAACACCCTTCGTATGCGAAATTCCATCGGAAGGGTGACATCGTTTAGTAGACCACGAGAACTAGATGCATAGTATATTAATGACGTAGGTGGTTGTTTGGTGGTATTCGTGTCTCTCTTGAGCAGGTGACGAATGAGTTGAACGTCTTCTGGTCAGTTGAAAATATGGACTAGACCACAAACAGGAGATTTTCATCCAATGAAACTTAACTTGTCATTGGCACTAAGACCGTTAATAAGGAATGTTAGAGGCTAGAAACATGGAAGTCTAGCATCCCGTCTATCCAGTAAAGCTAAAACTACGACAGCAGTAACGTAACGGCTGAGTCGCCTGTGGTCTATTGCTAAGCCACAATTAGGCCCCCAGGTACCTCACCCGTCAGCTTGCAACGAGTGGGTACTTGTGCGATGCAGTATGGATGTATTTTTTGTATTTTTTATGGGATGTCTCTTTTTCCTGCATATATCCCCTTTTACTTGCTGGTACTTACGCATAGTACTGCATAGTACTGGTTAGCGACCTCTCATAAAACCATATGGGGTGCTTTCCCGACGCTGATCCCGTCCCTACCTGAAAAGCGAAAAAGAAAAACACGAACACCTGCCCTTTCTTCATCTTCCCCTTTAGAAATCTAACCTAACCTTGAACCTAACATACTCATTTCATTGCCTATGTCTTCGAGAAAGCAGGGTGATTGATTCATCAACTTGCTTGATCCCCAGTATTCCCTCATTCCCTCATTTTCATCATTTTATCTAGTAATACCTAGACCTGCCTGAACTTTAGGCTGCATTCGCTATTAATTCTTCGTTCGCCTGTGGGGGAACCTAGATTTCGCGTGGTCCCTGGAAACTTACGTGTCCGTGTACCGACCGGTTACAGAGTCAACGTCAACGCAAGCTTCGACTGAATCAAAAATAAGCACCATCGTTTATCGGACTGTCATTTAGACTTCAGATAACGGCTGGTGTAGCCGACCGTCAAGATGGCATACAACGGTGGACACGACGAGTACAAGCATGGCGGTGATGAGTACAGCGGACACAACCTTCAGGATATGCCCGCTGGCAGCACGGTAAATAAATCTTAACCTTAACTTTAATTAAAACTATAACTATAACCATCACGTCGGGAAAGGGCATGCAGCTAATTAGAAACTTAATTCTATTTAGTACCATCTACCTCCTCATGATCAAGATGAAGATGAATCCCAACGTCATCTCTTAGGCCAAACTCCTGGTCTTCACTACGAACAAGATCGGTTGGGCGCACACAGTCCTCCTGCACGCCCAGTCTCTGCATACAGTCTTTCGGAATCGTATGCTACCAGTGCACCTCCTACTACCCAGTCACCCGCGCCTCAGTATGGTAGCGAGTACGCCGGTGGCTATGGTGGACACCAGCTTGAGGATACTGGCTTCGGATACGGCAGACCCGCATCTACCGTCGACAGTGATGAGAGCTGGCTTCGACGTCAGCAACCTGGTGGTGCCGGCGGTGGTGGTTTGAAGCGTTATGCCACTCGAAAAGTCAAGCTGGTTCAAGGTTCCGTTCTAAGTGCCGATTATCCTGTTCCCAGTGCTATCAAGAACGCCGTCCAGGCCAAATACCGGGATGCCGAGAGCGGCAGCGGTGAGTTTTTGAACATGCGATATACCGCCGCTACCTGCGATCCCAACGACTTCACTCTGAAGAACGGTTACGATCTCCGGCCTCGCATGTATAACAGACACACAGAGCTACTGATTGCTATCACCTACTACAACGAAGATAAGCAACTGTTTGCCCGAACACTTCACGGTGTCATGCAAAACATCCGTGATATCGTCAACTTGAAGAAGTCCACTTTCTGGAACAAGGGCGGTCCCGCCTGGCAGAAGATTGTCGTCTGCTTCGTTTTCGACGGTATTGACAAGGCCGATAAGGAAACCCTGGATGTCTTGGCCACCATCGGTGTCTTCCAGGACGGTGTCGTAAAGAAGGAAGTTAACGGTAAAGAGACCGTTGCCCACGTCTTCGAGTACACCACGCAGTTGTCTGTGACGCCTAACCAGCAGCTCATTCGACCTGTGGATGATAGTCCCCAGACGCTCCCACCCGTCCAGATGATCTTCTGTTTGAAGCAGAAGAACACAAAGAAGATCAACTCTCATCGTTGGCTATTCAACGCTTTCGGCCGAATCCTTAACCCCGAGGTATGCATTCTCCTCGATGCTGGTACCAAGCCGGGATCCAAGTCGCTTCTCGCTCTCTGGGAAGGTTTCTACAACGACAAGGACTTGGGTGGAGCCTGTGGTGAAATTCACGCCATGTTGGGCAAGGGTGGCAAGAAGCTGATGAACCCCCTTGTCGCCGTCCAGAACTTCGAGTACAAGATCTCTAACATTCTGGACAAGCCCCTTGAAAGTTCTTTCGGTTATGTGTCTGTGTTGCCTGGTGCCTTCTCTGCTTACAGATTCCGAGCCATCATGGGACGACCCCTTGAACAGTACTTCCACGGTGACCATACCCTATCGAAGATTCTCGGACCCAAGGGTATCGAGGGTATGAACATTTTCAAGAAGAACATGTTCTTGGCCGAAGATCGTATTTTGTGTTTCGAACTGGTCGCCAAGGCCGGTTCCAAGTGGCATTTGACATATATCAAGGCCGCCAAGGGTGAGACCGATGTGCCCGAAGGAGCTCCCGAATTCATCTCGCAGCGACGTCGTTGGCTCAACGGTTCATTCGCTGCCTCTCTCTACTCTCTGATGCACTTTGGTCGTATGTACAAGTCCGGTCACAACATCATTCGCATGTTCTTCTTCCACGTCCAGCTCATCTACAACATCGCAAACGTCACGTTCACCTGGTTCTCTCTGGCATCGTACTATCTCACAACAACGGTTATCATGGATCTGGTCGGTACTCCTCAAGCTGCAAGTTCTACCACTGCGGAACGGCATGGTTGGCCCTTTGGCGATACTGCTACCCCGATCATCAACATTATTCTCGAGTATGCGTATATTGCCTTCTTAATTCTACAGTTCGTCCTCGCTCTGGGTAATCGTCCGAAAGGTTCTAAGTGGTCTTACATCGCTTCGTTCGGTATCTTCGGTTTTATTCAGCTCTACGTCCTTGTTCTATCTGGTTATCTCGTCGTCAACGCCTTCCAGCCGCAGAATTTACCTCAAGGAGAAAGTGCTGGTGATGCCCTCAAGGATATGTTCACTGGTCAATCTGAAGTAGCTATCATCATATTGGCATTGCTCGCGACATTCGGTTTGTACTATATTGCATCGTTCATGTACCTGGATCCGTGGCACATGTTCCACTCCTTCCCGGCCTATATGATTCTCATGTCGACGTACATCAACATCCTCATGGTTTACGCTTTCAACAATTGGCACGATGTTTCATGGGGTACCAAGGGTTCAGACAAAGCCGAAGCACTGCCTGCTGCTCAGATCGTGAAAGACGAAAAGGGCGAAGCTGCCATCGAAGAAATCGACAAGCCCCAGGAGGATATCGACAGCCAATTCGAGCAGACCGTCAAGCGAGCTTTGGCTCCTTTCAAGCCCGAGGAGGAATCGGAGTCCAAGGACCTCGAGGATTCCTACAAGTCTTTCAGAACTTCGCTGGTCATTTCGTGGTTATTCTCGAACTGCGCTCTTATTGTTGGCGTTACCAGCGACAAGCTATCGACATTCGGTATCGGGGTAAGTTTATTCTACCTATAGACATTAATAATATGAGAACATAATACTAACTAGAATATTTAGGGCACTACATCTGACAGAACGGCACAGTTCTTCAAGTTCCTGCTTATCTGTACTGCCATCCTCTCCCTAGTTCGTTTCATCGGCTGCTGCTGGTTCTTGGGACGAACGGGTATCATGTGCTGCTTCGCCAGACGGTGATCGTCATGCGTCGGAGTGGGTTGGCATGGTTATCTACCTAAACGGCAACAACGTAAACGTAGTTGGGTTTCTACTAAGAAATTATTATACCCCCTGAAATGTGTGTACAAACGTGGGAGCCCATATCCAGGACCTGGCGTCGAACAGTTGCTTGTTTCTAAGCTGGATAGATGGGATGAAGAGGGACTCGGATTTGCAAAGATACTAAGGGAAGGGGAAACCAGAAAAGTTGCGCGCAGCCTATCTGCTGCGCCAAATGGTCCGTTAGATCGTGTGGCATTGTCTTTGGCGTCGTTGATTTCTCCTTTTATATACTCCTAATGTGCCTAAACTGAACTGAATAATCAGGACACTTGATATGAAATGGATTCTGTTAAATTTCAACGTTTGATTATTGCGACATTTGTACAATGTATGCGGATGTGATTGATTCATGTAGGGTTTGAATTCGTGAGGTATAACGCACTTTTTGGTTGAATGCAGTACCATCCCCATTTATAGCGGTTGCTTCAAAGCTACCCCGCCATGATTGTAGGGGTCGTGTCCAGAAGCTACAAGCCCTGGAGCTTACCCCACGTCGCAAGGAATCCCAACCCTAAACTTCGCATTAACGCGAACTCTAACCTTCGCTTTAAGCTTTCCCGCCAAGCGCAGACCTCTCTCTTAAATTTATTTATAGAATTGTAATACCCGGAATACACGAACTCAACGACACGTCTTCCTCTCCACCGAGTTCCACCGAGTCCGACATGGAGTCTTCCGAAACGATACAAACCCGGCATCGCAAAGAACAGCGGGAGCTACAAGCGCGAATCACGAACAAGAAAAAGAACGCGACGAAGAAGACACGGAAGGGCGTCAACGACGAGTGCGCCGAACTCGAACGCCAGTTGAAGCAGAAACACGAACAGGAGCTTGCGGCTCTAGACGGGAACGCAGCGATAGACGATGACCCCGACCACCAAGACAGCGAAGCACAAAATCAAGACGAACAAGCCACCACCACCACGAACCCCACCGACACAATCTCCCAAAAGCTAAAAGAAGTCCGCTTCGACGAGCCCCCCGAACCTAAACCCGAGAATACCAGCGCAGGGCAAGAACAAGGCGGCAAAAAGCGCAACCGGCAGAAAGAACGTCTAGCCCGCCGCGCCGCAGAACAGGAAGCCGCGGCCGCGGCGGCAGAGGCGGAAGCGGCGAATATGACGGACCACCGGAAAGTGGAGAAGACGTACCTGCTGAAGGAGTTCAAGACGCATGGGCTTGTGGAGAGGGAGATACGGCCGGATGGGCATTGTTTGTTTTCGGCTGTTGCGGATCAGTTGGAAAGTCGGGGGATACCGTTAGGTGCTGAGGGAGAGGGCAGGGGTGAGCTGCCGTATAAGGTTGTGAGGCGGAAGGCAACGGAGTACATGGAGGCTCACGCGGATGATTTCGCGCCGTTTTTGGAGGAGCCGTTGGCGGGGTATGTGAGGAAGATGAGGGATACGGCGGAGTGGGGCGGACAGTTGGAGTTGACGGCGCTGGCGAATGCGTATGCAGTCGAGATCAAGGTTTTGCAGGATGGGAGGACGGAGACGATTGAGCCTAGTACTGGGAAGAAGGCGGATGGGGATGGGGAGAGGAGGATTTGGTTGGCGTATTATCGCCATGGGTATGGGCTTGGGGAACATTATAATTCTTTACGGAAGGCTGGATAGGGATGGCGAAGAAAGAATATCGAAGGCATAGCACATGAGGACTTAAAGACCGGCTCGACTACTCGGTTAAGTGGCTTCGCGGGAATATGGCTCCTGTTAGCCAGTTCCGCTAGAGGACTATGGGTAATCGTCTTGGGATAGGTTATGCGTGCCACATGGTGAACTCGTTGGCCGCTTCATACATCTACCCAAGTACTCCATTCCTCCTGGTACACACGCAAATTAACAAGAAGTAAAATACAAAAGCTCTCCAGTCCACTACCCCATGCGACCGCGATAGATACACAGATTAAGGAGCTAGAGCACTCTTCCAAGATGCTCCTCCGTGCTTAAGAATTTAAAAATTTCGGAACTCCTAGTTGACACTGGAAAGTCGGAAAGGATAAATGATTGACCCTTGGGATAGTAACATCTAAAACTCCTTTACTTAAAATTATCCATGGATGGATGGATGGTAGAATAGGTGGCAGCGATTCGATTGGGTGTGTTGTACACGTTAACCCTAATGATTAAATCATCGTGCTGAGCCGCCCAACCACCTAAGCAGTCATTTACTTCTCAGCAGGCTACTCCGAAGAATTATTGAGTCGGCACATATTATATATTCGCCATACAATGAGAGACAGAGCAGTTCCCTAAATGCTACTTGGCTTACCTCACTATATGATCATTTATATAAAAGTCGTTACCAAGTCACTATATATAACACACCATTAGTGCTGCACCTAGTTATCGTGGCCATATAATATTTCCGTCTAGGTGTGACTGTGACGTAAAATTCAGCTTTTTAGAGGTCAATAATCCCGTGTCCAAGAAATGACTATTAATGATTAAGATAGAGGCCCCGATCCGTTGCAGAGGATCATGGCGAGTATTACCTATTTACTCGTGAAGAAAGGTATTGATGCTTATATTCATATAGTGCTCGAAATGCGAAGCAATCTTGCGTGTCTTTTTCTCAACTGTAAGCCTTCGTCTTTTATAATGGAGTTGGTACTCTTTCTCCAGTCCGCTGCCTTAGTTGTGACTGTCCATGCAACTCAATTTGACGAGATGAGCCCCTTCCAAGTACCGATACGAGATGTTCAAGTATTACCAGACATACCGAACTCATTTATGAAAGGGATCGCAGCAACTGTAGGTGAACCGCCTCAAAATATAGTGCTCCTTCCCTGGCCGTGGGTGACTCCATAACCACCCCATTCTGGATAGATCTCTCACAAAAGCTTAGGGAGCTCAATAACACTTGGATTTACGACCAAGCATTTTGTAATAGGGGATGTATTGATAATAGTCGCTGTTGCCAAGCGCGCCGTGGTAATTACTATATCGAGAGCAAGTCGACTACTTGGGTGAACACAACGAATATCACTGTTGCTGGTGGAGCGTCCACAGAGACCGAAAGCCAAGCAGATACCACTATTAGTAAACTTATCACATCGAGTTTTGGCGGAACAGATACATTTACGCTTAATACAACCAGCGATCTTGCGGACTTTCCGGTAGGTGTACCGACAGTGAAATGGGACGATGGTCCCATAATGCTTCATGCTATGGGAATGGGGACGAACTCTACGATTCTAAACGCCTTGTTTAAGGCAGGACGCATAGGATCTCGGGTATGGTCTATATTCTGGGGTCGCATGTGGGTAGATGACGATGATGCCATCGATGGTTCCGTTGTATTCGGCGGTTACGACGAACAAAAGACTATCGGAAGAGGATATACACAGCCTCTCGATTTTAGTGAAGATTCTGGTTGTTGGACTGGTATGAAGGTTCTCATCTCAAAAATTGCACTTCAAGATATGAACGCGAATCTTCTTGAGCCAAGTGTCCAGCTTACGGCATGCATCGTACCACAGCACCAACTATTGCTCAATGGCCCATCATCTATAATCAGTAACTTTGAACTCACTACGGGCATGAAAATAAACAACTTCTCTTGGGGGTTGCATGGGGGTGCGTACCGATACAACACATCAGCATTGTAAGTCTTTCCGCTCAACCCTTCCACATCCTCACTTGAATTTCAAACATGAATCTCATTCTTCTTAGATTTGATAGTGATCTAACCATTTCACTTTCTATTGGTTTGGATATCTACATCCCTAGTAGCCAGTATCTGGTACCGCTCGTTGATATCGATAATAACGGTTCTCGGGTTGTCGATAAATCCCAGCAGGAGCTCTTGATCGGCGTTGTACATGATTCCGTCACTACGCTCGGCCGTTACTTCCTTACTGCTGCATATTTGATGGTAGATCTGGACGCCAATACGTTCACTTTATGGCAGGCCAAGCCTACGTCAGACAGCAAGCTCGTAAGCCGATACGGGAATACAGCGATCCTAAATGCAGGCGAATCGTCAAGGCTTTCTACAGGTTCCCTTGCAGGCGTGGTCGTCGGTGCAGTCGCAGGGGTTGCGATCCTAGGCCTAGGTATATTATTCTGCTTTCGTCGGATCCACCGCCCGCCTCGGGGCAGTCAGACAGCGATGGAGCCTCCGAACCCAACCCATGAAGCAAATCAGCTCTCCGAACTTCCGGTGTTAGATACCACCAAGTCATCACCCACACCAAAGCATGAGCTTCATGGGTCACCCGCTGCCGTATCCGAAATGAGTGGGCAAACCCACCACCATACGTATGAGATGGATGGAGGTACCCTTCTATTAGGGTAGTGGTACTTGAAATTGGCGGCGCAAAACCTAATCTCATTGGTGTTGAGACCGCACACCAACGGTACTATTTTGGACAGATGATCTCCTATATACCCGAGAATATGGGTCTTTGTTCATCTTCCTTAAATTTGCGCTTTTGGGGAGGATAAATGGCTTTCCATCGAACTCGACCTAATGATACCTTGAACCTGGACAGTCTTCCATCATCATGAAGTAGCCAGAGAACTACAGCCGAAACTGCCCAGGTAGAAACTGCTATCGTGATGGTGATGGTAACAAATGATGCTTGGCTGTTACGGAAGCTGTCGTAATCGAAAATATCCATACTAAATAGAGACTAGATTGAAGGTTAGATCAAGAGCCTCTTGAAGAAACGGAGTGACGCACCGAGACGTAGCTTAGGGGAAGGTAAAATATGGTGACAATTGTGAAAACTAGGATGTATTGGTTCAATGCTGTCGCCCGAGATGCCTCCCGTACTGAAGTGGCACTGAAGAGCTGGAGAGTCTTGTTAGCAAACCTCTATACGCGTGTCACTTCTGGGTCCTCCACGTACCCCATCTCTAAAACTTTTGATCTCCACTTCTTTCTTTCCTATGCGATCTAAAAGGTATTTCGAAGAAGAATCGTGTGTAGCTAGGAGTTCTTCCCATGCCTCATCGATTTCTTTCATGAACATAACTGGAGACGCGGTGCCGTGGTTTGAAGCGACGGAGCCACGACGGGCGGCGTTAGATTGAATGTTAACATCGAAGTTCTGTTTGAGCTGTTGGAGTTCTCGTTCACTCTCCTGAATCCACTCCGAGAATACCCTCAATGTCTGAAGAACTGTGAAATAAAGCTTAGACCTCTCAAAAGAACTGTCAAACATCGCAGCACCATCTCGCTTCGGATCAAACAGGTCGTCGATCTAGATATATCAGCTAGCGTTCTGAGACATCGCGATTGACACGTTTTACCTTAACTCCAACCAAATTATCAAATTCATTTAGCGTTTCAGTCCATTTGCGTCTCCATATAGGCAGGACAAAAAGCAGGACTTTGAGATATACGGCAACACCTGTAAACTTTCCTCGACTCGGCATATCCAGGGGCCTTTCACTTTCCATGAAGAGTCGCCGGTAGCCAGAATCGCTAAGGTAAATAATCGTATATAACGGCATATCTGCCGTATGAGAAGTGACTACAGCAACAGAGAATCTTTCTTCGGCGATGCCAATATCATCTGTGCCGCTAAGTGAAGTGAGTTTGCCGGAGAAGCGAGCGGGTCGAAGTCCATTCTTCGGGCGATACTGATAGACGCTCGGCAAGTACTGCTTCCCGGCTGACAGGACACGAAGATGAAAGTGGAGGTGGATCCAATTCGACGACATCCAAACCTGGCTCGTTTGCATGAAGCGTGGCCACTTGGAAGCATAGCAACTCACAAAACGGATGGCTTTCTTAGTTGCTAGGATCCTTTGGCTAGTATCACCAACGACGCTCATCTGTGAGAGGACAAGATATATACAGGCGAAACTTAGGAGTCGTCGATGGTGAAATATTTGCCTTGTTAACAAATTAGCCCATTTAGCCTTGATGGAGATTGATGTACTAGCTGTACCATAGCCGCCCGAAGACCTGACCGTCCCAAGGACATGATTTATCAACACGCAGTCTGTCATCATCAGGCTATCGTGTTCTATTAGTATCATCCTTCTTCAGGACTGGAGATAAATGTTACCTGGAGTTGGCATAGAAGTGCACGCTTCCCGCTTAGCCAAGGCTCCCGAGAAAAATGAGAGCCGGACGAATCATAGCTTGACTGATATAATAATGTCTTAGTGTATCCTGGACAGTTCAAGAAAAGAACAGAGTCTGCGAACTCATCCGTTTCGAATGGTACATCAGTCTCATCTGAGTTCCGTATCGACCTCCCTTGGTATAACCAGTTTTCTTTGATAAGTGGTGTGACTTGAGTGAGTTTTAAGGCGAGAAGTGGCTCTCCTGTTTGATCAATATGCTTCCACGGTACTTCTATCCCATGCAAGTCATCATCTAGAGAATGCTGGAGTACCAGGACGATATCCCCGTAGCCTTCGGGCTCCCAGCCATGCATATGCATTAACTCGATTGCGTCGTATGATCCAGTAAGAATATGCGGAATATTGTATCTTGCTAAGAACATATCACATAACCGAACCGGATCTGGATGTAATGTAGTCTGCAGATACTTTTGCAGAGAGGAAGAGCTGAATACGTCTAATCTCGGTTGAAAGCGATTGGCATTGGAGTGTGAGAAGGAGAGCTCAGCGTCTTCTACACTATTACTATTCGTTCTTTGGAGAATAGTTAGGAGTCGCTCTTGTCTCATATCCATCTCTGTAAGTCGTTGGAGAACAAGTGCGAAGTGGTGATCCCCACTCTCCTGACCATCGGCTGACAAGCATCGCGGACAGGCAAACCCCTCGTCCAAAGGAGGTTTGAACAATTTTGGGTTCCTTCGCTGATTCAACCGTATCTTGTGCTGTCTTTTAAGTTTAGAAGATCGAAATGCATACTTCCCTCTTAGAAAATAGGTTCGATCTATTGTAGAGGCCGAGGACGAGTAATTATCTGATTGTGGTAGGGTCTGAAAGCTGCTGGCATTGACAAGGGTTGTTCTGGTGGATAAAGGAGTTTGCGAACCTTCGATTTCCATGTTGTTTTGCCGGCTTTGATAAAAGTGAGAATTTCATTTAGTTTCACCTACCCGAATTTCACCATTGCACTGTTAGAATGAAGCTTCGTCATCTAAGACAATATCTACCCCTATTCTTTTAGAGGCCATCTCCCGTAGGCTGAGCAGCTGCGCCTCCGTCTCATTAACGATCCTACTGGATTGTCCAGTGATTGCTTTTACATAAACGCCAATCACGCTGCATGATATCCCTGACCCGTCCAAGGTTACATTTAGAGAGTCGCAATGAGAAAATGATCGCCAAGATCGAGTAACACAAGGAAGAATCGGCTGCATTCTGGCTGGCTGTGAATTTACTCATGCCGGGAACCTTGAAAGCTTCAATATCTTTGAATCGATTGAGTAGTAAAATGATTGGGAACAACTACTCTTCGAATGTTCTTGGATTTGGAGTTATGGGTTATGTTATGAAACAGCCTCGACGCGTAGTTCTCTAATACGCTGGAAATAGATGCGATGAGCAAGATGAATATCGAATGCCAATCTGAGATTCTGGGTTGAGTAAAGTAGAATTGAGATGAGACTGGGAGGTTTATGTGGGGGTGGGATAGCCCGCGGGGTGTGGAGAGAGATGTGGCTAGTGAGTAAGACAAGATGTGGCGCTAGCACAGCCATATTTCCCTATTGCCGAGGCGGACCGCACTCGGCGTGTTTGGTCGCAACTCGCCGTTATCAGACGCTCTTACATAGTATGGATAGAAAGTTTTATGTGATGCTACTAAAGAATGCAATTGTATTTCTAAGCCATTTGCGGGTTCGGTCGGCATCTGCTTCTTAATAATCCATTTTCTTAGGCTGCCCCACAAAGAAATAGGCATAGACAAGCTAAGAAAGCAAGAAAAAGGGAAAAAATAGGAAAGAGGAAAGAGCGAAAAAAAAAGTTTATAATCTGGACGATGTTGAACTTACGAGTTACAACTTCTCCTCCAGGAACCCCCAAAATATATATATCATCAACTCGAGACTAATCTCACCTCGCCTCCCTTTCAATCCCACACATCTCATAATTTATTTCCAAATCGGGAAACAAGGGATTGTCGCTAAGAGTCCTAGATCTAGAGAAAGGGAGTTGTCCGGACCAGTGGTATGACCAGATAATTGCGTGCTCCGACGCGGAGTTGACATATTATACAACCAATACACCCATTCGCCAATTCATCTCTCGCCTGTCAATATCCTAATTCGAATTCGCGGTCATGTATTCGAGACCCTGAATCTAGTCCCGTGGGAGTTCATCCTATGATTCCAGGTAGTCCTAAGCTTATCCAACGGGAAGAAGCGCATTTGATTCTGACGGCGTGAGAATCATCTAATCATCTATCGACGCCACCTGGAGTTTATCCCCAGTCTGTGCTCCAGCCTGTGCTACAATTTGGGTTTGCGATACCGATCATGAATAGAGCAAACTTGAATTCAAAAGGTTAAATACTCCATATCTTGTTAAACTATCGATTCTTGCCATTCAGATATACATACTCTTATTTATATATATTTCTGTATTTATTCATACATCGAACACTGTTATCCTGTTATCCTCTTATTCATAGGACAAGGACGATACTTGGCAACTCTCTCTCAAAACACCCCTACGTACCTAGTACCTATCCGAACCGTGGAACTTATCAGGACCGCGAGTCTCGTACCTTATCAGACTGCATACTCGTGAATCGCTGAGCGGTAAATATGGGTTTATTGTATGTTATTCTCCTGAGCCCGAGATCCGGGAGACCAATCTTGTGATACGGGACCATTAATGCAGTTTCTAGAGCCTTAGGCACGGCACTTGATTGGCCGGATGCGCAGAAGCATGCGCAGAAAGTTAGGGAATGGGGTATAAAGGTACTCCCTTGTCGCATCCTACCTCACAATTAATCAGCCACCAGGGCTAACCCGTCACAGCAATTACTCGAGATATGGAACAAGGCTAAGCACAAGGAACGAGATGCTATGTTATGGGGTGATGAGGTACTGTTTACTGCGCCCCTATCACACAGTAAATAACTTCATTAACAAGAAATATAGGTAGAGTACTTGGTTGTGAAATATTCCAAAGATGACTCCAAAGTCCTCTTATCACTTCGGCAAGCCGATATCCTGACGGCACTGGCAGCCGATGAGGAACTCTCCGATAAAGGTGGTTGCGTGCCAGCACTTCAGGATGTCGAGTCGCAGAAATCGAATCCACTGCCAGTTTTCCACCCCGAGTTTGGTAGGTTCATGCTCGAGGCTACACCCGGCAAGCCATGGGGTATCGGATTCAAGGAACTCTTAGGCGTCGAACGCGATATGAAGATCAGGTATTTTAATTTGAGTGCACATACTAGTTCCAGCTAATAAGATTATAGGAGGAGGATTGCTAAAGAGCACATGCATTCTGACGAATATCCTATCACCCTTACGACTTTTCCTCGCTTGGGCGTTCCGGGAGTCTTCACAGACCCCTATTACCCAGCTTCTGGATCGAAGCTTCGGTCACAGTTTGTGCCAGATGAAATCGCTAACCCACACATCCGATTTCCTACTTTGGCAGCTAACATACGCTGGCGGCGTGGGAGAAAAGTTCAAGTGAACGTTCCCGTGTTTCATGATGAGAAGACGCCAAATCCGTGGAAGGATCCTACGGTTAACTATGATCTTCACAATTGGCCGGAGGATGACGATGTGAGGAATGGTGCGGCGCCAGATAACTTCATTCACATGGATGCCATGGCATTCGGAATGGGGAGTTGTTGTTTGCAAATTACTTTCCAAGCGAAGAACATCACAGAAGGCAGGCGCATGTACGATCAACTAAGCCCGATAGGACCGATCATGTTAGCCCTAACAGCAGCGACCCCTATATATAAGGGATTCCTAGCTGATACGGATGTTCGCTGGAATCAAATTAGCCGCTCTGTAGACGACCGTACCCCTGAAGAATTGGGAGAAAAGGTTAGAGCGCCCACATACCAATCTGGCCATTACTAGAATGCTAACCAAAACCAAGCCCCTGGAAAATAGCCGATGGCGGATTCCTAAGTCTCGTTACGCATCTAATTCCACCTATATCAGCACAGACGCGCGTCTAAGGCCGGAATACTTTGACCCTAACCTCATCATCGATGAAGCCATCAAGACGGAGCTCCTGGAAGGCGGCATGGATGATCGCCTCGCAACACACTTCGCACATCTATTCATTCGAGACCCTATCGTAATCTTCAGCGAGGACCTCAAAGAGCTGGACTTAACGAAGGCCGACCACTTCGAGAACATCCAAAGCACCAACTGGCAACACATGCGGTTCAAGCCACCCCCACCGGGGTCCGACATCGGTTGGCGCGTCGAATTCCGGCCAATGGAAATCCAGATCACGGACTTCGAGAATGCGGCGTTCGCGATATTCATGGTGCTAATAACCCGCGCTATCCTTAGCTTCGACCTAAACTTCTACATCCCAATCACCAAAGTTGACGAGAACATGGAAACAGCACACGCGCGCGACGCCGTTCTCGAGAAGAAATTCCATTTCCGGAAGAACCCGTTCACGAATAGGCCCTCGCGGTCCGGCGCTGCATCGCGCCAGGGTTCCCCCAATGCCAGCCGCCCACCGACCCCCGTGGGGCCTGTAGAGGATGAATTCACACTGATGAGCGTGGACGAGATTATCAACGGTGCGGGCCCCGACGCCGACCACGACTTCCCCGGCCTCATCCCCATCGTCGAGAGCTACCTGGACTCCGTCAATGTTGACGTCCAGACTCGTTGCGACCTCTCTACATACCTCGACCTCATCCGCATGCGCGCCAGCGGCGAGCTCTGGACTGCCGCGAAGTGGATCCGACATTTCGTCGCCGCGCACCCTGGTTACGCCCGCGACAGCGCGGTTTCGGATCTCGTTACTAAGGACCTGGTTGCGGCGGTTGTGGGTATTGGGGAGAGGGAGCAGGAGGGCCGTGGCTGGAGGGATCTGGATGTTCCGGATGTGCAGCGCTTGTTGGGGAAGTTTAGGGGGGGTGGGTGTGGCGGCGTTTAGGGGTCGAATTGGAGAAAGTAGGGTAAGGAGAAGAAGCTGAGGCTTGGCAATTACTAGCGGGTGTTGTTCCTTAGGTGTATACAATTGATGGGTGACCGGCAGCGCATGAGGACTAATGCATACCTACCTATGTACCTATGAAGAGTCCTCTTATAAATAGCATAGCTCTTAGTCGAGATTGATGGAATTACTGTTAGGAAAGTAAGTCGCTTTGGCTTGGATTATGGTTGTGGTTAAGTACTGCTGATTGTTCATTATATTCTTCCGCATAGGTGGTAGGTTATCTGGTATTCCCATTTTACAAAGTATGGTCATATTCGAGGTTCATTTATCAGAGGAGATCTTGTATATTTCAATCAGCTAAGATGAGAATTCTTGGTATCGCACAAGGCCACCAACGCCGTACAACAACAATTACCACAACACCAACAACACCATTACACGTGAGAACGAAATCGCTCTCCATACGCCAAACTCACTCCTCATCACCAAAACGCAACATTATACCCATTCCCCTTCTCCAACGCCCTCTGCCACGCCGGCCTAGCCGTACACCTAGCATGAAACGCCTTCAAGCGCGGAAACTTCTCCAGATCAATCCACTTCCACTGGACCGCCCAATCCACATACCACATCAACGAGAAATCCGTCCTTGTCGGCTCCCGCGTTCCTAAAAACCACTCCCTCTCCTTCCCCCTCACATCCAGCTGCGCGTCTAAATACCCAAATAACTTCGCGAGCTCCGCGTCGAGAAACACGCGCTCGACGGCATATCTCACGAGCGCGGGGAGCGGCCGGATCGGGAAAGGAGCCTGTTTGACGAGCAGCGCGAGCACGAGCTTCACGGTCAAAAGCGGACACAGGGTCGCGCCGCCGAAGGAAATCAGCTGTTCCTCGCGCACCGCGTCGTCTTCCGTCCCCCCATTCACATTCCCATTTCCATTTCCCCCAGCAGCAGGGTTAGGGCTAGGTAAGCGGAACTTGGCCCCCTCGTCGTACGCGTTGATGAGCCAGAGCGCGATGGCGGAGCGTTCGGTGAGAACGCGGCCGGAGGGCGTGACGAGCGTGGGCGATTTGCCGACGGGGTTCACGGCTGTTAGGGCGCTGGGTGACCGCCCGTTTACGCGCGCGTGCTTGGTTAGGGTGTACTCTATTCCTAGCTCTTCTAGGAGCCAGAGCGTGAGGTGGGATTGCGAGTTCTGCGGGTTTTGGTTTTGCGCGTTAGGGAGGTTGGGGTGGGGGGGAGATGAGACTAACCTCTAGGTGGTGGAGTGTGGGCTTGTTGTCTGCCATGGCTGTTGGATTGGGAGTTGGTAGGTGCCTAGGTAAGTATGTTATGGTGAAGTTATTACTTGAAGATGTGTATGTAGGTTCGTGAGAGGAAACAGTGTTTTTATTTTCATACTGATGTGAATGGGCGAGTGAGTCACGAGATCCTAGCGCTGAGACTCGAAATGTTTGAAGGATCGGGATCGTGGGTAGACGATTTCTAGGATGCCAATCGGACATTTTCCGGACACTTTCTCTTCTCAACCCTTGCGCCCTTTAGCTCGAATAGCTAGTTCAATTCCCATGTTGAAGGCGTTGGGCTCATGTTCATAACCTCTCTCATGAACAAATCAGTCTGGTCTTGGTTCTCATCATTTTCAGCCTGAGGATCCAAGGGAGTGCCAATATGAGAACCCGTGCCATGAGACTTTAAAAGAGCTACCACGGTAGAATGGCCTTTGTCCTCAGCAAAAATCACGGCTTTTTCATATTGGCGCCTGCCGTTTTCTGTAGTCTGGACGCCAGCCTTCAGTAACAGCGCGACGGTATCTAAACGACCATGTTCTGCAGCTCCTTCCAGAGCAGTTCTGCCTTCCATTCTAGCACCTTTAGCGTTGATGTCTGCACCTTTTTTCAACAGAAGCTCCACAATACCGACATAGCCTCCGATCGCAGCAAGTTGGAGTGCTGTACCTCCAGCATACTGAGCAGGACCGGCGTTGACATCTGCCCCCCGATTTAATAGGAATCGGACAACTTCGAAAGCACCAAGCTCGGCTGCCATTTGTAATGGGGACCGTCTGAATCTTGGAGCAACAAACAAGTTAATGTCTGCTCCATTCTTGACGAGTAAGTCGATGATCGCCAAATCCTGCCGCCTAACAGCTCTCAAAAGTGCTGTCTCTTGGCATTTAGGTATTTCGCCTCCCCAAGATGAATCGTACACCACATCATTCAGCTGTTTCGATGCCCCAGAGTCAAGAATTGCTCGGATAATCTGCTGGTTATAGGTTGTGTCTTTGTCAATAGCAACACAGAGTGGAAGCTGGTACTCTTTCATCGAGGGTTTATGAGGGTAAGCATCATCTCTTAGTTCGAAGGACACGAAGTTGTCTAAACTAACATGATGTGCTAATAGTTTTCCGACGAGATCAACATCGTTTCGAATGATGAATTCGCATAGGGCCGGTGTGCCGGCGCTCCATCGGCCCTTGCTGAATTTCTCACTAATCTCTTTCAGTAGCAAATCTAGCATTTCATGATTAAGACTGGCTGCTTCTAAGATGGATGGGCTGTCAATTTCAACTCCATGCTGTATGAGTCTTTTGAGGAGGGGCAAGTCATTCCGTCGAATAGCTCGGCATAAGGGATTGGAAGAAATTTGTACTTCCGAGTAGGCGGGGAAAGGGTTTGATCGTAGTCGGGGCTTTCTTTGAACCGACGCGCTGAGTAGAAGATCTACCATATCAGGACCCTTGTCGATGGCTTCTGCAAGCGCTTGTTGGGTCTTCACAGTTCCTTCCTCAAGTAGAAATCTCACGATTTCAATATTGCCAGTACGAACAGCTGCAGCCAGATCGACACCCGAGGCAGAAACTCCTAGTCCGAGTAGTTGTTCTATCAGAACTACATCCCCTTTGGCAATGGCAATATCTAGAAGCTCATATCTAGAATGATAGTATGCTGTGTTATTGGGCGCTAAAAGGGATAATCCTTCGAGTATAGATTTATCGCCCCATTGAACCGCCAAGCACCAAGCATCCCTTTCATCAACATGGTAGCCGCGATATGTATATCCTCGATGTTCACCTTCCGGAAAGCTAAGAAATTGCATGTCTAATTGAAGAAAGAGATGAGTAATATGTTGGTTTCGCTTGGCTAGGGAAAGATGGAATGCGAACGCCGCCATATTTCTCGATGCTATGATATGTGTATCAAACTCCAAATTTGTACTGCAGCACTCAGAGTTAGTGGTACACGCCCGTATTATTATATTCGCAGCACGCGGTTAGGGAGACGGCCCCCAAACTATCTCTTTTAACTATCTCTTGCGAGTAGAAATACTTTTGAAGGGCTAGGAAATAATTGAAGAGAATCTCTTACGGAAGTAACTCGAACCACGCGTCAAAAGCTACTTGAGCAATGTCGTTGTGCTGGCATATCGCTTTAATAAGGCAGTAATATATTGCTTCATCGAGATGGTATAGCCCACTTGAGTTGTAGTGTTGTATGATGACCGTACTTTTGATGGAGTGCAATAATTGACGCTGTATTTGGAAATTTTCAGTCTCAACAAAAGCATCCAAGGCAGCAGCTAATTGAAATATGTCGCCATTTTGTAATGCTGTCTTAGGCATTAACTGTGCACAAAGCTCCGCGTTCCCAATCCTGATAGCCTCGGAATACGGTGTAAGGACGTGCGTCGTAGAAACTATTTTGTGACCGGGAGATGCCGTCTTCTTTTCTGTGATATCCGATTCGATAGAAACATCCACTTGAGCTCCGACTTCAAGAAGATACTGAACCAGTCGCACTTCCTGACTCCGCATGGCGTAGATGAGGGTGTAGTCCGTTGTTTCGCACCCAGAAGTATGGAGCTTCCGTACAAGCTCTGTGTATCCACGCTTTGCCAGGCTGTCCATTATCCTCATCGTGGTTCTAATGGTAGGTCCAGAATATTCTATATTCTCCAAATACTTAGGCTTGAACTCATCAATAGCATCGACGTCGTTATTGATGCGGTATACCATGTCGAAAATTTCCTCGATAACTTCCCCAGTCACGATTGATATTGCATGGTGGAAAAGACCAAGATGAAAAAATTGGTGGTGGAGGTGGGTGCTCTTACGGAAGAGCTTTACCACTAGATGTGACCTTTCTGAAGATAATAGTTGGTCAGATCCCAGGCCATTGATTCCAAAGGCGGCATTAATCGTGGTTTCGCCGACGTTTGCCTCGTGATCAAGTAAGAGGTCTACAAGGTCACTTGGCGGATCCCCAGGACTTAAGAGAGCGCACAACAATGCTCCACGCCGGTACGGATACCCAGGCTTAGGATAAGAACGACAATAACTCTTGTTGATGTCCGCGCCACTCTGAATAAGAATAAAAGTAACCGCGTAGTGTCCCAATGACGAAGAAAACTCCACCGGGGTAAAATGTCGCAGTTGGTGAGTACAGACATGTTTGTTTATGTCAATATCAAAGGATGGGTGGGTAATCATAGATCCGACCGCATCAGCACGCCCGTATAGGATGGCGCTGTCGAAGAGCTTTTGAGAAAGTTCTTTGGATGCCCACCCATTTGTTGACAGAATAAAGTGGATTAGTAATTGAGCTGAGGTTTCGTCAAGATAGCTCCAGATACTTTCACTCTCTTCCTCCCCTTCCAATTTCACCATGCCATTGGTAAGCATAAATGCTAGCATCGAATAATACGCTAGATTGTAATCGCCTTTTGTTTTGTTCGAATCTAGTTGTAGCATCGACGTGGGGATGAAGGCACTGAAATTTTGTGTGATCGCTTTCCGGTGAGTGATTTGGAGGCTTTGGCTTTCAGCAGAGGACGAATCATGGTTAATATCTAGGCCAGAATTATCCGACGCAGTCAAAAGCTGCGGGTTCACAAATGTTCCTGCTCGAAGAACCAACCTATTATAGACATCTTTCTTAATTAGTACTTATAGTATCCATATAATTATTAACATTGGATAAGATAATAGTTACCTTCTCGCATAAGGAATTTCACGAACTCAGTGAAAGGTAGATCCAAGCACCATTCCTTGCATTGTTGTATTAAGCGCTCTGGGGTCGGTGCTCGAATAATAAAGCCTGGAGGAATGGGCGGGGCCTCAACTTCGATACGTTTAGAATGAATTGCAATGTTTGCAACAATGTAACTTACCTCGAGTGAGTCGTTCAATCACGGAGACAAAACCATGGCGTCGGACAGCTCGTTGTGCCTTTAATTGGGGTATCGACTTTCCCTTGAAGAGGACACGACTCCCCTCGCCTATTTCACGGGAAGTGACAATTGCAGAGATGGCATTCCATTCTTCTTTAGTGTGGGTTTTCCCCAACTTCCATTTGCGTACTTGACGCTCGAATTGGGCTCTCCTGATCGTACATTATTATTAGGTATGAGACTTCTGTAATTTCAGCGAAAGATTGAACACTTACGATGCCTCAAACCCGTATTCCTCAAGCATTATACTCATCACCTTTTTGAGCCCATTGTTTTCATAGAGCTTAGAGATTGTCTCCCTATGCTCTTCCCAACGCGCAGGATCAAGTGGTTTTGCTCTTAATATCTCTGACATGATAAGAGGCGGCCTTCGAGTGACTAACGATGATGAGCACAACTTTGGAATAATCTGAGTGCGGAAGAAGGGACATATATGTACAGCACAATGAAGGCGCTGCTCTGTTCACAGGAACGGCGCTCATTGGTCACTACCAGAATATTTTCAAAATACAGGTAGCTTGGCTGATCCATGTAGGCTATGAAAACAATTTACAACGCGCCAATTAACGCCACTATAAGCAGTGTCACCAAATGAGATGATGCATGGCGCTTCAGCGTTACAGCGATAGAGAGGGGGGGCGGGCGAGCCTGCATTCACTGAAATACGTACCTTACGGAATACTGGACGGTATGCTGTAAATGCTGCAAAAGCTGCAAAAGTTCCACGTATGTGTACTTAAACTACTAGGTAGTCCTTGGCGGTAAGAATTCAATTGCTCAAGTACCTCGTGGTACTAGTATAACCGTCATTTTCAGTTTACCAACGTAAACCATGAAATGGTAAAGGGCTCGATCGAGCGATTTAACGAGGCTGTGATTTTCCCAGAGAACGCTGGCATAGGTAGTCTATGCCTAGGGTTGCAGCCGGGCCTGATGGGCGTTGCCTTTCCTACAACGCGTCGATGCCCAATGCCTTGAAGGGGGGTTTCATTTGGAACTCGGACTCGTTGCACACATCACATTGGCTGCCTTAATACATTCAAGCGGTGAAGTTTCGTTCAATTGAACTTCCATAAATTCCATTGGCCAGGCCATCCTCGACTTTGCGCATCTCGGGACCGTAGAGCCTAACATGATGTCAATACAGCAAGCGCCTAGCTAGTAGCAAAGTACTCCAGACGCCGAACATTTCCGCCGAGAAAGAATCCGTCTCTTGCCTATACCATACCCGTTATAGAAACAACCTAAGCCATCCACACCCGTGTTGACTAAGAGACCTTCTGTCTCTTAGGATCAGTTCCTCCATCCCCACCTCCACCACCACCACCTCCTATACCTTGGGGAGGACCATTCGTCGAAACCTCCGTCAACGGCACCCGATTACCCGATTCGCCCGCCGCAGGAGCCGGCCGCTTCACCGTCAACGGCCGATACTGGCCCCTATTTCCCATCGGGCTGCCCACGCCTCCAGGGGCACCGATCTGTCTAGCCTGGTTGAGCGCGGGGTTTCCGACGCCGCCCACGGCGGGTCGTCCGGGACCCAAACCGACGGCGCTCGAGAAGCTATTTCCGACCGGTCCGCTAGCCGGGCCCCGTTGCTGCGGTTCTGCCTCTCGCTTCGCGGGGGGAACGTGTTTACCATCTTTACCTAAAGGCTTGGAGGAGCTGTGGTCGACGCCTGGTGTTTTTCGGATCGAGGGACTGTCCAGATGGGGGTCGAACGCCTTGGCGCCCTGTGCGGGGTTGATGGCTGTGTCTGGGGTGGCGTTTTCAGGTAACTTTTTGATTGATCGGGCTGAGAAGAAGCCGGCTTGTTCCGGTGGCACTGCTCTGTTCTGGGGGGGTGGTGTGTTTGTTCTGTTGGTTGCTGCAGCATGCTGAGCGGCGTTGTTAGCGTGGCTAGGGGGTCTTGGGTACTGTTGCGGATTTGGCCGGCCCTGGAAAGACGGGTTTGGTCGCTGTGGCGGCTGCTGGTTTGGGGTTTGGGGTTGTCTAGGAGGCTGGACAGCAGGCCGCGGGGGTGGCTGCATTGGCTTCGAAGCACTGTTTGTAGATGTAGATAGAGCACTGCGATCACTGTTGTTGCTAACGGGTAAAGTTTGAGGCTTTTCACTTGAGCTTGTTCCGTGAGAACCTGGGAGGATCACCTCATCCGGGTGACCTTCGTCTGTAACGCCAAAATCGACCATGTCAAAATCACCAAAGTCCTCGTCAAGCAAATCCGATACTACAAATTCATAATATCAGCATCCGCCCAGTCGATGTCATCGGAGTCGAACCCACCATGCGCAGTCATCTTTTCAGGAAGAACACTCTTGTCCACAGTCTCTTTCGGTTCCACCTTCACAACATCTGGCGTCTTCTTGGCGAAATCAGAGTGACGATGCAGGTTGCCCTCATCGAATTTGACAGGTCCAACTTTCATCTTGGTGACCTTAGAGAGATAATCCTTGTCGTAGATACAATTGCCAAGGACGTTACCAAAATTCCGCAACGCACGCTTCAGCGCATCTGTGGTCCCCTCCTTTTTCGCCTTCTCGAATGCGGCCGCCTTTCCCTTGCAATTCTCAATGTGGCCGTACCCGATATCCTCGTGGTATGTGCCATCGCGCAACGTCACGCGAATGATGACAGACAGACCGAGAGAGATCTTGAAAGTCTGTGGGTTCTCGTCGACGAAATCGACTTGGATGTTCTGGATGCTAGAGGACCAGCCATTGAAGCCGAAGACCTCATTCGCGAGACTGATACATTTCTCGGCGGCGATATAGTGAACCTTTTGGCCAGACGGGCCGCTGCGAGCGGAGAGATATTCGGGACCCAATTGCTTTTCTAAACGCGACTGCAAAGTGGCTATTTGGGTTGCAGTAAATTCGGATATGTGAGGTTTGGCCTCCTCGAAAGGATTGGCAATGCCATTATGCTGTTCGCCTGGACTAGTCAGGATGGTAATATGTTAGCTTGGACGCGTTGATGAATTAGATTGGTGGATTGATGGATTCGGACATACGCTGGCATCGCGGCTGGGTTGCAGAATTAGATTGTATATCATGGAGTTTCGCACAGCTGCTCCAACATGACATAGGGAGCAAATGTACAGCAGAATAAAAGAAGTGTTGGGAAGATGATGTTGTAATTTGTAATACGTTCAAAGTGGGAGGAGCACAGAATAGGTGACATCGAATAGTGAAGGTACAAGGTACAGAGTACATGCGTACAAGTTTAGGCGGACGCGGCCAAGAATTCCCCACTCTTAATTACATGAGACGCGTGATAGAAAACACCAAGTCACATGACCGTATCTCATCAACTTAAAATTCCAACTTGGAAAGGTGCAACACAGCACATAAGGAAAGACCTACTCATAAAGATCACGGTAACTGGAATTTATTGATATAGTTTCTATGAGCTTGTACCTCCTAAATACATATGTACTAGGTAGTTAGTACTTAAAACAACTAAACATACCCAGTACTTGAACTAAATAGGTGCTAAGGGCCAAATTTATCATAACGGTGGATCTTCAAAGCATCTTCTCACCTCAACTAACATAAAATGGTCATGGAAACAGAAAGATACGCCGTATAAAACAAACACCACCAGGACATATTTCAACTTATATTCTCTAGGTAAATACTATTCCTTGGAGATCATTTCGTTCAGAGGATACCAAGGCATTAGCAAGATTCGCAAATGTTCTATGACGACATCACTACAGCCCTATATCTGCACCAGTCAAATGTGCCAATATAAAAAAAAATAAAAAATAAAAATTGATAAAAATGAAATTCGATAAGGCCCCGCCGAGGATTGAACTCAGGTCTCAGGAAGTTTTGAATATATCACTATGGATCGTTAGGAGGAGGAACACTTCAAGGCGAGCTCGAAAGAGAGACTTACAAATCCTGCGTGCTATTCCAGATGTTAGTGAACTAGTTGCAAACAGAAATTGATAGAACGACACTATACATACCTAACCACTACACTACGCGGCCGACTTTGCGCTTCAGTGCCAAGACTTACCGAGTCTTCCTTAAGTTTACTTTTAGTCTTGCTGCTTTAGGCTCGGTATCCAAATTTCGTGCATTTTAACCAATTGCGAAATAGGAGAGCCCCATAAGGGTCTACACTGCTGTATCTAAGGGGATAGATGACGCAGGTACCTAGGTACCTGCTCATAAATACCTATAGGTAGGCAGGTAAGGAGTTAGACTCCTATACTGTTATTCTTTGATACTAGGTAGGTATCGAAGTAATGATGAGAGCCATCGTTTCAAAAGTCAACCTTGGAGTGTTTCTATTTCACTCTCGTCAAGTTAAATATCTTGCTTCCTATCTAGGATTCTAGGTATTCATCAAAACGTTTTGATTATAGCATAAGTCGCTCAAATTAAGGTACTTATGTAGATTAAATACATAACAATCTTACACGCGCTGGCGTTGACCCCCTTTCTATATACGAGTCTGTAAATCTCCGAAACAATATTGTATCAACATATCATACCCTCTCATGGATGACAGTTCGGACTGAGCTCGAGGCCTTGAAAGTATCATAAAAAGCCGCTCACATTTCGCTAGGATCTTTATCTTTTCCTGGGCAATCTTCGGGCGTAACCCTCGCCCATTCTGATGAGCCTAAACCTGGCGCTCCCACGACCGGGATTTCCCACGCGGGTTCCATCTTGACGGTGACGACGACGACGACGGCCACCTCGACGGCCACGACGGTTACGACGGCGAGGGCCGGGGGGTGGAGGAGGAGCAGGAGCACCAGCATCTGATGATGATGATGAAGACGAAGACGAAGACGGCACGTCATCACCGGGTTGATCGTCTTCATCTTCCGCATCATCATCCATGTCGTGATCTTCATCATCATCCATGTCGTCATCGTCAACTTGCATCTGATCATCGTCAACTTGCATCTGATCATCGTCAACTTGCATCTGATCATCTCCATCTCCCCCATCGCCCCCATCCCCATCCCCGCTTCCACTCTCATCTCCGTCCCCGCTGCTATCCTCATCACCGTCTCCGCTACTATCCTCATCACCGTCCCCACTCCCATCACCGCTCCCACTCCCATCTCCGCTCCCACTCCCATCTCCGTCTCCGCTCCCGCTCCCGCTCCCATCTCCACTCCCACTCCCACTTCCGTCTCCATCCTGCCCACCACCACCACCGTTCATATCCTCATCATCATCGTACCATTTATATTCATCTTCGTCGTCGTCATCATATGCGACAAGGCCCCCCTTCTTCTTTGATAGACCCCCAGGCGCAACATTACCATCACCCGGAGCAGGTAACCCACCATCCCCTCCCCCGATGACACCATTATCCGGCGCGGGCACCGGGCCCGGCACACGAGGCACGGGTTGCGGAATAGGTTGCGTGATAAGCTGTGGGGAAACCTGCGGGATAGGCTGCGGTACAGGCTGCGGTACAGGCTGCGGGATAGGCTGCGGGGCAGGCTGGATAATCTGCGGGATAGGTTGAGGGACAGGCTGCGGGACAGGCTGCGGGAGAGGCTTGACAGGTTGCGGCACAGGATCAGGTTCCTCCGCATCACTCGAGGAGACGGAGCTTCCCTCTGTTGGAACCGGCGACGAGTCATACTCCTTCCAATCAAGCTTCGCCAGCTCCTTCCTGGCCTTCGCCTCGATCACATCAGACCCATACGCCTTCACCCTGCGTCCCGTGCCGCGGTCAAACATATGGCTCCACTCCAGAATGAATTCCTCCAAATAAGTGATCACATCGCGGAATATCGGCGTGTCTTTCACCGCTTCTTTGAATGCGCCGCCGAGTGTCTCTTCCGCGTCCGCGGACGGGAACTTTTCCGCGACTGATATCGCATCCACTGCGGTGTCGAGCGAGTCCCACGCTGTCGCGAGCACCCGGTCCAGGTTGGCGATCATGTACGGTCCTGGCATGACCATCCCCCCGTCTGACGTTTTCCTCGCCTGCAGCGCATGCACCCAGTCGTGCGCGTCCTTGACCGTCACTTGCGCGTTCTTGACGGTGACTCTGGCTGTTTCTAGCTCCACCTCCTTGTCCGCCCGCAGTTGGTCCGCGTCGTCCATTTTCTTCTTTTTTTCTCTCTACTTCGTCACCTGGCGGGACTTATATTTTATCTTTAAGGTTCGAGCAACGTTTGTACCTAGGTTATTCACGTAGACAGATGGGTATGTGTATGTAGTTATCTAGCGTGTGTTGACGAGTGTGTCATCGAGTTCCAAGGTTTCGATAGAATAGTATTGTTGTATCTTGTTAGTGCCGGTTAGACGTGAATCATGCTTAGGAGCTGGAGTCAAGGATTGGCCGTCCCGTGGCGGTCTGGATAAATACGAAGGACCCAAAGAACCGAGCAGTTGAATGAAATACATGCTAGCTGCTGTTTGTCCCTTTCTCGCATCTTGAGTAGGAAAGGCGCATTGATGGCAACAAGGCTATTCCGAATGGGAGGTAACAAAGAAATGCGACGTTTCCGGCACCACATATCGGGAACGGTATGGCACTGGAAGCGAGGTGAGTTCAAAGACTTAATAGTGTCATTTTTTAAGTTAATTATTTTGTTCGTGAATCTATTGTAGTCTTGTGGTAAGTAAGTGCTTGTAAGTCTTACTAAGTGTAAACGGTATTGGTAACGAACTGTATCTCAGTGCATGACACTAAATCGGACAAATAACAATCTTGGAAGTCTTTGAGTTTCATAGCGGTTTATCCTATGCCTATCTACCTCAGTATAGGCAGGTAGGTGCAGGATACCATGTATGTTCATTTGCTCATACTCAGGAAAAGGGGTATTCTAATATTGACTTAGTCAGCTATTGCACCCAACAATTTTGCTGCATACCAAGGTACTCACTGCACATACTTCTTTCTCCGTTCAATAAAGAATTTGAACAAAGACTGGATAGTAAATAAGAAAGAGCCGACGATTGTAATAATGAACAGGCGAAGAAGTATGCACCCATTCTCTTGTTGATTATAAGGGAATACATGACAAGGTTTTGACCAATCAGAATCACACAAGCATTCAATTAACAGGGCGTGTAACTCAGTGGTAGAGTGCTCGCTTCGCATCTATTCGATACTGAACTGCGAGAAGTCCAGGGTTCAACTCCCTGCTCGTCCATCTTTATGGCGCTAAAATAATTAGCTCTGTATTTTTCTTTTTTCTTTCTTTCATCTATTGTATGAATGTGGGTCACGAGGGGCTCGAATTAGTAGAAGTGGGTGGGGTTGAATGGTGGCATTGTATTTCTACACGAAGGTGAATGGATAGCAATTTGTTGTTCAACCTCGACATCCTAATTCTTTCATTGTTAGGTACTACAAGCTGCACTTTTTATCTTCAAGAGCGGTAACTTACAATCTCTAGCTAGCCAAAGTTGAGTCTTTGGAAGTATAAATATCCTCCTAAAACAAACGGCCTTGTATTCGGTGCTTGTTGTTAGCCAAGGAGGTGATGGCCTTTTGGTGACTTAAACAGCGGTTATTTGCACATGAAGTTCGCCTTTCAGTAACACCAAAAGTAGGGCTGGGTTTCTGGGGGCAGCCTCATTCTTGTTCTAACGGTAAGTGTATGATTCCTAGATGGGAAATGGGGTGGGTTAACACAAATGCACGTAGAACTGTTCATCGCGGAAATACTGACTAATTTCTCTAGTTGGGCGAAGCCAAAGGGTATCCTTAAGATGGGTAGTGAGGATCTACCCTAATCTATCCATCAGAAATCAATTGATTCCGCGCCATTGACTGTGTTCTCAGCTTTGAGGATACTTGCTTAATTTCAGCAAGACTGAAGACGGAGCCCCTCATTTCGAGATTTCGGTGGAGGTTATCAAAATTGTAGCTTTTGAAATCTTGTATGGGGTGTGAATAGGGGCACTCTGGAGAGGGGGTGCTTTCCCCAAAAAGTTGTTTCCAAATCAAATACCACTTTTTGTCGGCCTTCATATCTCGAGTCTTAGAGATTGGCGCCAGGTCGTTAACGGGGACCCCACCCATTGGTTGGCACTCAGGGTGTGCTTTCAATGACCCCTCGTCCTTGAAAGATACCCAGCAACGATTGCAGTAGTATTTCTCTAATTTGTGGTGCTTGTCCAAATGTTGTCGCAAATGACCAATAGTACTGAACTCCTTGGAAATGCACTTGATATGCTGCTCTGGGTTGAGTTTGTAGAATAGACAAGCAAGATATTTGGATTTGCCATTCAGTTTCTCTCTTGATAAACAAGACTCGCAAAACTTGCAAGACTTGGAAATTTGGGTGGGTTTGCCTTTTTTGGTAATATGCTGCTGATCGGTGCTTTGGTGCAACGAGGTACCTGGAGAAAAGGGTGCTGGTGACGAAGATGTCTTACACTGGTCAGCCATTGATGGCATTGGGCAAGGTGTACTCAAATGTTGAATAATATCATTGGTCCATGGAGTGCGAAGCTGAGAGCTATCAGGATAATATGCGATATTGAGTGGATCCACATGTATCGGGAAGTCAGGAATATCCCACTGATGTCGTAGCGGCTCGATAGCATCTGCGCCAGCTATTTCCATTTCCAACTCGGGATCGATTGGGTCAATTCCATTACCCTCTGCGTCACCTAACTCGGGGAAATAGTAATACTGAGGAGCGATAGAACTCGTGGGATTCAAACAGCTTTCCCCGAAGAGAATGCCTGCCGATTTCTCATCCTTGTCAATAGTTGAAGGGGAGTCAGATGGATCAGTGGTATCCGGGCAACTGCTGTGGGGGGTGCATTCTCTGTCGGCATACAGCAGACTCGGCCTGCTGATTTCTGATTCAACCCCACTAATTGATCCGGTATTGTTGTGACTATAGTAAACCAAGGGGACTGGTTCCGAGTTGGTAGCAGCTGAGTACCTAGAGGGAATCTGATCCACGGCCATGTTCTTAGCTTGTAACTGTGAGGCTCTTTCGGTGAACGGGTGACTTGTTTCTAGTCCACGCAGAGCCTCACGTTCGGTAATCACCCCATCTGCCTCGGGTCTTGAATATAAAGTGCCCATTCCTTCCGCCCTTTCATCGGAGACAGAATGCACGTCACAGTAGCCGCATCTTTCTTGCTGGCAAGACAGACACGCCGGGTAAAGCGTTGTGGACATAGCGCCATAACCTTCCCATTTGCAATGACACTAGAAGAGAAATTTAACGTTAGTACGTATTACGAAGGGATCCATGGATGAGAACTGTCGACTTACACAATGCCAAACAAACGCCATTGCACCAAATTGGCATACGGTATAATTACTCTGTACCTACGGCTGGAATGTTCGGCTGGAATGTAGATGATCACAGAAAAACATCATCCACAGCTGCACTTGATGGGATTTAAAGCGGTCTTTGAATCTTCTTGATACTAGATTATTGGCAGTACATGTAAATTAGGCCGTTCCATTGGCTCGTTCCCTCACTGTATATTACGAATACCCAATTGACCCAGTCATAGTCATGCCATAAGTGGGAGGAGGGCATATTTGATCATCGCCATGATCAACGGACACTCCTTAACGGTAACTTTTGATCATGGCCTTGATTGAAAGGTACTAAATAGGCGTATCTTTTGATCAAAACCATTATCACTTGTGTTTACACTACTTCAGGGCGATGTGAAGATGCGTGTGTTCGAGTGTTATTGGCCGGGCATGATGTCCGGTCTTACGTGCATGTGGCTTTCCTGATCAAAGTCTTGATTATTGCAACGCTGCGGGATGATTGGTAGGTCGTCGTTACAGCGCAATTGCTAAGAATAAAGCGGTCAATGGGGTGCCTGTTCTATTGGCGCTTGACTTTTATCGCAAATCTCCAGAGCCGTCATAGTCTATCGAGATTAAGCTAGAGTCGAGGCAGGCTGAGCCATATTCGAGATCAGTGAGTGGGCGGCGTGAAGTTGGTTTACACTGATTAATAGTTCGCGAACTTTCAAACGAGGTGTTGATCGGGTCCGAGATAGACGTTGTGAAACGAACGAACGGAATAATGGTTGCCTCATTACCCCCGCGCAGCGATTACATACCTACTAGGTACCTAGTAGGTAGTAATGGTACGATACTTAGTAGGCCCTTCAGCCAACCTGAATTTTCGTTGTGGCATTTACAGAACACATGAAGATGTAGGATATGGTCATCATGGATATTGAAAGGTTAAATGGTATTTTATGAAAACAGAGAGCATCAGGAAAGAAAGTATCGCTCATATATGTACTTAGTCAGATATTACCTAACTGAACGCTCTTTCCAGGGGGATTCGAGAAACGTAAAATGTTGCTACGTTGGTAAGACCACTGGGCATTGGAGGCCGACAAACTCTTTGGGGGGAAGGCATGGAATTGCTATCATTTAAAGTTACTGCTTACATAAGGTGAAAAACGAAAGGTAAATGACCTCTATATTCTTGAATTCCAGTTCATAGCCACTGGGGGGTAATGAAATATGACCACCCTTTTCACGAAAGGCTTTATGTGGATTTAATTGACGGGAAAATGGTTGAATTTTTTGGTATTATGGTAAAATTTTCGCATGCTAACAAATGTAACTGCTGCTCAGCTATGGCGCCAAAATCACGAAAGAAGGCGCAACAATGTGTTAAAATTAAGGGGAAACGATAAATGTCAAGGGATGCCAGCAACTTGACATATAGGTAGGACCTAAGCTGAACAGACGTGGCGGTATGAAAGATCCTATATTGATTTGTAGAATTGAATCTTTGATGATGTAAATGAGCCCTAGAGATTGGAAATTGGTGCAAAGCCTTAGGGGCAACTAGAATAAAATGTCTAGAAGCTAAGAATCTCACTAGACACATTCAAAAATAGATAATCGAGTAGCGGGGGCTGGATGACCTAAGCACCCCGGTCCAAGCCTAAGGCGAACAAAAAAAGATCAACTCCAAATTTTCGCGTCACGATCTTTTTTTCCTGGTTTATTCCCCGACGCTATTTTCTCCTCGCCGGTCAGCTGGCCACGGATTGCTTCGTTACGGCGGAGCTTTCGCATCAGTCTATGGGGTAACGTTCTATACTTGGTCATTATGGCTTTTAGCATAATAGCACTTGAGACGCAATTGTTCGGACTATGCAAAAATTAAGCTCGATCCGACCGTAAATAGCAGATCAACAGATGCGATCTCATTCGGATAAGCCGACATGTCAGTGTAAACCCTCTTTTTACCTTGTTTTTGGGGGGGGCTTACCCGTAAAATGTGGATCGGGCAGGCGAGGAGTTAGGGCAAAAAAAACTTTGATTAACCGGGAGACAGTAGTCCCGGGCGCTATAAAATTCTTTCACCGATCGATTTAGGTGCTTCAGTGACCTCAATCACTGTATTTTCCACCGACCGGAAATGTTTAAATCGTTGTTTCAGTTACAGGTTACCTCCCCAGTACCTTAAAAAATACTGACCGACGAGCACTGTAACCAGCGTTGGTTGGTTTGGCTGGACATACTCGACATGGACTAATCTCAGGCGTTGCTGGCGAATCAATATAACCAGGCCTAGAATCTATTGGTTCGCGGATTGCAGCGGCTCTTCGATCGACGACTTCGTACCTGCAGTGAAATACAGCATGACGTTGCCGGGTCCCAGTGTCCAAAAGGAGAAAGTCGAGGACGGATTGCACCACCAAGAGACCATTTTGCATAACCCCTGCCTGGTTTTACTAGCGACCAGGGAGCAAACTATGGGGTAATGGTTATGTACAGAAAACTCCTCTGCAGGTCTCATGATGCCTTTACCAGCTTAACCCAAGCCCCGATTTCGTAACAGCTTCAACTCTGTGAGCTTCTGTTAGCTAATTCCTAGCTAATGGGATCCATCACGCGGTTACCCCAGATTCCACTAACTTACCCTTAACTGCTAGGCGCCTTACGACATCGACGCCAAGACGATGGATTTTCCAGTCTAAAAAAAATTACCGATTCTCTTTTTTGCCTTGCCTACTAGGTACTTGTCTGGGCTGAGAGAAACAGCAAATCCAACCTGATCATGTTGTCATCTCCATGCGACAAGCTACGCCGGCAAGCTCGCCTAGCGTCTAAGAGCCACTTATGTCCACCGCGTGCCTTTTACCATTTCCTTGGGCCATGAAAATTTTTCTAAAATCGAATTGTTTTCATTCTAGAATTAGAGTACGTAGTTACGTATCGTGATCAGCTTTGTTCCTGGGTCCTGTCCGTGGGCGCCACGTGCGGTCAAACCTGGAAGTTTCTCGAGGCGGTAGTGTAACTATGACAAAGGGGTTGCTCCCCGGTCATCGCCATCGAATACGTATATTAACCTGAGCCCTCCATCCCATTACCTATTCTGAGTCAGGCCCTTTACTAGAATTCTTAATCATCAACCATTAAACCAAAACATAACCACCTGTATCCACATATACTATAAACTCATCATCAACCTCACCACTGAACAGGATAATCGCAAAGATGCCTAACTTCACCATCACCGAGCCTCACCCCACCATCCCGAAGAACTCATACGCTCACTCTGGCCGAGGAGGCGCTGGTAACTACTTCCGCGCTCCAACCACCACGCCCTCTTCTGGCATCGCAACAAGGCCAACACCAGTGCCGACCACCTCATCCCGCTTCCACTCCGGACGAGGTGGTGCAGGCAACGCCCACGTCTCAGTCGAGAAGCCCGTCATGTCATTCGATGAAGAGTTCGCCTCCAAAACCCACATCGAGCAAAAGCCAGTTGGCTACGTCGGCCGTGGCGGTGCCGGAAACGTGTATGGAGCGAGCGGACCCACCACCGTCCGCAAGGGTAGCGACGCTTCGAGCCATCACAGCTCAAGCAGCACCGGTAGCTTATCCAACATATGGAGCCGCATAAGTCACCGGCACTAAGTTGCTACATACAGTGTAACCTATCATCATCATCATCATCATCGCGATGATGATCAACGGCGATGACCTAATATTCAACACATCGCACACTACACCAACTACACATCAACATCTCTCTACTTTTCATCAAAGGCGAGCATGGCGCAGCGGAGTTCTCGGGTACTATCACGCTTCACGACGAAGTATACCTAATAGGGTACCACGATCCCCTGAAAGGCGGATCGAAGGAAAAGAAAAAAAGGATTTGGGAGCGGGGCCTCAGAGCAAACAGGAAACCTCAATGATTTGGTTTGGATTCACGGGAGAAAGGAAAAAGAAGTATCGACTTCACCTTTTCCCTACCGGCTGGCAGACTCCGGGACGAAAGATATTTAATCTTACACACTACACACCAATGGCAGGCGTTTGTTTCTGGTGAATTTTTTGTGACGGATGGATGGATGAGATATATACCCCCGACGACGATGGTTTTGGTCGAAAAAGATTATCATTTGGTTTATGAAGACATATTATAACATGGTTTTGAATGGAAGAAATATTGGTAGTCCGTGTTTTATCATGGCTACGAAGAACCTAACTTCAGTCCCGAGTTTGATGCACTTCTTCATTCGTGAATTACCTTGAGACGCCGTACTAATTTTATCTAATTGATGTTTTTCGTGTAAGAGGAGGGCTAGTCAACACATCATCATAATCGCGTGTGATCTTCAACGCCTGGGTATCATTCATCTACATAGATGACATAGGTAATCCGCCAATAATCTGACACACAAGCTGCCGGCGCCGACCTCTGCCTTCTGTCCCATCACCCCTTCCCTTCCCCCCAGCGAACATCTCATAAAACTCAGTAGAGCGAACTGTCAGACCCATTCCCCCTCGAACACCCCCTAGGTAATCAAGTCTCTAACAGGGCTCGTGTTATGCATCTGACTAATTCCGTCGCGCCCATATTTAGTACATTCGGGATAGGAGATCACCAATTCTCGTAACGCGTTGACCCCCTTCCCCCTCATCCCGAGTATGTGTTCGTGAAACATTCCGCCTACCTGTATTCATTCGAAAATCAAGAAACGCAGGGAAGCTTATGTCAATTTTTTGTGGATGATATCGGGGTCCTCATGCCAGTCGTCGATGCTAACCCACATCTACGTCCAAGTTAGCACTTCACTTCTAATTCCCACATGCATAATACAGACAGAATACGACGTACCTTTCTAAATGTGCTTAACCCAGCCAAAATACTGCCTCCGATCCAAGTCGAGTACTTCCGCTCCGGCGGGGCAAAGATCTTGATCCGCATGTCCTTGACAGCGAGCTTCTTGACCTCGCTCAACAAGCGGTCGCCGAAGCCCTTCGTCAAAGTGCTGCCGCCGGACAAGACAATATTAGCGTAGAGCGCCTTCCTCAGGTCCAGATCGGTCCTGTTTATGGCGTCCGTGACGATCTGCTGGATGCCGGGGTACTCGAGGCCGATGATCTCGGGGTCGAAGAGGATCTCGGGGGCGCGGAAGCGCTCTTGTCCGACGCGGAGGCGGTTGCCGTCGGGAAGGACGTACTCGGCCGTCTTGCCTTGGTCGAGCTTGGCGCTCTGCCATTCTTTTTCTTCGAGCTTGGGGTTGAGGGCGACGTAGGAGACGGATTCTTTGATTAGTCGTACAACCTCCTTCTCTGCGCTTGTGTGGAAGACGTAGCCGCTCTTGCGCAGCAGTGTCTGCATGTATTCCGTCACGTCCCGGCCCGCTACGTCAATGCGTCGCATTGATGATGGGATCGCGAATCCCTCGTATACTGGCACTGCGTGTGAGACGCCATCGCCTGAGTCCAATACGCATCCCGTCGTGCGCCCACTGGCGTAAAGGGACAGGACTGCTTGGATAGATGTGTACAACGCGGGCACGTTGAAGGTCTCGAAGAGGATCTGGGCTGCCGTGTCGCGGTTTGCTCGCGGGTTTAGCGGAGGTTCTGTTAGGAGGACGGGATGCTAGTAGACGTGTTCACGTTAGCGTTATTTGTAAATGGATAGGAGCCGGCATAATATATAATTAGGGAGTAATATGAAATACGTGTGCACGTTAGGTACCTACCTCTTCGCTCATAGTTTTCAAGCCTTCGCTGTAGACGTACTCCCATATCTTCTCCATATCATCCCAATCCGTGACTATGCCGTGCTCTAGGGGATATCTGATCTTTAGGAGCCCCCTGAGCTCCGTCGCCGCTTTTTGGCCGATGAATACTTCGCCTTCTAACGCACCGGCTAGCACTCGTAGATGTTTCGGTCGCCCGACGAACGAAGGGAAGTAGCATTTTGGTAGATCGTCTCCCGCGAAGCCCGCTCTAATCGTGCCGGAGCCATTGTCCAGCACGATGGGTGCGTTGTGTAGGGAGTCTGTCATCGTTGGCTTACGCGTCTAAACTTGGGTGTTCTTTTCTATCCACTCCTGTCTCCCCTTTTTTTCTCTATTTTAAATTTTGGCCTTTACCCTCTATTCCGTAGCCTATGGAGCCTCGGTTTTGCGATGTTGTTTTGTTTCGTTTTGTTTCCAACCCGGGGTGTTTCGCAGGCTTTCGGCTTTCACAAAGTCACAAAGTCGGTCAAAGTGGGTATTCTTATTCCGTTTGTTATTGCACACCGGATTTTTATTTTTGTGGTGTCTGGCTTCTCAAGGGTATTATTAAATCAAAGTAGCGAACGAAAAAAGAATGTCAAAATAATTAGTCGTCAATTCGTAAACCCAAGAAGTAAGTCGCTCAGAGCGGTGGAAGATGGACGGATCGTGTAGCAAAGAACGAAATCGGCAAATTGACAAGTGACAGTTAGCGGTTGGACATTTTTGGCGAAGCTTCAAATTCAATTCTACGACGCGCCTGCCTTTCTTTAGATTGTCAGGAGCTTCTGCAGGGGTCCGTGTCAAATTGACAGTTTTACGTGGTCAAAGCTTAGTCTGCGCACAGATCACATCTATTCCCGGTTGATATGTCACTCTTCTAATATGTGGGGCAATCTTTTCATTTACATCTCATTTTCGTCATCTCATCTTTATCTCGTCTTTATTGAAGCAAATTCATATGTACTAAATCATATACCAACTTATATCAACTTATATTATCCTAACTACTCGTCCAATAATACATTTCGACAACCATCTATAGCTCTAATCCTCGTGCATAAATCCATGCAGGGTCTTATTCCTCGCGATGTAGCTACGAATCCGCTTCCCGAAAATCCACAACGGAATCGTGAAAAGATTGACAGCGATAAATACGCCTCCAAGCACATTGAACACGCTTAGGACGCCATCTCTTGCTAGCCAATCGTTGACGAAGTAGGTTAGACCGAAAGTGAGCAGGTTTCGGGCATTGATTGCCACAAATGCTATAAGCCACAGCGGTTAGCAAATACTTGAAATTATCGCTCACGGAAAACGGAAGCTTCATACCTTCTTCACTCAACTCTTTATGAGAATCGATGATATATCCGAAAACACTCGCATTAGATAAGGCGAGACTCATATTTGCCAATCCAAAACATAAAACGGGCCCGGACCAGTGGGTTTGAAAGTGGACAGTAGCACCGAATCCGAAGAAGCCCACGATACCAATCAGGAATGAAATGATAATAGGTGGCAGTCGGAACTCGGGCTCATAGATTCCGTGGTTCTTCTTGGCCAAGTACATGCAAATCCAATCGTTCAATGGTCCAGAAATGAGCTCTCCAATGAGGGTAAGAATAAAAGGGGAGAGCGAAATGAGACCCGTTTCGGAAACTGAGAAGTTATATGGCGGTGCGGTGAAGATCACGGCGTTGACGACGCTGAAGACAACTATCCAGGACAAAGTTATTCCATAAAGCAAGAATCCCCAAAGGACGGCCGGGTAGAAGAAGATCACCATTGGACGCAGGAAAATCTTCCAGAGGGGTGTATCGGTATAGATACCACCCCACGGTCTCAGACTTTGTAGGTATGATTCTTTACGTTCTGTCACCACTCCGGTTTCTATCGTTTCTGCATTCGCATTCTCATCTTGTCCAGATGATATTTCTTTCTTCTCCGAAGCCTCCAATTTTGTCTTTTGGCTAGTGGCGCCTTGGTCTGCTAGTTGTTGTTCATATGACTTCCTTCTGTATGCTGTTTCGGGGACGAAAAGGATGACTAGAGGGAGTAAGATGCCGAAAAGAATAGCACACCAAATCAAAGTCCACTGCCAACCTTGATCCTATACATTCTATTAGTAACTTGTCATCATAGTCTTCGAGGTTATTTACCTGGATGATATAGCCAGCGATGAGGGCGCCGCCGCTGATACCACACAACAAGAACATGTTCCAGATCGCAATTCTGGTTGCACGTTGATGCACGTAATAGGTGTCAGCTATGGTGCACTGGACAAGGACTTCATACGGAGCCATGCCCAGACCGCTCCAGATTCTGCTACCCAAGAAGCTGCTATAATCTTTCGCAAGAGCTCCCCAGATACTCCCAGAAAGCATGATGATGCTCGACAGAATATATACCGGTCGCCGCCCAATCTTTTTAGCCAGAGGGTTGAACAGGAACAGCGAGAGGCCGATCATCAAGACTACCCAGGCCGTTGCTTGCGATAGTGTATTGACCGTAATACCGAGCGCTGCAGCGATCTCGACGAAACCTGGTGAAAGCATTGGACCGTATGCACCAACAACACCAGCGGATAGACCGACGATGACGAGAATAACGTCTTTTTTCCATGTTGGCCACTAATAACTGTAAGCATAAGACTTCCATACTTCTTCATAGCCTCGAACTTACGTTAAGAGGGTCATTAGGGGAGTCGGTTGGCTGAGGGGCTAATATGATATGCGAGTGCCTCCCAGTACCGTGCTTGAGTAGATCTCGGGAGATGTTTCGATATTCCTCTGGTACATCAGACTGATCGGCAAGTATGACTGAAATTTCAATTAGTACTTGTCTCGTTGCTTGTTGCTATCTTACAGGCGACGCCATACTTGTGCCGGGGACATGGTCCATGAGCGTATCCTCAAGTATTCCCCAAGGCATCTTGTCAACTTGTTCAAACGCGAAGAATATCTTAATCCTATAATTTGACAAAAATAATTAACCTTACTGACTCAGACGCGTCCTCGGGGACACGATATTTGATATACACTGATCGGGGTTGGAGAATCTAGACTGATACATAAGCACTGACTACACATCCCCTCATTATAGCTTTCCATGGTTGAGATGCCGGCATGAGCAAGGATTTCAAAGGACTCCTGCATAAGGGTAGCATCCAGCTACTCACTTCACCAGTCAGAGCGCGTTGAGCTCAGATCTACGAAAACTCCACACGATCTAAACCTGATTAACAGATACTCCGCGATGCTAAAACTTGGGGAAATGAATATTGACAAGTATCCCATGGGGAACTAAAAGGCTTCATTGACTTCCCCACGAATTCGGCAGAAAAAAAACTCCCGTCGAAATTGGAGTGGACTATCTAGTTCAATTCTTAATGATTTTGGACACAGCTTCTCATTGGCCTTTATTAGCGAAAGGCTATTTGAAGTCTTCTAGCACTTGGGGGGGTGATCATTTCTATGCGTCCACACCGTCGCATACCGCACTTCAGGGGTCTCGATGTAACTGCCGACAATCATTCTGGGGTTCGAATGCGGGGAACATTGGCTCTAATATGGTTAGGTTGAAATAGAAACAGACAGCCTCACAGAGAGTCAGCAATGCACAAGTAGAAGAACACATGCCGTCCTCCCTATGCTGGACCGAGATGTGGAGGAAGACATGGTTTCACAGTTAGGGCCGAATCTAGCTACGTAATTAATCCCGAGGTCAACTCAACACGGTATCTGCGATACGAATGCACTCCGCGAATTCCGAGGTTTTAAGAAAGCTAGGATATCGGCAGAAAAAGAATAATCAAGAAGAAAAGCAATAGAGTAAAGAAGATGGTTGAATCACAGAATCCTGCCAAAACAGGCATCAAAGTCATCGTGGTGGGCACCGGCTTTGCGGGGCTGACAGCAGCTATCGAGTGCCACCGCAAGGGCCACGATGTGCTGGTGTTAGAGAAATTCCCTGAGCTCAAACTTCTGGGAGACATCATCTCATTCGGACCCAATTCCTCTAGGCTCTTTGGCCGATGGCCAGGCGTCGCTGAGAAATTAGAACCTCTGAGCATGCGAGCCGACGCGATTACGCTGAAATCCTGGAAAGGCGAGACAGTATTCACGCAATACTGGGAAGGCGAAGACAAGGAATTCGGCATCCGTTATGACGGCCACCGCGGCGAGTTCCATGAAATTGTCTACAATCATGCGATAGAGATCGGTGTCGAGATCCGCCTTGGCGCCCGTGTCGAGGATTATTTCGAAGACGACAAGCAAGCGGGCGTGATCCTCCAAAACAACGAGCGTATCACCGCTGACGTGGTGATCGCGGCAGAGGGCGTGCGCAGCAAGGGCCGTAAGATCGTGCTCGGGTTCGAGGATGCGCCAAAGCCGTCTGGGTACGCCGTGTATCGCAGTTGGTTCAGCGCGGAGGAGATCGCCAAGGATCCCGACACCAAGCACTTCACCGAAGGCGGTGACCAGCACGTCGCCTGGCTCGGACCCGACGTGCACTTCATAGCGGCATGCATGAAGAACGGAAAGGACTTCTCATGGGTGTGCACGCACAAGGACGAGGCGGATATCGAGGAGAGCTGGCAACTCGAGGCGCCGCTGGAAGATGCGCGCAAGGTACTCGAGGGCTGGGATCCCATCGTCCAGAAAATCCTCGACAAGACGCCTAGCCCGCTCATCGACTGGAAACTCGTCTACCGCGACCCTCTACCTACATGGATCTCCAAGGGCAGACGCATCGCGCTAATCGGCGACTCCGCACACCCGTTCCTACCCACGTCCATCCAAGGCGCTTCCCAAGCCATGGAAGACGGCGTCACAATTGCAGTCTGCCTGCGCGAGAGCGGGGGCCCGGATAAAGTGCAAGAAGCTGTCGCCGCATTCGAAGCCATCCGGTACGAGCGCGTCAAGTCGGCGCAGAAGACAGGCGAGCAGACGCGGGATATCTGGCACAAAGCCGACTTCGAGGCCGCGAAAAAGAACCCCGAAAGCATGCGCTTGAGACGCGAGGCTTGGTTGCTGGGTTTCGATGCTGAGAAGTATGCTGAAGAGAATTATGCGAGGACGGTGGAGGTGCTACGGCGGACTGGGTTGCAGGATACGAGCGAGGCGAGGAAGCTCCATGTGCCCGAGGCGCGGTTCGGGTATTTGGAGTATGATGGTGATGAGAAGCGCCCTGCTACTGCGGCGGAGAAGGTTTCGGCTGAGGCGCATGCTGTTAATGGGACTGTTATCTCTTAAGATAGATACATATTGGTGCTGTAGGTAAGATATGTGCCTAGGTAGTTATCATATATACATAGAGAAGAGGCTAGATGTAATCGACAAGTTTGTTTGTAAGATTTCTTAGTATAGCTTAGATATAAGCGCTTATATGACTCTATGAGTACGGATTCTCCTTTTCTCTTCCACGTTCCCCTAGACTTCGAGGTCTGTTCGGACCCCCCTTGGCCGTTTCTTCAAACTGATTAATTAACCCGGAACGCCTCCTATGTCATGATGTGTAAACCTGCCAGGTTTTTGTTCTGGTAACCGAAAAACGCCCGACCGGATATTTATATGTACAGTTTGTATATGCAGTCGTTGTGACGAATGGTTTTATGGTTTATGGTGTGTTATGTATAGCCCATTAGTGTATGGGCGGGTTGGTGAATATCAACAGATTCGAATTAGAATTGTCCCATGTGGCCGTCGAGGAAGTAGCTCGATATCAGAGGCCAGCTGAGGAATGTGCCCATTGCGGGGAAGTATCTACGTTGCCAGTTATGTTAGATGGAGTTTCTGGCTTGTGTGGGTGATGGGTGAAATAGGAGACTTACACTGAAGCGACACCAGCGCGTGCCCTGACGATGCGGCCCCAGTCGGCGCGCTGAGAGGGTGTGGTGGTTGGAAGGGCTTCGATGCCTTCGACGATCCGGGTCGATTGTCGTAGACCCTTGTACGCTTGCCGGATGATGGCGGAAAGGGGAGCTTGGGCTCGGGAGGCGATGGCGGCCGACATTTTTATTTATGTTGGTGAGATGAGATGATAAGGTCTAATAAGACAAGTGTCGAAGTAGACTTAAGAGATGAGATGATCGTAAGAGTTCGTAAGAGTTGAGATGATTCTATCCTTCGAGCTCGGAGCGGAGATGTTTTATAGTATATACAAAAATGTATATATATATGCAATGAAGTTTATATGAAGAGTGAAGATGTCTATGTTGCTGTGATGACGAGAGTTTCTTTTTTTGCCTCACAAGGGACGTTCACGGGTTCTCTTATACTAGCTAGCCTACTACATCACGGGCAACACACTCGGTACGCCGTCACCTAATCTTACTCACGACACTGGGGACACTTCTCGCGGGCCGCGCCTTACAGAGAGTTCTAGAGGTTGCTGAACATACGAGACGAGGGACGATCCGGGGTTAGCGGCGCAATCCAGCGGCATGGTTTGGCAGGACGCTCATGACGGCATCCTGCGTCTCCTGGGACCTGACAGGCCTGTCAGGCTGTGTCCATCGGAGAAAAAGCTTACTTAGAGGCATTTCGAATTTTTTGTCTGGTGAGCTGGAGCCTCGTCACGCCATGCGGCTATTCATAAGTGGTACGGAGCGAGGCGGCGAAAAGGGACCGGAGATGACTGGTTGGGTTTTTACCGCATTTGACCTGGAGAGGGCGAAAGATCAGGTTGTTGGACTTCTGCTTATGGTAGTCTGGCCTGCTGCGTGGTTCGATCGAAGAATTGGGTGGTGTGATCGGAATGTGCCGATGGGGACTACGACCGTATTGGAGAAATGGGAGGGAAAAGCGGAGCGGGTTAAAGATTGACCCCAATGCCCTGAGTAATCAGAAGACATCTGATTGGGTACGGGGTTGTGGAAGGTTTGGTCTAGATTAATGCACGTGATCTTCGTGGTTCTTGAGTTTATTTTCCTTTGGGCTGTCAATTTTGAATTTCCTCCCGTTACTTGTCAATTTCTAACAACCGGTTGTCTTGGACAAGACATCGGATGATGGTTTATGCAGTGCTACAACTTCCTGACTATTATTAATATCCGGTCTGGTCCGGTTTCTCTTCTGGTCTTCCATTTGAATTCCGATCTTTTGGGCTCGGGATACGTCAAGTGACGAGATTCTCATGCCCGGTCTGTTAGCTCACTTGAAGTCAAGTTAGGCTAGGACCGAGCTCTAGACCACCTGGATTCGGATTCTGCGAAATACTCAATCACGCCTTGTGTCTTCTCGGGAGGGAGCCGAGCGCGCGCTTGCGACAAGAAAATACGATATGCATGTGGCTTTTATTCTTGAATTCATAACATGGAGATGCTATTATACATTGTCTTCACAACAATCCTACACTTGCCAAGGCAGAGTACAGCTGAACTTGGTGACTTAAGGGAATGTGTGAAACATCCAGGAACCCAAGCAGTCTAGTTGATTGGAACGTTTCATCAACCGCTTACTTCTGCATCCTTCGAGGCGCATAATAGCCATCATAGGCTTATCATTCATATGGGTTTGAACCATGCATTAGAAGTACCTAGGTAAGTGTTTCCAAAATGACCTAGATACTAACAGTTAGGAGGGTTGTCGCACAACCCGACACCACCACTTCGCGGTCCTCGGGAATGGCGAAACCCCAGTGGCCAGATAAAGCCGAGCCAGCGACGCTACCTTCTCAAACAAGAATCACCGCCTTGCTAAAATAAGCACAACTTGGTTTTGAACTCGGCCATTATGCTCACCTGGGATTCCAAGGATCTATAAAGGGTTTACTATACTGAGCTTCCAGGCTGCGCAAAGACGTCGTGTTGCCGGATCTGGGCAGTTGCCCTTAACAATAGGGCCTTGCATACTTAGCTCTCTCCTATTTGGCCATAGGCTTCGTGATGGCTTCGCTACAGCGACGAAAAAGCCTTGGAGATGGGGAGATTGGGTTTGGTGTAATAGGGTTGACGGCATTACGCTTCTTGAAATCCGGATATCGCAATAGTGGACGTAGAACCAGGTCGAGCTCTATATTATAATCTCTACAAACCCCATACGAATATGTTATGCTAGGATCTGCATTGGTGTTGAAACATGAACTTTAGCCATCATGTTCTCTAGGATTCTCATTGTGGCTCTTTCCATCATCAAGCTGGTTTCGGCAATCCCGGCTTCCCCGATATCCCTCGAAAAACGATTACCGGGCCGTGTCGTTAAAGCCGCCGATCCGGTAGTGATCGATGCCAATTCCGAATATGTCAGAGTTAGCTTCATGAATGATGGTAGCCTAATCGGCGGTTATGTAGCCACGGACGGCAACGAACATGTTCTGCGCTTGGTAAGATCGACCAACGGCGCCCAGTCGTGGGATTACCTTGGCGAGGTATTCCGAGGTGAGGTTGCGACTCACGATATCAACAACGCGATGCCACTTCAGTTACCCAACGGTCGTATATTGTACGCATATCGGAACCACGATCGCACCGGTAGCGATTGGCACTACACTTACTTCCGTATCTCGATCTCGTACTCGGATGACGGCGGCAAGACATTCGAGTACCTGTCCACTGTCGAGGAGCATGTCCCGTCCGGCGTCAACGGCCTTTGGGAGCCTTTCCTACGTATCGCGAGAGATGGGTCTCTCCAGTGTTATTACTCTGCCGAGAATAGTGCCGGTGACCAGGACAACTTTATGAAGTACTCTACTGATGGTGGCTCAACTTGGTCAAATTGGATTGCTGTCTCAGGGGGTGACAGGAATTCTCGAGATGGCATGGTTGGTGTTGCCCCTATTGACAACAACGGAAATCTCATGTCGGTTCTCACACTTTAGCTTCCTGTTATCAAACTTGCTAACATCCCATACAGCGCTGTGTTCGAAAACACCGAGGATGGTCCTTTCTCGGTAAACTACGTGCTCTCACACGACGATGGGCTATCCTGGGGCCAGCGCAACCGGCTCTACACGGCGCGGAATGGCAAGCTGGCCGGGGCTCCACAAGTGTATAACGTGTGGGGAACTCTAGTAGCAAGCTTCATGACGAACGAGGACGTAGACGGAACTAGCGGATACGACGGCGCCCAGATGAAAGTCATCACGAGCGTCGACGGTGGGAGCACCTGGTCTGCAAGTGTGGTAACCGGCGAGGCGGCATCTCATTGGCCAGGCGTGTTTAATCGCGACGCCACACACTTTCTGGCCTTGTACTCAAAGGATGGGCTTGGGGCTGTGAGTCAATTGTATGAATTGCAGAATTAGGGGTTCGGGGTTGTTCATGGGAATCTTGTCCTTAGTGCATGGCAGTTATCTTCGTATGTATATACTTCACTTGTGTTGACCTCCTTAAAATTATTCATTTGCCTACCTATGGATAATATTCATGTAAGATACCTACCTACGTAGGTAGGTAAGATGCTTATATTATTGTTATCACATGAAAAATGTGGATTTATACCCTCTACTTATCCCCTAAACTACTATCCCCGTACTACTATATAGTACTCGATTAGGTTTCAAGATTATTTGTGCGATGAAGAACTTTTGGCATTGCGACTTATTATCCCCCACACGAAATTATCGACTTTGAATACGCAACCCCGAATTCGCCAGCCGGCCAGTCAACCAGCCAACCACCATTTCCGAGAAAGATATTCATGCACCTAACATATTCATCCAATTGAAACATACTTCAACCTGCAGCGTATATTGCAACCCCACATATCACATCAATATCCCCATGGCTAGGACCTTGGTCTACGTGGCCTTCTCTCCAGAATATGGGCAACTCGTTATTATTATCCATTGGTTATCCTAAAAGTTTCGAGATTTGACCGGCGTTTAGAATATCAAGCAAGAGGAGATTTGAGCATCAGTTGTTTCTACATGATACAAATAAGCTACGCGCTATTTATTTTTCTTGTTGTTATAGGTAGAGCGGTGATGAAGATCCTCCAGGTGTAGGATAGCCTCGTGTAACTCGGAATATAATCAAGGAAAATATATTCACTTGTGCTACTATGGACGTATTTGAGGAACAAACCATTTCATGTTCTGTTTCTTAAGGATGAGGTCAAGATCCTAAATAGTGATATAGTGACACGGAGGCAATACTGAGTCGACGTGGCGAGTTTAATACTAGATCAATATAATCAAGTTGATGATAGTAGGTACGTACTTTGCTAATGTGCTAACTATAGATAATGATGGAAAGTTGCTCGTATATTACAACGAATCGACTACTAGGTATTCATCATTTTTATCTGTATAGATCGATTTCTAGTTATAAATTAAGGCGCATTATTAGTGTTTGGTTTTCGTGAAATGGTATACCTGGATAGTCAGCGGTACCTTGCTTGTCGTATATCCTGTAATATTTTCAACGATTTTATTTAGGGCTGTGGGGATTAGTAATTAACCATAACTCGGATATAACTTAGGAACTTATAGTTCATATTAAGCTAATAATTCTTCTGGTAACGCACTTAATAAAGAGCAACGTATCATACCAGACGAACTAAGGGGTGGCAAACTGGGTTTGAAACTGAAATATTTGAAACTCCACAAACCAACATACTGTTCGCCTATTAGGGTCGGATGGCCATCACAAGATGAAATACCTATCATGCATGTCAGCCACTGAGAGCGCCAAGCTTTCTGGGTAGTACAGACCAAGCCGCGGCCAGCCTAATTGCCAACAATTGCAACTGTCTCGGAGTTGTAAAAGTGGATAGTTGCGTCCTAGGATCTCGATCGGTACTGATGTAATGCCTATCAACTTTCCTATCCCACTCTAAACTTGTGCGAATATACTATTTTTGAAGTCTTCAAAGTTTAAGACGAAGAACAACTTCCTAATGATTCCGATGCAGTTTCTCTACGACAACACGTTAAAAATACTAACCAGAAACAAAATAATGTAATGATTAAGAAAATACATAAGACTTAATTAAATATGAAAGATCGTTAAAATAATATTCCGATACCCGACTCTCCACACCAAGAACGCACGGACCAATGGGTTATCAATTCTCATAATTTAGCGTCTACCACTTTTGTATCTCTGGTAATAAATTCCCCTTCCACGCGCCAACCATCTAAACTATCTCATTGACAACGCATCTCCCCGCCGAAAAGACGACAGGTGCTAAAACTATCGAAATTTCTGCGATGTTATGATAGAAGCTATCCGGATAGCTCAGCGAAGTCACTCGTACTCCGCGCGTCTCTTAATTACCCCCGGCGCGCCCTGGTCTATTTTGGTATTTTGGTATCCGGTCCTGAATCCAGCTAGCTAATTTCGCCAATTCCGGATAATGACGGCGAGGAAGTCCTACAGCTACACCGGATCGAAATTCTCGAGGGTTCTAACCATTGCTGGTATGTCACTATTCCATTACTTTATCAGAAACTCTTCATAGAGAGCTTTTATTTTCATCTACGATATGGCTGGTCAGTGATGACCAAAACTGGTAAAAGGTCAGACTGCGTCTGGAACTTCTGGTTTCGAATTCTATAACTCGCCTCAAACCCAACGTAGTTTTCAACTCGAAAACGCGCCTCTAAAATGCCCAAATTTACACAGGACTCGCTACATTCAATTCATTGGCCCGTCTAGTATTTTGGGATGTAGGAAAATAAGTTGCAGATCACCGCTGCACGTTCCGCTATGTAGGAGCCCAGCCTCGCATCGCTACCATGAGGCAGGGCCAAAGGCTACGGAGAACACCCGCGGGCGTCGATTGGCGCCTGGGGATATCTTGAGCGCTGGTTCGGGGTTCGAAGCCGAAGTTTTCCTGCAGGTTGATGACTTAAAAATGAAAACTGAAAAGATCTGAGACCAGCCTATCATTTCATTAACTGTTACCAACTTTCTACTCTCGATTATTGCTCTTCGTTATCTTATCTAACACCGTCTATAGGATCTCCTTTTTCATCTCCCCCAACGTATATGTGCTGGATATAATAATCAAGCTTTGATATTATATATGGGCAAGACGAGGTCACTGCCGTCTTAACCTCATCATTTATACACAATTCATTTTGATTTTCTTACGGAGGGACTGTTCATCTTTCAGCATTATTTTTTTTATTTGCTTATTGTTATCATCGTAATCATAGCTTCCACTTTTTGGTGTCGATCTTGCTCGGTTGTTTCAGTAAGTGCCTGCCATTTAAATTTATTTCCAAGGCTCCTTCTTCAGTTTTGATCACCATGTGATCCCATCTACTAGGTAGCTACTACTCACAAGTAGCCTTGCTCTTTCCTTATGTTTACACCTACCCCCTACCTCAATTAAATAAACATTATTTTTTGTTGCCCCTCCTTCAATCAATGATTCGACCATCAACAATCTTACATAATTATTAACTTCCTATACCAGGTCGTCTTTAGTGTAATCGCTGAAAATATCCCAAGTCTCCATTATACGAGGCAAAACTCGGCTAAGATGACACCATTTCAAAAAACCTCCAAGAAAAGAATCCAATCATCGCATCGTCGTTTTCACGAGTTTGCGCGACTGCCTTTTTATTGGGGCTTGATTGAGCCTCCGTCTTATGGTGCTGTCGCCTCGGACTTGGTGTGATTGTTTTCTATACTGAATCCCTTTTTTCATCCGAACCATGGGGGGCTATCAATTCATTCTGAAGCAATGCAAAATCGAAGAATGCGCTGCTACTGTATTTATTAAAGGGCCCTATTGTGCAAAACATACAGAAGGCAAAGGTTTGCCCAAGCCCGCAACTGTACCACCTACTCCTACCTCCTGTTAGTCGTTCCCGAGAAACTAAATATCATCACTTCAATCACGTATCGTATCCTAACATCCATCTAGCTACCATGGCCCCGACGGAGAAGTTAGGAGATGCCATAACTGTGAAGACTCCTCTCCCACCTCTGGGTCCCTCGAAGGAGAAGAATGAGAAAAAACTGCTGTCTGACAAAAAGACCGCTCGGAAAACCACCAGCTCCAAGCCAAAGCAAAACCCCTCTGTTACCCGAACCTCCGATGCTGGGTCGTCTTTAGAGCGTACTTCTACCAGCGATGCTGCTCCACTAGACCAGAGACCACTTAAGAAGCCGCGCTTATCCCACGACGCAGATAAATCGGGTCTGGGAAGCCGTCATCATGTATCTTCATTTGCGGATAGCGTCTCACGCTTGTCTCCTGTATTCAACCCTGCAAATACTGAGGAGCGTAGTCGAGAATCAGTGGCATCCGATTTTGCCCTTCGCCCGAAGAAAGAAAACCCGAACCCTCTGGAAATGGTACCCAGACCTAACCAGCGAGAGAATCAAATTCCTTCAATTGTAAAAAGCCTACATAACCCACAATTACCCAAACAACAAGGCCTACGTAACAATGTGAGGAACTACGTAATTCCAACACACGGGGTCATTGATCTTACTCAAGACGATGAACCTTGGCCCCGATTTCCTAGCAACGGCCGCCAAGGCTCGTACGCCGATACCCGCAAAGACCGAGACCGCCCCACCGCGGAGCCCGATGCTCGTGTTGGACAAGGAATATCCGATTTACCACGTGGGGGAAAGTCAATAGAAGTACAAACAACTTCTAATCCAGGAACTGCTAAATCCAATGGGAACGTGGAAGCTTCGAATCGGGATGGACAGAACTATGTTCGCAGAACAGATCCAAATTTAGCACCCGATCTGCCGCCCCCGAAAACGAATGGAAATATCCATATTGCACCCCAGCCTGCGAAATCATCATCCTCACCGGGTACCCCATTAGGTCCCCAGCCATTTCAACCTAAGTTTAATAACGACAAACAGAAGGCGCCCCAATGTCACCAAAATTCACAGCCCGCTCCCCCAGATCCTCAACGTCAAGATGGCACCCAGAACGATACGCAGGCTCGACAACCCGTGCCAATAGAAAAACCAGCGACTTTTAGTTTCACCGTGGATTCACGCACCTCTACAATGCCTGCTGTACCTGGTCCTTTCATAGCGTCGAATCAACCAGGTATGAATGGGTATCATCCTGGTTCAATATTCACGTCCAGCGCACAGACAAATAATGTCGTGCATGAAATCATTGAACGCTCGACGGCAGCTCAAACAACAAAAGTGAACGGTGCCCCAAGTCCAAGTGACAACAAAGCTAGTAACTTAAATGCACCATTGCCTCGACCGGAACCTGTCGATGCTGCTAGTCGTAAACGCCGATCACAAAGTAGAGAATCAAATCGTTCAAAGATACAAAGTATTCCCAAGTCAAACTCGCATACTCTTTCGGAATCGAGCCATAATACTGATCTTAAAAAGCCATCCCAAATAGAGTTGGCTAACGGTACCAACAATCACAAGGCGGAAAATCCTGTTACCGCCCCTGTTGTTAAACCTAGCCTCGGGTCTATGATTCGGGATCAGAGTTGGAGAAGCTCGAACATAGAGAAAAAACGCCAGATACTGATATCCAAGCATGATCCGGAAAAGTTTGACTCGTATATCTATAGCAAGAACAACGAGCCATTTCGACCAGGCTCCGCCTTGTTTGGTCTGCCTCCGTGGAAGCAACCTGCACGGCCAACTCGTCCAGCAATGCATTATGCCCATATTGACCCGCGCATCCACTGGTCGCATCCACGTTCCGAAACATGGCACCGCAAGAAACAAAGAGAGATTTACGAGCGAGGGAATAGGAAGGATAATTATGGTCAGGCTGCGGCCCGTGCCGCAAAGCGAAAACGAGAAGACAGCCACCCCACCACTAGCTTACCAGAACGAGTGAAGAGCAACCCTAAATGGTTAGCAGCTTTGGACGAACTAGATGAGATGGCAGAAATATACCATGCACAAAAACGCGCGAAGTTCAAGGGGCGCAAAGAGCGTAAAGAACGAGGCGAATTAAAAAATAACACGGGACGACAAGAGAAAGAGAAAGAAACGATCCCAGTCGACGAAGATGGTGACTGTGAGATGACCGATAATCCGTTTGATCAGAGAAGTGCTTTAAATAGCCCGAAAACCAACATCTCGAATCATGTTCAACTGCCATACTCTACTATATGGAATGGTTAGGAGATAGGAGTCATCTAGATTTGTACATATGATGTAGAGCTACGGATGCTGCTCTGAACAACCAGGCTATAAATGCGTAGATACCAAGGGACATGATGGCGATGGATCATATATGCATTGTTCATAGGATTTGAGCACATTATGAAGAAGAGGATTGCATTGCATTGCATAGTAGGGGGCAAGACGTCTTTAAAAGGTGCACATATCATGCCATCAAGGACAAAGAGGCTTTTGCTCTACCGATACACAAGCTATTGGATCGCCGATTGAATGAGATCGGGATTTATCTAGAGAGAAATGAAATACGAGAAGCTTTGGCTAACTAAAAGATTTGCTTGTGGTATATTTCAAGTGATGATCGTTTAGAACTGAGCCCTCTATCCCCTGTAAGAATACGACCATTGCCCCAAATATACTTACCTCCCTCTGAGGTACATATCGATGGGAGTATTAACTTAGGCGAGCAACTCAAAATCTTAACAATCACCACCTAAACAACACCCTACGTCATCGTGATTCATCTTTATTCATTTTCTCTATAGCCGACCGACTTTTCCATATCCCGCCGCCAAGAGCACCATTCAGAACCCCCATCTACCCCTATTTGCGTATATACCAACAGGGTATCTCCATTACCTCCCCATCCCCCATCACCATCATCCCCCTTCCAAAACCACCTCACCGACTAGACTTGGACAACAAATTCAACGCACTCCCCGCCAAAATAAACCCCGCCTGGTCCTTACTCACCGCGTGTTTCGTCCTCACCAAAAACTCCTCTCCGGTCTTCATCTTCGTCACTTTAAGCGCCACATCTCCCTTCCCCTCGTTCCGCAACATATCGTATAACCCGACAGTGTCGACCTCGTCCCCGGCTGTGATTCTGTCGTAATCGGCTTCGTCGGCAAAGGTTAGAGGCACGACGCCTTGTTTCTTGAGATTCGTCTCGTGGATGCGCGCGAAGCTCTTGCAGAGAACGATTTTGGCGCCGAGGTATCGCGGTTGTAACGCGGCGTGTTCGCGCGCGCTGCCTTCGCCGTAGTTGTGCTCTGCGACGACGAGCCATGGGCGCGCGGCCTCGCGCCAGCGCTTGCCGAGCTCGGGGATCGTGTGCTTGGAGCCGTCGAGGTCGTAGGCTACGTTTACTTCGCCGGTCTCGGCGTTGATTGCTGTGTTTAGCGTGTTCTCGCTGATGTTCGGCAGGTGGCCTTTGTACTTCAGCCATGGGCCTGCGGCGGATATCGTGTCTGTTGTACATTTGCCTGTGACTTTAACGAGCACGCGGAGGCCGGAGAGGTCGGAGGTGGGGAAGGGTTCGAAGGGTTCGAGGAGGGCTAGACGTTCGGAGGTTGGGGAGATGGCTACGCTGACTGAGGCGTCCGGGGCTTGGGTGAGGGGGCGGAATTCTTCTCGTGCTATTTCGAAGGGTTGGGCGGGGATCTCGAGACCTGAGGGGGGTGTAAATCGGAATTCCTTGCCGGATGGGGTCGGGAGGGAATCGGTCATGGGGTTGAAGGTGGTGGTGCCGGCGAAAGCCATAGCTGTTACAACCTCTGGTGATGCAAGAAAGTTCATGGTATCAGGATTGCCGTCATTGCGGCCACGGAAGTTACGGTTGAATGAGGTAAGAATAGCGTTGGGCGTCCCCTTTTCGACACCGTCGCGTCGCTTCCATTGGCCAATACAGGGACCGCAGGCGTTAGATAGAAGTGTGCCGCCTGCTTCCTTGAAGGTGTCGAGAGGTCCATCTCTTCGTAGAGTTTCTCTAATTTGGTCGCTGCCAGGGGTAATATAGAAGTCGGATGTAGCCTTGAGACCAGCCTCCATGGCTTCACGAACCATACCCTCTACACGTGTCATATCTTCGTATGAACTGTTTGTGCAACTACCAATTAGACCTGCTGAGAGCTTTTCAGGCCAGTTCTGCTCTTGGACAGTCTGCTTGAATTGGGAAAGTGGCGTAGAGAGATCCGGGGTGAAGGGTCCGTTGATGTGGGGCTCTAATGTGGATAGATCAATGGTGATGATCTCGTCGTACTTCGCATCCGGATCGGCTCTGAGCTGAACAATGTCGGAAAACTTCTTCGCTTCCGCGGCTACGTCATGACGATGTGTAGCTTCGAGATATCGGACGTGAGCTGGACTAAAAGGGAAAATGGAAGTCGTAGCGCCAACCTCGGCTCCTAGTTTTATCGTTAGTAAGAAAGTAATAGCACTGTATCTTATCGAAGGAGATAAACCAACCCATATTACAGGCAGTGGCCATGCCCGTGCAACTAAGCGTCTCGACACCTGGTCCGAAATACTCGATGATAAAGCCGGTGCCACCACGGACAGTGAGTTGGCCGGCGAGATGGAGAATAACGTCCTTGGGGGAGGCCCAGCCGTTGAGCTTTCCCTTCAATTCCACACCTAGAATCTTAGGGGCCTTTAACTCCCATGGTGCGCCGACGAGAGCCTCAACAGCATCAGCACCACCAACACCGATCGCAATCGTCGAAAGACCTCCAGCATTAGGCGTATGGCTGTCAGTTCCCAACATCATCAAACCGGGAGCAGCATAATTCTCCAAGACGCTTTGGTGGATGATACCTGCTCCAGGCGGCCAAAACTCGATACCGTATTTCTTGGAGGCAGACTCTAAGAAGTCAAATACCTCTTGGTTCGTCTTGATTCCTACTTCTAAATCGTCTTTCGCGCCTCGCTCGCCCACAATTAAGTGGTCGCAATGGATGCTGGCTGGGATAGCTGTGGACGGTAGGTTGCAGGTCATGAATTGTAAGAGGGCCATTTGTGCCGAGGCATCTTGCATGGCAACGCGATCGGGCTTGAGCTTTAGGTTGGCCGTTCCTCGAATGTTCCGTCCGCCATTGGTATTGGTTAAGAGAGATTCTTCGGCATTGTCAAGATGACTGTATAGAATCTTCTCGGCCAAGGTTAGGGGGGTACCCTTTCCTAAAACCTCCTTGACCTTCTCATAGTTCTTAACTAACTTAAGGTACGGTGGTATTCGTGGGTTCGAATTGTCGAATGCGGGTGTCGCAAAGGATCGTGATCGTGGGAGCCGTGCTTGGCGACTGCGAGCTATGAGTCCCTACAAAGGATATTAATTTAAGAAGAGGAAAGTCGGCGAGGATTGTACGTACCTGAAGATTTGTGCCTGGACGGCACAAAATATTAGCGATCCTCATCCTTGACGATTGGCATCGCAGGACAAATGGCACGCGATGAATAATTTGACTAAAGAAAAAAAAAAGTTCGACAATGGATTTGGCAATTGACAATTGAAGAAATGTGATTGGGCAACTGGAAAAGTTTGGTGCGATGCCGGAGGTGGGATGGTGTGGGTCCTGACAAAATCTGGGGTACAGAAGGTGTCATCCAGGTGGACAGTAGGATTACAGTAGGATTACATAAGGTTCCTGCTGTGTTTGTTGTCAAATCGCGTTCGAAGACAAGACCAAGTATGAATAAATTGAACTGATGTGTTGATCAAAGAGATATTCTACGTATATTGTAGATGGTAGGTTAAGTTGCGAATTATCGCAAAAAGATGATTTGGCTACGCTAGAGACTTCGAAGCATGAAAGTAGCCCTGAAGATATTCTAGGTATGGCTAAGGCTACCTTTTGGGTGGTCTTTCAGCGGAGAAACGCTAAAAACGACGATAATTACGGGGCGTATAGTGTTCAACATCACTATAATTATAGCGATCTCTACTCCAACGCAAGAATCCAGCTGACTAATCAGAGATAACCAACTTCTCAATTGTCTACCTAGGTAATCGTCTACTGTCACTTTTCAATTGAAGAGCTTCAGAAGGTAAGAAGTAAGTAGGATCTCGAACTTGAATTAATACTTTATTCACTTTTCATTGCATGAATATTTCTATCCGTTCGAGCTACGTGATCTCGGATATTGGTGTATTTAAGTTACAGTGTTTGTTTATTGAACAACATCTATAGGGAGGTATGCGTTAAAATTCAGTTTGTCTGTCCAGTCAATTTAATGGAAGGTCCCCTGTAATTACAGCGCGCCTCTGGGCTACCTTTTCTATTTTCATGGTCGGAGAATGATTTTCTTTCCACCTGTGCCTGTCTACTTAATTCAAATGACAGCGCGAACTTGATAATTTGAGGCATATTACTGTAAATCTCAAGTTTCCTGTGTTGAAATTGCATTTTGCTTCTGTACCATAAGTGAAGGTCGTATCCTTTACTGGCCTGTCAAGGCCAAGGGTGTAATGGTGAGGACTATGTGTTTCTACTATTCTACTATAGAAAAGACCCTCCTAGGATATATTTTCTACCTAGGTACGTCGTATCATATTCCAATCCTATAGTGCTCCTCTCGATATACTGACTGCTTGTATGTTCCTACACGCGCACACCCAAAAGTATCTGATATTGTGCGTATGCTGTGATTATGTAATGCTGTACTGCCCTATTACTAAGCTTAAGAAGAATCTGATTCCCCTATCTTACATAATGATTACTAAGCCGAGGGCATTATATAAGCACGTCAAGGTCTGAGGTTTCTGATATGAGAAATCTGAGAAACTTAACCGAAGGATAAAGCTTGAGTCTTAAGGTATGAAAGAAGCCATGGTCTTGGATAAGGTATAAGATTGATAAATTGGAAATACCAACTTGTTACCTGGGGTAACATGTTCTTTCTGTTAAGGATTGCACCAGCTTTACTAGCGAACCTTAACAGTAATTCGTAGTTTTACAACTCTATACACAATGGATCATCAACCTTGAACATCAAATTTAACTAGTGACGTAATCAATAACAATATCCATGCATTCTGAGCCGGGGTCGGGGCATTGATATAATAAGGTAAATAAATAATTCGGGTTAGGTAAGTCCGGTCTTCATCGGTTTACCGAACGTTCTCCCGTAGTTCGGAATGCCTCCTCTTTATCCTTGTTATGCCAAGACCTTATATTCTGGAGTGGCAGAGTGGGAAAAAGTATATTGGGATGAGCCGCTGTTCTTTGCCAAGTGATCTCCCCACAATCTCCGCAAATTGACCCCGATCATCCCCGACTCAACTTTTTTTCTGGGTCAACCATCGTGGAGTAAGGTAAATCGGAGGCTAACCACGTGTGCCGAGGCGACGGCCTGGGACGCTACCTAGTTATACGCCGACGGAAGGGCCGACGGACTCGATTCAGTATCGACTGACCGTCGTCGTGATCTTCTGACTTGTACGAGATGGCTTCTTGAGCAATTCACTACCTAGGTATTGCCCTTGCTCTTACGTATTCGTATCTTCGTATGATGTTGTGTTGGAATAAATAGGATGAAGATCCCTCATGACGATCATCACGAATTTCTTCAAGCCATTCAATAGAGGTTTACACATATTATTTAATCCTCAACCCTCCTCTGCAAAACACCATGGGTTTACGGAATAAGCCGTCTAGGGCTTTGCTTGCATTCCTTGCTCTCTCAGCATGGCCACTGAATAGCTTCTGTCTTGGTGCATCCCAGATACCTCCCAAATTCCTTCTAGGCCGAGCCTCGAATGACAGTGAAGGACTCCCAGGCTACCGAAATTCCTCATTATGCATCAACGATAGAGTCGAAGACCTCATCCAGCGTATGACACTGGAGGAGAAGGTCGGCCAGATGTTCCACGCGATGCTGTACCCCGGCGCAAACGGCACCCTAGACCAAGGCAACGCGACGGCTTTCCGGAATAGCACTGACTTTATGATCGGCGAGCAGCTGCTAACACATTTCAACCTCGTCGGCGACATCACCGACGCGAAAGAAAGCGCTGACTTCTACAACCTTATACAAAAAAGGGCCTTGGAGACTCGACTCGGTATTCCCATCACCTTGTCATCTGACCCTCGACACGCTTTTACCGAAAATGCCGGAACCGGGTTCAACGCAGGCCGCTTCTCTCAATGGCCCGAGACGCTAGGGCTCGCCGCGCTCCGAGACGCAAATCTAGTCCGGAAGTTCGCCGAGATCGCACGTGAAGAATACCTCGCCGTCGGCCTGCGCACCGCGCTTCACCCACAAGTAGACGTAACAACCGAGCCACGATGGGCGCGAATCTCCGGTACATTTGGCGAAAACGCCGAACTAACTGCCGAGCTCCTCGCCGCATACATCAAAGGGTTCCAAGGCGACAAGCTAGGCGCCTACTCAGTTTCCACTGTAACAAAGCATTTCCCCGGTGGCGGCCCCATGCAAAATGGCGAGGACTCTCATTTCGCCTACGGCAAGAATGAGACGTATCCCGGAAACAACCTAGAATACCACCTCATCCCCTTCCGCGCTGCCGTCGCAGCCGGCGCACGGCAGATGATGCCGTATTACAGCCGCCCAGTCGACACGCCGTTCGAAGCCGTCGGCTTCTCCTTCAACAAGGAAATCGTCACAGACCTCCTGCGCAATGACCTCGGCTTCGACGGCATCGTCGTCACTGACTGGGGTCTAATCACGGATACCTGGATCGCAGGACAATACATGCCCGCACGTGCATGGGGCGTAGAATCACTCTCGGAACTCGAACGCGCGGCCCGCATCCTGAACGCAGGCTGCGACCAATTTGGCGGCGAAACACGGCCCGAACTCATCGTCGAGCTCGTCCAGACAGGCGTCATCACCGAATCCCGAATCGATACCTCAGTGCGCAAGCTGCTACGCGAGAAGTTCCTCCTTGGCCTCTTTGATAACCCGTTCGTGGATTCCGATGCTGCCGCTCGCGTCGTCGGGAACGAGTACTTCGTGCGTTTGGGCAACGAGGCGCAGCGACGCGCTTACACTCTCCTCAAGAACAAGGACAGTATCCTACCCCTGCGAAACCTAGGTCCACAGACGAAATTCTACGTCGAGGGGTTCAATGCGACGTACATTACCTCGCGGAACTATAGCGTTGTGACTTCCGTCGAGGACGCGGACTACGCGCTGCTGCGCTTGGCAGCCCCATACGAGCCGCGTCCTGGAGGATTCGAGTCCATGTTCCACGCGGGATCGCTTGAGTTCTCGGACGAGGAGAAGACGAGACAGGCGGCTATTTACGCTGCGGGAGTACCGACGGTTGTGGATATGATGTTGGATAGACCGGCTGCGGTGCCGGAGGTAGCGGAGGGAGCGACGGCTATGCTAGCTAGCTTCGGGAGCAGCTCTGATGCGTTCCTTGATGTGATTTTTGGGTTAGCTGAGCCGGAAGGAAAGTTGCCGTATGATCTACCGCGGTCTAATGAGGCTGTTGAGGCGGGAATGGAGGACGTACCTTTCGACACCAAAAACCCAGTGTTCAAGTATGGGCACGGCTTGAGATACGCCGATCGATGCGGCGAAGGAAATGGGTCGTCGGGGAAATGCCTATTCGTCCAGAAATACTAATCTTCCCGAGTTAGGGTAGTATCCTAGAACAATTAATCAATAAATCACTAATATTAATAATGTGGGATATCGTTCAATTTTATTTCCCGAGTTGCTTCCTTGTGACAGAAGCTCGATGCTATGGTTTATCTTACAAAAAGCATGTTGAAATTTTTAGCAACATTCAAACATGCCCGGACATGGCTGGAATTGCATCAGCATGACCTTAACTCAAACGACTGTCCATCTCAATGTTAACGGATCACTATCACAACCCTAGAGTCGTCGTCGAGGTCGTCTTCTTCTCCCTCCCCATCGTCATCCCAGTTGTAATCATCGTAGGTTGATTTGCTTATGACTTGAATCTGTAGATCCACGCAAAGCTCGTAGGCTGAGTTCATCCAGACTTTCTTGACGATGTCGCTCGGCTCGTATTGGGGCTTGCTATACCAAAGAGCTTTAGCTTTCCTATCTTCGAAGACTTCGAAGGTAAAAAGATGCTCAACAGGTTCTGCTGCTCTTGTTGTGAGAGGCTCTAAGTGGTGGATGAACTCGAGATGCATGCATCGTAATTTCGGCATATTTGCCACAGCTCTTCCGACAGCTTGGTACAAATCGTCCATTCGCCTCTGGATTGGCGCGTATCGCCATTGGTTCCATTCAGCATCTTCCTCTGCGCGAATCTCAACTGGCAGTGGACGCAAGTCCACGTATGGGATGTCGAAAATAGGAATATCATAGTCGCGTTCAAACAACCAATTTCCTTCAGGAGTTATGGGATGAAATAAGATATTCAATCTCTCGAGTGATTCCCAGGATGGCTTCGGTTCCAATCCATCTCTCAAACCTGCCTTGGGCCAAAAGATTTCTGTTGATGCTAGGATGCCAGTGATGGTTACATTCTTCGTTCTCTGGCTGAGCCTTCTAATTGAGCAAGACACTGCATCGGATTCGTTTGGGTGACAGAGAATAGGAGGTTGATAGTCATGATTATACGGAGCGACGTATGAATAAGTGAGGTTAAATTCACTTAACTCGGGAAGGGAGTCAATAGCATCGGCGAGGTCTAGAAATAAACAGATATATTAGTATAGACGACACAGAACGGGGAGATAAGCACTAACCACGACGACGTGCACATCTACGCGGAACGTCATTCTTATCCACGTCTCCAAATCCCCACTGGATGCTGTTGAGTCTACCTAGATTCATGACTGAGATCATTTCGGTGAGGAAATTGGCGTCCTTGTGTCTTATTACCGGATGGCCGGGGAACCCAATTTTTTCAATAGGCACATGTTGAAGTGACTGAAGGGGGAGGTAGCCGACATGGCGCATTACGGAACGATGGTGTCTCCAGACCTGTGTAAAGCGATGATCATTCATTGCTTCGAATCCCCTGTCGTATATGTCATCACTGTATTCCCTGACATACCAATCCGTGGGTGAATAAACATGAATATTCAACTTGATTGATGCCGCTCTGCTGTATGCCAATGCGTTACAGGCAGGATATTGTGAAAGAAGGTCGACTAATAAAGCAATATGTAGGGCGTAAATCTGTGAATTTTTGGCAGTCTCTTGAGGGGTCTCCAATTGATCTAAACGGTCTTCGTACTGGGGTAGAAGAACCACGAACTTCACAGTTCTAACACATAGCCATCTCTCATACCGATTGAGAATGAAAGAGATTGCGGCGATGTCTTCTCGAACAAAAGCTATTTCGCGAAACGTAGTCCGTTCAACTACTTGCCTGAATCTGTTAGATACGGATGCGTATGGTGCGATACACTTCTTGATTTCTCCCCTAGTTGTCAGGCGATCAATTGCGGCGTCCTTAATGATCCTTCCCAGGAGGTTTAGTGGAAGTTTGTCCATAACGGATCAGTATTGTGAATAGTTAATCATTGGTTATAGGTTTCGTGTTGCTAATGCGTGTAAGTAGACGATACAATCGCGTTAGGAGTAGAGGAGTATGGTGATGTGAGAGTGGAAAGTAAGAAGAATAGAGAGACGAGATGTTGTAAAGAATGTGGAAAGGAAATTTTACTGACAAAAGTTTGTGTTGATAATACCTAAAGTGGGAATGAAGAGGATGGTCAGTACCGAGGAACAAGAATTCATGACAAGAATCAAATCGTGACTTTTGCCAACAAATTCGGATGATGCTACTTCGTGACTTCCTAACTCTTAACAATTTGTCTCCGGCAAGGGAAAGAACATTGTCGAAGTATCGCGCTTTATTACTTACCACGCCGGTAACGATGCCGAAGAGGAAGGGGGAAAAGTCTGGTAGACGGCAATCGCGCATAGAACAAGGAAAGAATGGATGATCTCAACAGGTGCCAACACGGACGACGGAAGATATTGACGGCCGCCACCAAAAATATATCTGGCGATAATTTAATTCCACCATATAGTTTGATCGGAAAGGTTGTGGTTAACATAAGTACCTAGGTACCTAGTATCTAGGTACCTAATTATCTTAAAATAAACCGATAATCTACACAATTTTCAAATGTATTCCAATATATCCTACTTGAATATTTGAATAATTAAGTACTTGCTAGGTACATATGGAATCGAGTGTTGAAATCACCATTTGTACCTAACTTTCGTTTTTTCTAAGCATGAAGTCAGGGAAGGTCACGTGATACCCCCTTTTCCCACCACGAAATTCTTTCTCATTCATTCAATTATCAACATAATCATTATCATTCATTTCACATAAACCATACTAAATTGAGATTTTTCTGTTATTTTTATTTCAACCCTGGAATCTTAAATTCATGATCACGACTCTTTTTTTCCCTTTTGCCTAAATCAGGCGTAAGTAGGTACCCAAGAGTTGGTGTACGATAAATTTACGCTGCACATCCTATAACATGCAAGATCAATCAACACCTTTTAATAGAAACGCATATAATCCAGGTTCATGCAATACGCCCAAAGGGGCATGATCATTAGCATTGACAGTGAGTGGAAACTTTCCAGTTTAACATTGACTATGTAAAACAACAACAACAACAACAACGACAAGTCGCATTTAATTTACGAGCCTTAGCAAAGGTCTTTGCGCATAAGAGATAGACCTAGGAAAGGAATTGCTAACGTTCATTGTTAAGGTGGCTAGCCACCTATATGAAGAAAATGATAAACGCCGACTTCTTTGTTCAATATGGCTGCAATCGGATCAATTAGTCCCAGCGCAAGAACAATGAAAATCTTTTAGTTATTATCACCTATCTAGATTACTGTACAGTTAACGTCCAATATAACGCCCATCAACAATACCATAGTTTTCTCCCATTATCCCGAAACAGAAAATGACCCGGGAATTAGAACAAGAGACTATCAGACTGCTGACCGAATATTTTTCTCGAGATCCGAGGTTTGCTTTCTACGACTATGTCGCCTCTGGAAGCTATGGTAGTACTTATCGTATACAGTATCGAGAGAATGAGAATAGTCAAATCACGGATTTCTTAATTAAATTGGCTCACCAGGATGAGGACGAGGATGACGAGGATGAGGATCCACAGCTAATGATAGAGACTGAAAGGAACTTCCTGAGGGTATGTATTCTCCAAGCCCAATACCATTGAATCCCAAAAATTATGATAATGAAAGCTGATGCCTACAGGCGATGCGCGGCGGGGAACATATATCACGACTTATCGAATTTAATGATGACCCTTTAACAGTGCACCAATTTCCTCGAAGTTGGCTTGCACTGGAATGGATACCAAACGGCACTGTCATTAATTTTATCAGAAAAGCAAGGGACAAAGGGGTTACTCGGCTACCTAATCGTCTGCTCTGGAGATTGTTCTTGTGCTGTAAGTTGAAGAATGTCTCCTTCTATGTATGGGAAACTTGTAGTTACTAGTCAGGCTAATAAGCATATAGTGGTGAGAGGCTGCTGCGGAATGTCTGTGAGTATTTCTACCAGTTGATAATCAGCACTGTCGTTTCTCTCCCCGCTGTAAAATTTTCTTACGATACTGACCTAATTGGCTTAGTGGCCCAGGAATCGTCAAGACGGCCGAACAGAAACCGAGCTTCCAATACCCGGTGTTCCAGCGGGAGGATTTGCACATCGTGATCTTCACACTTCAAATGGTAAGCAGATAAACCTATATAGTATCAATAACATGAAACAATTACTAATCTAGCTTTAATCAAGTTCTCTTCGGAGATTTAGGTATTGCCGGGGAGCACGGAATATCGCCGATAATGAAGATCATCGACTTTGGTCTAACGGAAATGGCCGCGCCCACGCCTGCGATGGCTCAAGAGGCAATGGATGCAAATGTTCAAGCTATTGGAAAAGTACGTTTTCTACCTAATAGAATGTACCAACTCTTAGATCACGTACTAATAAGAATATTAGGTTATGATAGAACTCATTACTCTCAATCCTAGAATAATATATGAAAGGGAAGGTACTTTTGTGTTCAATCACCTTGGTCAGGATATTGAGACGGATGCTCACCTAATCTTCCAATCTGAGTTGGGTATGTACCCACTACCTTTCAGACCGTACGAATGGCTTGACGACTGGATGAGGGTTCTTGTTGGCATGTGTAGGGCCTCCCCCGCCAACGCCCAACACATACCAAACCTACAGTCCTTGAGTGTCTGGATACCATATGCAATACGTAATAGGGATGCAAGGTTCTACGGCAATAGAGAAGAATCTGATGTGTTTATACGACAGCTCATGTGTCACATACTCTTTGACGCATAGGTAATAATAATTTAGAAATGGGATTTTGTTGATTTATAATCATTGTCATGGTCATTGTAGCATATTCCAACCCGCCTACTATCGAATTTATTTCGGCTCCCGTACCCCGACAAAACCTAGGTATGGATGGAAATTCTACATGACATTATCTCCATATTACCAATAGAAACTCTGATCTCAACCCTTTCTAAGAAACATTTTATATATATTTCGTACCTTTACGCTATATGAGGCGAGGAAGATGAAATCAGAAAGCATGGTGAATGAAGTCCATGATAGTAGATCCAATCATGTAAGGTAAATCCAGCAGCTTAAGGTTTTCATTATGTACCTAGTAGGTACGAAGGTTCCGGCCAAAAGTTTGGACCATCAAGCCACGTCCCTTGCCCAGTGCGTGATTACATAATAAAATGCTTCATACTGTATCAGGTTTAGGCTACAACCGCTACAAATAGTGGCCCATTCACTAAATTCTAGTGGATGATCGCTATAACTCAAGCCTATTTAAAAAGCTAAGTCACTAAAGAAAAGCACCACACGGTGAGAGAATATTCTAGTTCACACCCGTGGACGGCTTTCAGCCATCAGCGCCCGCTACGCATGGTCCAAATTTTTAGCCCGAATCTTCGTATGCAAAGAAAAATAACTCGATTATCTTACAAAAATAGAAGTTTTTATATCGAAAACTTGATATAAATTTCAAATAGTTCAGTAGGTATTATATAGCTTGCTTTATTATCTCCAAGATTCCGGACAGCAATTTCCAAGTGCCCTTTTCCAAAGGAAAATAAATCAAAATGCCAAGTAACAATAAACAGATGTCGGATACCGCAGCGTGGTATAATGGACTAGAATTGCCACCCGCCTTCCCGATGACTGTGCCGTACGAGGACTAGGCTTATCAAGACTGATGTTGAGAATGGTAATGTAGATTGACGGATTCGTTCTACAACTAGAAGACAGACCGTGAACTTGGGGTTGTAGATGATGTTTCGCAATCTGAAAATGTGCCAAAAAATACCATCTTATCGTCGTGGACACCAACAACATGCTTTATCTCCAGAAGTTCAAGAATTGGAACCATCCAGTGCGATTTTGTGTTGAACTCTCATTGGGTGATGCCTCGGGCCACGCTTTGATTCCGTCAAGTTCCTCCTGCAATTGCATTAGCTTCAAATGGAAAGAATCCAACAAGTCGAAATCAACGCACCTCAGTAAGTTCTCGTGAAGTCTGTATTGCCCACGTATCTGAATCCGACTGCGAGAGCATTAGATGGTTGGTATATAGAGATTGAAGAGACTTGCTTGTCGGAGTGTTCTTACCGCAATTACAAACTCCCCATTTTCAGTATCCAACACGCTGCGCAAATACGTCCACAATGGCCACATTGTAATAGATCGGTATTCAACTCGATATTTGTACCAAGCCTTTTCGGGCATTGTGGAGATATGTGTTACGTTTTGTGGCATTTTTTTCATCAAGGAGGAGGCAATGAAGGAAACGTAGGTAGGCAGGTAGGTACCTAGAAAACTTTGGAGTTCGAGAAATTTAAATAATGAAGGACAAATGGTATCTAAAGTGGTAAAATCACTCATTTCTACATGAACACCAATAGTTATCAGAGATAAATGAACATAGAGATGCGAGTTTATAGTCCAATGATTACTAGGCTGAGAGGTACCTATAGTATCTTATTCATAAGTCGTGACTTTCAACATATATTCATTGCACTTAATGGTATTTTCGTGGATGTGAATCACTTAGCTGAACATAAAAAATTGGTCTATACATTAAATAAATCTTGAATGGTAAGGTCACTGGCAGCTATGTAGATATAACAGGTGCGTCTCTTTCAATATAGTTAAGAGAGATTGTGCGTTTTCACATGTCACACATTGACTTCTACGTCATCCTTCTATGAATTACACATGCCTTTAGCATATAGGTAATATTATTCATAGATATTAGCGTATACCTGGTATTCTGATTGTATTAATATTTCCATCGGCAGTGTGTATCTATGATAATTGAAATAGGGGTGACAGTGTGAAATGATGCTGTGAAACTGTACAAGATGAGTAATAGGGTATAGGCCTTAGCAGTTCGACAGGTGATTAATAAGCATATTTTTGTAATCACTTACGTAAGTAGTCTTCATTAGAAAATCAAACTTTAGTTAGGTACTTACGTAACGTCAAAGCTTGAGTTGACGAACGTTTCGTTTCTCATTGCTACAACATTCGACATCTAAATGTAATCGAAACCAAAGGAAATATACGTACACCGTATTGATACATTTCTTAATCCTTTTGTTAATCATAGTCCGTGTACGTTATGGACAACCCAGAAACCCCATTTTCTTCCACGCTCCCAAGTATCGACGCACCGTATCAGTAGAGACTGGGCCTTGGGCAGCCAGCGTTAACGAAAGTTGTACTGTTTTGTCCGTTCCTAATATGATACCTCCACACGACATGTGCATGAAATATTTCTCCAGGAAATTAGCTACTCTTAATGCCGGGTTCTCCGTCTCCATCACCAATGGTGATCGTCTGACCTTCCGAATCCATTCTGAGAATGGCATTATATTCTCATTAGGAATGCCTAGTTCTTCCGCTAAGACACCCACCATCTCCTCCCATGGTTGGTTTACTGGGTTGTCAATATGATAAACTGGATCATTGGCTTTGCAATTTATCGCTAGGTCGGCAATGGTTGCAGCTACGCCATCTACCGGCACCCATTGTAGCCTGCCATCGAGAGCTGGGAATGCACGAAGGCTTTGCGCAGACCGCACTAGAAATGAAAAGTGTTCGACCGGGTTCCAAATACCGGTCGTGGTCGACCCGGCAATCTGACCAGGTCTGATCACCATCGCTTGGAAACTCTCAGGGTACCGATGCAGCGTCTCATCTAATAGCCGTTCACATGTCCATTTGGCCTCGCAGTACCCGATCGGCAATACAGAGCTCATGGAGACACGTTCCTCTGGTACTATGCAAGTGTTGTGGGTTAGGTGTCGGCCAACTACGCCAATTGACGACACAAATTGAAAACATACGCGCTTTGCCTTGTGGTTCTGCTTACGATGGGTAGATATATCGGCAGCAAGGTCGAGTAAATTTCGAAGAGATTGGAATTGCGGTTCAAAGGCACATAGAGGCCGACTAGCGCTCATAGGCCATCCGTTATGAAGTATGTGCGTACCGCGCGACACGAGCCATGCGTATTCAGCCGACGGTAGACCTAGTTGTGATTGAGTTATATCTGTCTCAAGAATGCGCAATTTCGACGAGGCTTCTGAGGACAAGCTTATGCCGCGGGACGCTAACGCTTCGCTCTGGCGGCACGGGGTTGAGTTTTCCAGGTTGGATCGTCGGTTAAGACAGACCACGGCACTTACGTCAGGATCCTCGGCGAAGCGAGCGACTAGATGCGTACCTAAGCTCCCAGTTGCCCCTGTAATGATGACGACTGCGCCGCCATTGTCCTCGTGTTTCTCTACGTTATTCGGTATGCACCATGGTTTATCCACGGATGCCATGAAGCCGGCCGAATACCGCGTTATGAACTTCTCAGCCTCCTGCTCCCGAGACGCCGCATTATCATCATTGTGAGATGAAACTGGTTGCGGTATCATCGGAGGTACTGATTGTTTGCCTTTTGAACCTTCAGATACCAAAGCAATTATGACCTTCTGAATACGATTTTCTGACAAGTTTCCGTCCGTCCAGTCTACATGCCCAAATCCAGCATGCCGCAATTGAGTCTCCCAATGTTCAGCTGGGACGATAGCGTGTACCCTGTCATCCGCGAAACGCCACCAGTCATCGAGAAGACCAAACACCAAATCAACAAATGGCAAGCCTTCGGTCATTTCGGTAAGGAGAAGCATTCCATCGGAGCGCAGCGCCATGTGGATATTGGAGGCAGCCGCTTTTAGATCATCTGTAGCATGTACTGCATTGCTGGCAATTACAATATGCTGGGTGCCACGTAGGGACTCAGCAGGTGGTTGTTCGATATCGTGTACGGCGAAGCGCATGAAGGGGTAACGCGCCCCAAACGAACGACGCGCTTGTGTGACCATCGATGGTGCTAGGTCGGTCACTGTATACTCAATAGAGATATCGAGGCCGTCGAGGAATGGTGCTAGGATGTGTGTTGTACCACCAGTACCGGCACCCATCTCGAGAATGCGCAGTGGGCCATGGAAGTCCGAAGCTAGATTATCAACTACAAGCTGAATCGTGTCTCGCATCTGCTCATAGAACAAGCGGTTGAAGGGTAGATCGTAGTAAAGACCTCGCACGAGATCCCGTCCCTCGGATGAGCCGAACAAGGCCTGGATACCTGTCTTCCGACCCCGAAGTACGTTGGTTAAGCTTTTCCCGGCGTAGAACGCCAGCTTATGTGCCATGATCCATTGATCATTCATTTGCAAAAGTTCTTGGAAGATGACTTCGCTTGTCTTGCGCGGGGTAGAAATGCCGGTGCGTGTGATACGCGCATCACGTCTGTCGATTAGTCGTGCGTCTTTTTCGAGGAAGTTATAGAGCCAATCGACCAGCCGAGAAGTTTGGGGTGTGTGTTTCACCAATGGTAGTATCTGACCTATAGTTGCGGTTTGGAGCGGACAGCCAAGTTGCTCGAATGCTTCGACAATAAGCGCTACACATAGCCGGTTTGAACGAGAGACGATGATAGCATCTGTATTGTCGACTTTGTTATCGCGGATGCGTTGGTCGGTTGATGCTTTGACTCGGGCAAAGGCAGTCAAAATGTCGAGCTGAGATAAGGAAGAATGGTCGCCGTCTTCTGGGTTGTTTATTCTCTCTATCAATGACTCGATGGCCGCATCGTTTTCCTGCTCATCCATGGAAGATGCGTCATCTGCAGTCGGTGTTAAGATTGTGCTAGTATCGCCAGATTCGTCAGAGAGTAGGCCGCCTCCATTTGAAGGGGAGACCGAGTTACCATCATCGTCGCCACCTTCGAGATGCGCATCGCTCTCTGGGCCGTGAACGGTTCTTGAAATGCATGCTACAAACTCGCGGAAGCTAGTAGCTTTGAAAAGAAGTTCTAGTGTGTCAATCTTGTAGCGGAACACACTCTCGATCTCGCGAGCTAACTCGGTACCTGCTAAGGAGTCGATGCCTAAGTCGGCCAGCTCCGAATCTTCTTTGATTTCACTTGCGTCTACTCCCGACACGTTGGTTATGATATCTTTGACTTTCTGACTTAGCTCTGAACGAGAAAATCCAGATGTTTTCGCCTTGACCTCTTGGTGGTGGCTCGTGCTTGGGTATGACGTAGGTGAAGATTGTGGCGTATGAATGGCGTTCGCTTTCACCATCGTTGTCGTCCCGGACTTAAGGGTGGGGATGTCCGTGAGCCTTACTAGTAGTCTGCTCATAGATATCCTAGGGATCCGAGTATACCTAATTCCGAGCATTACTTCACTTAATCGACCATCTGTCGCGTCAAACACGAAAACATCTGTCAGATAAACCTTCTCCGATTCTCGATGGTGCCTCGCCCAGACGTGCCATATCTTCCCCGGCTCGCATCGCCTATCTTTTCGCGCAAGTCCAGGCCTGCGCATGAGTGTCTCGCATCCGGTAGCTAAGAAGATATCACTACCATTTGGTTCCCGGTCCGTCATACAGTTAACCCACACGCCCGCTACTTGGCTGAATGAATCCGTGACCGGTATATCGTCCAGCCAATTCTTCTCGGCTTCGGTAGCATAGGTAGTCGGGTCCTGTACGATACCTGCGCATTCGTTTTCTCGGCCGACGACTCGACGTACCCCGCGGTACACATTCCCGTATTCGACGACATCAGATAGGGAACGATATATATTGCGCCCCTGAAGAACGTCATCTGCCTGCGCGTTATCATCAAGCAGTGAAATGCACTGCCTATGCGTCACTAGTCTCTCGTATCGCGCGAACTCGGCGTCTTCTCCAGGGGGCCGTAATTCTATCCGCCCTTGTACGCATATCGTAGCGTTGTTATTTTTGCGGCTGTCTGGTTGCTGGCCTACAGGAAGAGTAACAATCTTCCACGACCAATGTTGATGTGAGAGATCGTCGTCTTCATGCAATTCCATCCATGCTGCCTGGGAAGCGTTGAGGCATAATGGCGCGTCATTGTGCATATCGCGGATCACGGGGTGAAAGTCTTGGTCTCTCGCCATGGTGCTATCTTGAATACTAAGGAGCGCTTCGATTACCATACTATATTCCAATGTGGCGGGGCAGATAGGGGCTGTCTGGACGGCGATATGTCCCGATACAAGGGCCTGGTATTTTTCGGATTCGGTGTTTATCCTAAAGAGGGCGCGTCGCTTGTTGGTATCTTGGTAACCTACGAAAGTCCACAGACCAAGAGACGGATCATGGCGCTGCGGTATCCCCTCTTGGGCCACTGGTGGCGGCAGTTCCTTAAGATCGAGCCAGTGCCCTGTCTTTTCGAATTGGTACTGTGGTAGGAGTAGTACTGCGTGGTTCCGGGCTGCTTCCGCGCCATGATGAGGCCAGAAATTGACGCGCAGGCCTTCTTTCCAAAGTGAAAGGGTCGCATCCGTAAGGCTATCGACGCCTCGGTCTTCGGTGAGACTAACACCCTGGAAATGCGAATTGAGATTTGGCTTCACCGTGCGCCGGGCCATGGAAGTGATCTTGGAAGCCGATCCTGCCTCAAGCCATATTGCGGAAGGATAGTCCTTGGCTAGCCGTTGTACGGCGTGGTGGAAGAATACGGGATTGCGCATATGATCCGCTACAAATTTCGTGGTGAAGTGTTCATTGTTTGAGGGTATTTCGGTCGCGCTCTCAATTCGGATGGTAGGGCTGTGGAATTCAAGGTCCATGCCAACTTGTTCTAGGTTTGGTATTAGAGGTTCGACAAGAACAGAGTGGAAAGCATTGGTGACATTCAGCTTTTTACTCTTGATGGACGCATAGTCTGAGTTATTTGAGATTATATCGAACGCAGTCTCCATAGCCAACGTCGATCCGGCAAGAGTGAAGCTTTGCGGGCCGTTGTAGCAAGCAATGCTAGCCGCACTGCCACTTTTTTGACTTCGATTCGCCTCTGCTAGAAGCTTTTCCACCAGTTTCAACTCGCCATCCACCGCCACCATTACCCCACGGTCGCGACCCCATAGGTTTCTTATGACTTCGGCGCGGCCAGCAACCAATTTGATGGCGCCTCTAAGCTTGAGGACACCCGCTATGCACAGTGCGGTAATTTCTCCAAAACTGTGTCCTACGACTGCCTCGACGCGTACTCCACAGTCTATCCAGCACCTCGCACACGCATATTGCAGAGCGAATAGCATTGTCTGGAGGTGAATTGGATCTGGAATGGGCCGCTTAGCAAGAATATCAGGGAAAATGCTATTATACCCGAGAGACTGTATTATGGCATTACACTCATTCAAGTGATAGCGGATCAGTGGTACATTTTCATACACCACGCGATCTAGGCCGACGGATGTCGATATTTGCCCACCGAAACACAATATCACCGGCCTAGGAGCTTTGACTTGGACGGTTTTTGATGTCGCGACCGGAGAGAGCTGTTCGAGTAAACCGGCGACACTGCTGCAACGGAAATGCAGAGCACGAGGCAGAGTTATGTTTGAGTGACGGTTCACGTTGAAGGAGATGTCGGCCAAAGTGATGCTACTAGATTTTCTCTTGACAAAAGCGGCGAGATTAGCACAGTACTTCTCGATGTTACGGCCGTCAAAGCCAGCGATCCAAAAGGGGAAGGATGTGTTGTTCGAGAGACACGTCGAGTTTTCCTGCGATCTGCGAGGAGCTTGCTTTACGACCATTGCGGCAATTGATCCACTTGCGCCATAGTTATTGATCAAGGCCGCCTTGCAATCTTCCTCCCAGGGAAGTAGGCTAGTTGGCACATGAATCATATCGGAATCTGACGCATGAATGCGATGGCTCATTTTTGAGTAGCTTGCCTGTGGCGGAATGAAGCCTTCATTCATCATGAGGATAACCTTAATTAGAGAAACTACCCCTGATGTGCTTTCAGTGTGTCCCACAAGTCCTTTAACGGACCCAATCGGCAGTGGTCTACGCTGAATCGTTCCGCCCAAGGCAGCGCGGACGCTTTCATATTCCGCAGGGTCACCGACTGGTGTTCCCGTTCCCTATACGCATAACGTTAATCCTGGAACCGTCCATAATACCTGGGAAGAACTTTTAACGCACATGAGCTTCCACGAGAGAGATATCTTTAGGTTCGAGCTGAGCTTGGCGAATGACATCGCGGAAGAGTTGAGACATAGAAGGCGCATGAGGAACGAACAATGGTGTTTCGTTGGAATTTTGATACACCGCGGTACTACCGCAATCCAGTTAGCCAACAGAGTCTTCGCAAAGGAGAAAGATGTGAGAAGCAGGAAAATATTACAAACCCCGCTATTCGTCCGAATATCTGATCCCCGTCTGCAAGCGCAGCCGCCATGGGCTTTAAGAAAACGCACCCGATGCCCTCTCCACGACAGTATCCATCGGCCGCTTCATCAAACGGCTTACACTGTCCGGTGGGGCTCAGAAACGAAGCACCGGCCAGGTTATGGAACCAGACTTCGTTCGTAATAATATTTACTCCTCCGCATAACGCAGCGCTACACTCGCCCGATCGCAAAGCCTGCACTGCAGAGTGAATCGCTACCGCAGACCCTGAGCATGCCGTGTCAAACGTCATTGACGGACCAGTCCATCCGAAGTAATGCGATATGCGACCCGCTATAGATCCCCGCAGCAACCCCATTACCGTAAACGCCCCGGCCGTGTGGCATGCCGCGTTGTGCTCGTATTCAGTTGCACAAGTACCAAGATAGACACCTATGTGTTTATCCCGGCTGGGGATAGTAGTCGGATAGAAATAACCAGACTGCTCGACGGCCTGGTAAGCGGCTTGCAGAACCAGTCTCTGTTGCGGATCCATTGCGGCACTTTCGCGCGGACTCTTGCGGAAAAACCTATGGTCGAATGCGTCGACATCGCGGATAAAATTGCCATACCACTTACGCCCGTCACTTTCTTCACCACGTCTCCACGGCGAGTTGCCAAACGACACACGCTCAGCGGGGACTTCTTGGTGTTGCGATTCTCCTGCGCGGAGTATAGCTGAAAATTCGGGGAGGTCGTCGGCCCCGGCTACCTTTATTGACATTCCTACGATGGCGATATCCCTGCTATCATCCATATCGTCATTCCTCGTGATATTGGAGTCGTGTGGAGGGGTACCATTTTTGGTGGAAGGAATCTCATTTTCGTTCGATTGAGGGTTGACAACAGGGTGATAGGATGACGATGCCTGTGCCTCCGAAGGCATCAATTGCTCAATCCGATTATCGAATTTCGACTGTAAAGAAGGAGATATATACCGGCCTTGGCCGAATGAAATAGAAGTCAATCGCCCTTTACTGCCAGCTTGGTCTTTCACAAGCATCGACACAGTTCTATACCAGTCACACTCGTCAACCAACAGCGCCCTCAGAGCAGCCTCGTGATCGTCGGTGTCAATTTCAGTATCTGGATACTTAAATTGCCATCCGAGGTTCGAGCGACACAGTCGTAGTAATTTGCTCATTATCTCGCTGTGTTGTTTCGAGTGGAACCGCCCTCTTAACCCTGTGGGTACAGCAGTAACGCCGACCTTTCGCAATTCCTGTAATAGTTGCGGAGCGGCCTGTTTCGATATGGTGACTGTACTCCGCCGCTCATCGTAATGTACCGATATATAGGCATCTTCTGGAAATTGTTCGAGGATACGCTTCAGGTCCCCTCTTTGATTTGAGTCTTGCCACGAAACTGCGATGGACTCTGACGCGCCCTTAGGATGGGTTATATCTGCGGCATCGACTACAGCCCCAACGAGTACTGTTAAACGAACCGCCACGCCGACGTGATGATACCAGAGATCTGCGCCTGCAGAATTAAAGGCAACTAAAGCTGATAGCAGCCCCATGCAAAAGCCAAGTGGATGAATATCCCCTTCGCGGATTAGGTCATCGAGGGTACCTCGCTCACTGTTAGGGTAGTAATCAGCATATCGCCGAAACTGTGTGAGTTGTGTGAGGACTGTCAAGGGTGCCAGCACAACGTTGGGTAGGTCACCAACGTCCTTTTCTGGCGGCCCTTCTTGCAGCCATGTGTTGAGATCTGTGAGCTGTTGCCTCCCAGGGACAGAGGATAAAGAAGGTATCTTAGTTGAGATCGTATCCCAAGCAGAGAGCAGCATGTGCGGGATTCCAGAGGCCCATTGTTGCTCTCGCAGTGCTGATCCCAGCTCTAGCAGAGACTGGTTACTGAAAGAAGGGATTTCAGGTCCAAAAAACAGAATGCCTGCCCCACGCTTACGGGGCTGGCTCCCCAGGCTCCCCAGGCTCCCCATTCGTTACTCTGTAAGGATCCTTTCCTAATTCTCAAGCAAGGGGTTCTAAGTCAGATCTGAGATCTAAAGTAAGACCTAACGCTATATGACGTAAAAAAATCTATAAGAGGTGAGTAGGAAACTACACCGTTCGCTTTTCAGAGGCTAGTTTAGGATAAATGGGCATAAAGTAAGTGAGTATGTTTTCTAGAGGGTTACTCGCACGTATATGACGGATCTTGATGATAAATACATATCGAGGTCGATCATCGCGCCATGCGTTAGGCTCTAAGATTCAGGTTTACATGAACGCATATAATTGGACGCGTATATATTTAGCACGTTCGCCAAACCAGTTCCAACAGGATGGTTACCATCACTGCCTAAGTCCTACGAAGCTACGTTGGCGGAATGCTAACCGACTGCCGATTTGACACCGAACTCTTTTCTATGGGTAGGAACAGGGTACGTGCGGGAGTAAAATGGGCCGGCTGGGGGTGAGGCTCCAGGCTTATCGTGTAAGCCGCTTAGTTGGCAGATCTGGGTCTTGAAACATATAAAAAGTCCGGCTCTGGAAACCCTGGCTCCAGGGGTCTGGTTATCGGACCTGGCTGGGGTCTTAATAGGGCAATGCTCCGTGGGTCTAGTATTCAGTATGATCGGTTTATTTCCGTTCCCGGCACGGTTCACGATAGGACCTAAGCGATGGTATTGCTAGCGGTTGCTGATTTGACGGTTTTTTAGGTGTATCGTACTTGAACAGCGAATGATGTCTCGGTGTACGGGAAGCATACATTTCGCCCAATAAACAGCAAGCTATCTTACTTTTGTCTGCTGAATTACTCTCTAATAATAGGCAAGTATACGTCCATAGGTAACAAGGTAGAGGTATGATATAGGGATCTCTTAGAGTTACACGTAGAAACTACACCTAATCCTACCTATTTACTCGCCCCCTAACCTCGCATGATATCTCCGCCGCGTCTCCTCCACCATCTCCGCAACATCAAAATCCCAAATCACCTTCTGCCGCGCTGCTATCTCCTCCCGCAGCTTAACCGGGTCGCTTCCACTGCCGGGGTACATCCATTCATAGATATCCCCCGTCTCCCGCGAACTACGCACCAGCCACTGCGTTCGCGCGTACCGCACATCATTGTACGCCCCTAACGCCGCAGCCACAGCCTCTCCCCTTTTCGCATCCGCCGTCTGTGTTTGTTCTTCAGCTTCATCTACGAGTCCAAGCGCAGTCGCCAACGCCAGCGCGTCCTCGACCCCGAAACCTGCTCCAGCCCCGTGGTGCGGGGAACTCGCGTGCGCGGCATCGCCGGCTAGACAGACTCGCCCCTGGGTGTACCATGGCGCGGGGTGATCTGCTGTGTCGTCGATACGCCATACGAGCGGAGTCTCTGGGATCTGGGAGATCAGGGCCCGCACTTCAGGACGCCAGGATTTCAGACGGGAGAGGATGGCGTCGCGGTTACGGACGAGGTTGTTCCCTTTATTACTAGACTCCAAATCGGAGTCTGAGTCGGAGAGGAAAATCACCACGTTTAGCAGCGTGTGCTGCGCGATGGGGTAGCTGAGGATATGGGCCCCGGGGCCGGTGTGCATGCAATGGTTATGCGCCTTGGACTCCCCGAGCGCGGATTCAGCTGCTGCCATGGGGATTACGGCTCGGTAACATGTTTTGTGCGTGTATTGCGGCTGGCAGGCCTGCGGGTGTGTGTTTGAGAATAGTTGCTGTCGGACTCGGGAGCGGATGCCGTCGCAGCCGATGAGGATGTCGCAGGTTGCTGTTGTGGTGTCTGTGAAGTGTAGAGTCACTGGGGAAGAGTTGTTGGGATCGGGTTCTGAGTAGCTGAGGAGTTCTTTGCCGAAGTGGATTATATCTGAAGGTAGGGCTTTGGCTAGATCGTCGAGGAAGTGAGAGCGAAGGCAGCTCCACCATGACATTTTGGCGTTCGGGAGCTGGAATAGCAATGTGCTTTCTGGAGTCTTGGGTTTGGCATCTTCTTCGTCATTGTGAAATCCATCCCAGTAGTTATCGTATTGGAGCTGGTTCTCATTGGCGACTCGTTTCAAAGAAGCTATGACGGACGGGCTCAGCTTCGTCATACACTCGCGGGTAACGCCCGTGAAGGCGATACCAGCGCCAATCTCATTGAAGTCGGAAGCTCTCTCGTAGACGGCTACATGCATGCCACGGTCAATAAGCCCCAGAGCTAAAATTATGCCCACGATGCCGCCTCCTACAATAGCTACCGAAAGGCTATCATCGTTTCGGACGGGTCGGCTGCTATGACTAGCATCAGCTTGTGTCGTTGATGGCCCCTCTGTATGTTGACCATCGTGATGGCTGTCGACGTTAGCTTCTTCGGTTCTGCTCGGCATTTTGGGAGGTATCTAGTATGGGAACTTGCTCACCTAATGTCACCTGTGAACGAACGCTCTAAAAGATAAGATAAAATTCATGATCCGTGCCACTATCCCGAGTCGTATTCGGTCTAGATGTACAGAGTATCTTAAGATAGTGTCTCTTTCCGTGACCGTGAAGTAGGCCAGGGGCACGGGTAGCAGATAGAGTAGTTCTGGCTCCACCCGGAGTGTTTATACTCCTAGACGTTACATTGTTTAGTTCACGGAATCTAGTCCGTGCTTGGTAATAGTATTGATGATCAGTGGATGAAGAGAGATCGAAAGGATCGAAATCTGTGCAACAAGTTTCCGTTTCTTAGAGGAGATGATTAAAATAGTTATCTTTATCTACCTACATTCGTACATACATGTAAGCAAGTAGATGGGCTCCGCCCGACGTTGCTTTCGTCATACCCACCCTGAGAACCTGCATTTACTAAAGTATATCAGATTAATAATCCATGTCATAGATCTAGGAATACTCAATAAACGTAGTAGATCTTGTAGTAATGCATTTAGTGGTAGGTGGTAACGTTGGTTGTCGCAGAAAATCATCGCGCCGACGAGATTCGCGATGTAACGACAACATGGAAAAATTGCCTCAAAAAAGAGAATCCTCTTCAAGGCCCAGCTCAGGTATTGTTGATCGGCTCCTGCCTACTGCGCCCCCGCTATTGGGTATTTCTTTGCCACTCCATTTCAGGCCCCTCAGATTGCGTTGTTGGATTGTATGTTTGGTATAATTTCTTTCTATTTTTTTTTTCTAGATCTTTTATCCTTTTTTTTCTGCAATCGTCAGGAATCGAACCCTAGACCTCCCCATTGCAGGGGCGTCGTTAAAGGGGGTAAGATGTGGTGTCTGAGGTACATAAGTAACTAGACCATTGCCAGCAAGGCCGTTACTCTAATACCGCCGATGGGAAATTCTTTTACTGTTTTATTATTTAACCTACACTCTAAAAAGGTGAACTGCTGCCTGGTTATTCATTGGTTGCTAAGGGAATCATAATAACGCGTATCAACGCGTCTCTATACTGTACAGGTGTCTATACTGTACAAGTGTCTCTATACTGTATAAGTGATTCGCACTCGGGAATATTCTTTGTGACATGGAGCTAGGGGTTTATAGGGGATGGGTACGTTCGTCCCGAGACTTGAATATCTTCTCTTAGATACGGGTGATTCTCTCAAAATTGGTGACATATCGACAACTGACTGTTATACTCCTTGTATCGAAGGGAACCGACTTCACTTTCTCACCTACCTAGTACCTACCTAGGTATGTTCACACATAGGGGCTACCCAACCATACGCGACACAAATTTCGGTGAAAAATGTCTATTACCCAACACTCGGAAGCTCTATCTATTAAGTGGCTAAACTAGTTAAATTGACCGTGACATCACGAGTTAAACACCCGAACGCATTTGGCGTGTACGTCTCATTAAAGATCCCCCTTAACCAATCTATCGCCCTCGGTTGCCCGTTTATAATCTCCGCCACGTGTCCTCCGACCGTGTTCCTCTGATACGTGATATCAGAACCGACACCACAGTACTTATTCACCAACGCGTCCGTCTCTTCAACAGGACAGTACTCGTCGCCAATAGCCTTGTACACGAACATCGGCATGGCAGGGACCCCATGGTACCCAAGCTTCATCTCAACATTATACACCTTCCTCAACACCGCCGCCTGGAGATCAACCGCGCCGCCGACAAAATACGCATAAATATCCTTCATGCTAAAATACTTCGTCGTCTGCCCCAACGTCATGTTCCTTGCGCCCAGGAACTCCGCTGCCGTCGAATTCACTAGCCGACTCTCCACATACGCCTTTGCCTCGGGGTACTGCGACGTGACGCCCAACACGACGGAAACCAAATCCCCCGCAATCGCGCTCCCGTTGAACAAATCGAAGTCGGTGGAAAAATCAGCGACTAGACCCCCGAGAACGGCGCCGCTGATGTTCAGCTCCGGCGCGTACTGCACCTGTAGCTCGGCAGCAGCTTCGGTCGCGATGCTGCCGCCGCTGTAACCCCACATTCCGAGGGCGATTTTACCAAGGCCACTTAACTCCGCGAGGTTGAGCACGGCGCGAAGAGAATCGAGGGTGGCGTGGCCAGCTTGGATGCTGGCGCCGAAGGCGGCGGTTGGGCCTTCGTAGTCTGGAGTATTGACTAGCCAACCTTCTGTGAGAAGGGAGTCGAGGAGGTCTGAGCCCGCTGGGACGCCAAGGCTGGGGACGGGCTGGGAGAGGTCGTAGTAGAGGCCATAAGAAGGGCTAGAGTCTAGAGCTGCGGAGTCGTAGGCGAATTGATAGGATATTAGGGCCTTGTTGCCGGAGGGAGCGGTATAGAAGGTGGATGGAATGAAGAGTGTGGTTACGGCCCAGGAGGGTTTGTAGCGAGAGTCTGTGGTGCGGTAGAGGATATTGTACGCGGAGGTGGCGCTGCTAATGACCGTTGTTAAGTTTCCTGGCGCTTGGCGGACCCGAAGGATAGTGCCGGGCGTAGCGGCTTCAAAGCCGATCGGTGCCGAATACCACGGGTCTTGGCTCGGCGCTACGGGCTGCGACGCAGGACCGGGCAGCAACTGCTGGGAGGCAGAGGCGACGCCCAGGCTGTACAGCCAACTTAATGCGCGCATGTCTTCTAGAAGGAAAATGGAAGACTGTCTAGGAAGACATCAACGGCGGCAGGAGTCGAGGGTGGGTAGCTAAAATAGCTATCGATGCATTCCTTCGCACTTTGCACTTCGCGGAAGTAAACAGGAAGAAGGAATCGACCGGGCTAGCATAGAAATACGTAGAAATACAGGTTCGGAATCTAGGGATGGTACGTAAGTCGGAATCCGTGCAGTTTCATCTGATTGGTTGTTTGCTCGGCCAGTGGCAGCTCTGCGCCGTAGCCCTGCTGTGAGATCCCGGTCTTTTCCCTTTCCCACTTTCCTGAATCGGAAATGAGTTGTCGTTTACGGACATGACTGGAGTTAGGCGAATGCGGGCAAGGCGGGATGACGGGGAAACCGATCAGGGTTGGAACTTTTTTCTAACAAAAATCTAACGGCAGCAAGTTATTAACAGTTACGCAGACGTGTGGCAGCGTGGTTGGGTACACGGGATATCGAATGTTAGGTAAGGCAAGGGCAGATGACAAAGTTGTTGCCATAGCTATCTCCACCATCACTTGTGTAACCCGAATATTTCCTATTTAGGTAACCGTTACGGTCCGCTCCGAGCGGAGTTATTGAAGCTTTTTGAGGGGCAATTGCGATGGAGTGAAATATAACCTATTTCCGTATTTTCGTACACAAATTGGCTTCGCTTCTAAGACTATCAAATTTAACATGTTAATTTAATAGTATGATAAATACTCTGAATAATGATCTATCGGGTGTCTTTTCCGACCGACCGATCGATGTGGCCTTTCGATGAAAATTGTCGTTGGTTTCCTTTTTTCGGAGCTATTTCGTAAAGCCGAAACCCTTTTTTTACCATTGCTCTAAGAGGCGTTCGGTGTTGGCGAAAACTTGCATTTTTATAGGTACCTAGGTAGGTACCGAAAATAGGGGTCTTAGCGAAGGGTTCCAATGCTGACAAGCTGGATTAGGTATCTTGATATCAGGAACCTCAAAATTCGAAAAAATTCACCTAAACATTATTTTTCATATCCATGGCTATAATATATCCTTAATTTCTCAAAATTAACACATTTAAAGTATCTAGTTAACATGAATGTCGTTTATTATCTTTCTTGAATCATCCGCATCATTGGGCATGGAGTCGTATCTACGGTTATATCTCCCTACTTACAGTGCCCTCAACGCGCTAAACTGCTGAATCTGGAATTCCGTCGTGGGAAATAGTGAGCTATTAGCGGCGTTTACACCACACACATGCTGTATTTCATCGCTAAAGCCCCCTATGGAAATTGGAAGGGGCTTAGCGCTTTGTAACGCTAATACTTTAGGTGGTCTTAGCGAGTAATTATAGAGAGTCATTTCAGTCACTAGGCATCTACTGGGTTAAGATAAACCCTTCCAGCGCCACTAATTCCAGCAACAGCTCAACAAGAGTCATGATTATATTTACAATATTCTAGCCGATATAATGCAACTAAGGTTGGTTTAAAGCGCTTTAGATATGGGACTGAAAGATATAACTTTTATCGATTCAGAATTGATATCTCGAGCCGTCGTTGAGAAGAACGGACTGAATAGCGCTAAGTCTCTTTTATTATAGGGGGTTTAGAGGTAGTGTAGAGAGCCCACGCAGCGTAAAGCCCACTAATCGCACCTTAGGTACCTACTAGGCACTTAAAATCGCCCACCAGCACAAAACATTAGTGAGAATAGCATCCATCGGTGGGTATAAATTCGCAGGCCTATTCATACACGCAAACAAAAACGCCTGCCCAATAACCAACGATACCAAATAATCCGCAGAAGCCAGGGCCATATCCAAACCACACCAAGAAATTTGCATACACATCATAACGACGTCAAGACAATCCAACAATATATGTATAACACCTCCTTACAGTTCGATAGGTACCAATCAAACAACATCAATAGACCGCTTGACCGTAATCGCCCCCATCGCAATATCCGCATCCTCCGCGGCACCACCACCCTTCGCACCCCCCCTCTCGGCTTCAATCTCCGCCCACGCCAACCCCCGCTCTCTCGACCCATCCAGATGCACCCAATGCGCATGCCTATCCAGATTCTTCGGCTGGCTCTGAAACGACTTCCCCGACTTCGCGGATGAGGCTTTACTCGCTTTCGTCGAGATCCCGGCGCCGCTTTCCTTGCGCTCGCTGAGCGCTTCCGACGACGACGGGCGGCGCGTGAAGGTCTGCGAGGCCCATGATCGGAAGGCCGTGTATAGCCCAGCTTTGGGCAGGATCGAGTTGTAGATTGGTGCGCAGCAGCAGATGATGCTGGTTGCCATTTGGATTAGGTTCCAGATTACGGAGAGGAAGTTCCGTTCTGTGAAGTTTGTGAGTTAGTGATATGTACACTGTGGCGTTAGTATCCAGCGGACTTACGGGCGCTGTTTTGGGCTTCGACTACTTTGATTATACCGACAACCCCCGAACTACACATTTGATTAGTTTGATGCTCATGAGATACGGGTTCCCATACTCACAATCCGCCCAATATAAACAGCCCACTGAGATACCACTGCGTCTTTTTCTTCATCTGCAAGGCATGCAACATCCAAATCGCCATCCCTGCCATAGCGAAGTCGATAGCCGCGTTAATGGGCTCATAGATGCTGAAGAATGTATTGATATTAACACAATACCCCGGAATTCCCGGCTGCCAGCTCTTAGCCACTGGGATGCAGGCAAAAATGTGCACGAGCAAAACAACTATGCCCCACGCTCCCTGTATGGCTGCCACAGCCCAGACGATGATCGCGAAACTGCGCTCAACCCAGAACAACCGATAATAGAGAGCCAGAAGGCTGAATTTGGCGAAACTCTGCTGAATTCCATAGAGACCATTCATGTTAAGACCGACCTTCGCGGCTTCAGTCCATTGCGCGGGGTTCTCTTTGATGAAAATCGTCAAGGGACGACCGTTGGCGAGTGTGAGGACTACCCCGAATGAATGCTCGTTAGTAATGGTACTTAGATTCTGATATTATTGTTGACTTACTCCATATCAAATACCCAACATAAGGCAAAAAGAACACCAGCGCCGCCAAAGCATACCAATCCTCCCAGCCAAGCTTGCGACCACCACGCTTAGTCGCCAGAAACCGAAGGCCCGTCGCGATGATACATATGGGAGCGAGAATGACGCTTAGAATCCAGCCAGCGGCCTCCTGGGAATCGTAGAAGACGTTTAAAGCCATGATGGCCGATCGATATAACCTCCTCTAGACTTCCCAAGCCCGATATTCCAAGGGCGGAGAATCCGGGGCATGGTGGGAATTTGACTCGGACCATACAGTGGCACGAAAGGCATCGGTCGCGAGCGATCTGGTGGTTACGTGCCGCATGGTTGCGTCGGGACCGCACAAGAAACGTGGGTTAGCGGCTAGTCTGGGCAGGGGAAGGAGCTGAAGGAGCCGTTAATCCTTGCCGGACGAGGCCAATAGCGCCGTGTTCGGTGGTTCGCATAGGATTGACGCGCATCACCAACCCTGCGCAAGCAAACGGAGTGCTACCCAATTCTTCATCGTGATTAGAGTTCTAACCTCAGCAGCGCACAGTTACATTGAGCCTCGCGACTAGACTGGGTTTAGTTGGTCTCGGCAAGAGATACGCTTATTACAATGTAACTGTTACAGATCCTTCTACCACGGAAATAAAAGCTTGGTTCTTTTAAGTTCTTCGAGTTCTACAGCCGAGTAGATTCCGGACGGCACAAATATGGTAAGATAAGAGAAATGATTCGGTAGGAAGTTGAGTAACTGGGAGAAGGACTGTGAGAAATAAAATGGAACGTTTGTTCAACGACCCCTGAAAATCGTGCTTGGTACTATGTACAACCACACGAAACCTCCCGGAACAGTAGGTGCTACGAAAGAATTTTATATTTTGCAAGTCCACAATCCCAACTTGTATATGAGTATATTCTGATATACATATGCACAAATGTATATACGATAAATTTGAATGTATATTGTACAACTTCATTATCATTCTCTTTTTATTTGGTTACATGTGGAGCGGCCACCTTAAGGTTGGAGCGCAGGTTAGATATACCATGGGGCTCCAATTTCCGTAACGAGTCCTGTGCCAGATTATTGAGACTTGCATATCTCTTAAGTATCTCTAACAGTTGAGTCGCGCCGGCCGCATCGGTCGAGGCCGAGTTTCCAAAACGAGCAGCGGATAGAATGCGAGTGGCGTGAAAGAGTGCTCCAGGAACGAATGGATGTGCCTATGAACACGATGAGTATCGCCGTTTTCTCATGATCAATAGGCGTACCTGTGTAAATTGGAATATATACCTGAAAGCAACTTATCTGAGTCACGGACTTGGCTAACAGCACAATCTCACGTGCTGCTTGGATTGCTCGATCTTTATAAGCATCCATAGCCATCCGATGTTGGGCAGTTGAAAAAGATCTGCTGCTTAGCGTCTCCATCAAGTGGATGACAATTGTAGCAGCAATCATGTGAGTAAAGATAAGCATTGGGTCCGTGGATGTGGCAGTAGCTGGTAAAATCTGTCCAAGACGACGTCTCCTCTTGTCTAATGTAGTATCAAGCCACTCATACCGAGCCCAAAATTCAAGCGAATCGTTGCCATATAACGTCTCTGCTGCTCGGATGCGCGGTCGATGCATAATACACCGACCTCCTAGTGTCAGTAGTATCACACATTCGGCAAAGGGAGAGAGCGTGCTACGGTCACCGATGGCGATAGCATCGTGTAAAAAGTCCATACAAATAGGTTGACCGCTCTCGAAGTGGTCCTCAGGAGCCGGAAGTCTAGTACGCATCTAAGGGTTGCTATTATCAGTTACGTGACTTATACTAGGACACCACTGGGAGGCTTTCTTACCCCGTCTTCATGGAACGTTAGTGGGCTCCCATCATAAAGGCCCGCACACCGGTCAAGGCAGTAGGCTGCCCAAAATGTCCTTCTTTTTTCCTCAACTTCAACCCAGCAATGGGTTGAACCTATGCTGAAATCGCCCAGTGAAATATCCGGTTCATGGATTTCGTGCAGTAAAGATACCTGTATCATCCGGAATGCGCGTCCCGCTGTCATCATGGCTCTGCGATGCGGCCTGCGCATGAATTCGTAATAAGCGAGTAGTAGCCATGCTTGGATATGTTCCAGTGGAAAGTTTTCGGTCAAGTCGTGTTCAGTAGTTTCGTCTAGTTTTGCAAGTCTTCGGCATGTTTCCGCGTAGAGTGAGTTAGCGAGCCCTTGATACGCGGCAGAAGCAGATGCAGCCAGGGTACGCATGGCCAATTGAAGGGCTATTTGAACTTCCTCTTTCTCCGGCTTACGGGTCCACGAAACATATCGAGCCCGGCGAACCAGTGGATTAACCGGATGGATCCGATCGAAGTATAGCTGGTCTCTATCAGCATAACAGGGGGTTAGTGATCATCCTATCGCAGTCGTCCAGGGGTTCTCACAAGTCAGCTTGAACCAAATCTCCGATCTCATCCACAGAATCGGTTCCCTTGCTATAGGGTGCTGTTTCTGGAATCGAAGGATTACTCCATGACTGTTTTGTTGGTTGTGCTGCGGTATTTACTATAGTAGAACCAGATATAAATGTCGTTTCCGACCCGTCGGGTGATTCCTCATCTGAAGGTTGATTTGTCGCGACGAGTGTAACTTCATCGCCTATTGGTAAAAGAAGATCGGGAAAAATTCCATGATCTAGATCATCCAACCTCCTATTCGACCTTGTGCTTTCGGTCGCACTAAGTTCGAGATTACCGTGAAGGTTGGGGAAAAGATCATGGCTTGAATGATCGTATTCCACATCTGACGACTGAATTATGCTGGGCTTTCTCGTCGTTTCGGGGCTAGTTGTAGTACTAGACGCTGTACTCCCCTCGAGGGGAGTTAGAGGCCCAAAGAATACGCCATGATCTAAATCTACATATTCGTTTTGGTCGTCGAGACAGCGCTCCAGAGTCGCTCAATTATTCCATTAGCCGAGGTCCGGAGATGAAGTATCGACACTCACCGATCCGGGCCCGCAAGGCCTGTAGCTGACCTTTCCTAGGTCCTCGCTGCGGGCGCTTGTTCGTGAAAACGCACACAGCGCCTGTCGCAGTACCTGAATCAAAGCAGGTTAGTAATACCGAACTATAAGCTCACAGGTTCAGTCAAGACCCCAGTAAAAGGTTCCGGAGTAACTCACAACTACCGCACTCCGGTCGCGCACGGTCGCAGCGGCTTTTCTTCTTGCGGCAGTTCTCACAAGCAAGCCCTGGCTGTTGTCGAAGAGCTGAATTCATTTTGAAGAGAACCGTACCTGAATAGACAAGCAAGTACGGTACGCGACAAGATAGAAATTATTGTTATTCAGAATCCGAGCATTGGGCTCTTTGCCTTCATTTCCTCCATAGGACTTTTCCACCTAACCACCATCTAACCACCTAAACAGAGCCTGTGGCCGAGGTGCCGCTACATTTCGCGTACCACTACTGATTTGGTCATCGTCGGCCATTACCTTGAAGGACCGTGCCGCGAAAGTGCGGTACCGCCCTTGTGAGCCGAAAAGAAAAGGGTCGAAGGATTCGTGATGACGGGAAGGATTGGACTATCACAAAAGGGGTCCGTTGTTGGATGAATTGGAATGTAAAAGTGAAGATCTAGGTAGGCAAGAAGCTGCTGAGAAGAAATTAAGTAGGTAGGGGTTGACAGGTCCGGCCCCTCCCTTACATACCATGTACCCAGTAGGTGCTAAGTAAAGCAGGAACCACAAACCATCACATAAAATAGTCCGCCCTAATAAAGGCATTATTAGCCTTTAACCCCCAACTTCCTGCCTTTAAAAAGTCGGACCGCACCTATGCCGGAATTCTGCTGTGTAATACACCAGATACATCAGCTGTACCAATGGTAGGGATTCATTGCAATGTGCAACTTACCTACCGTTACATCTAGGAGTACAACCTTCTTCCTGCAGATAATTAAAGTTGCCAGGCAACCTTAAATAGATCCCTGACTGGGATTGGCACCCAACATGACCTAATATAAGGAAGGAACCCTGGGAGCCCGTTCCAAAGGATCCGGCACTCACTCGCTTCAAGATCTTATCACTCGAATGCTGTCAGGGTCTAAAGCTTAGTAGACTTGGCTACCATTCGGTAAACTATAAACTATTGGTGATTAATTCGCGGCTTATACCCACCTGGATACCGAAACTCATCCTTACACACACTTACACGAACAACTCATAATCGCTCAAACCAATACCATCTTACCACATTCCACATTCCGCAATCTATCTCTTGGCAGATACGAAACATGGCACCGAGCAACCAAGCCGCATTCCTGGTCGCTGCCAAAGCACCCCTCGAGGTCAAGGAGGCTCCCTACACCCTGCCCGGACCCAAGGAGCTGGTCGTCAAGAACCACGCCGTAGCAATCAACGTCGTCGACCCATACAAACAAATTCTCGGAGACGCGCTACTCGGGTACATCAAATGGCCCTGCGTCCAAGGTGAAGATCTAGCCGGTGAGGTCGTCGAAGTCGGTAGCGCTGTAACGCGCTTCAAGACCGGCGACCGCGTGATCGCCTATGCGGCCGGGACGCTTCCGTTCGGCAACCGAACGGCCGAGGGCGGCTTCCAGAATTATACCGTCGTACGCGAGCACATGACTGTTCCAATCCCCGCGTCCGTCACTTTCGAGCGGGGCAGCGTCTTACCGCTATGTCTCAGCACTGCAGCGTACGGCCTCTTCCACAAGGACTTCCTCGGGCTAGACCTCCCCACCGCCCCGGCCGCTAGCCCTAAAGGCCAAGCGGTGATAATCACATCCGGCGCGTCGAGTGTAGGTGCTAGCGCAGTGCAACTTGCCGCTGCTGCGGGGTACGAGGTGTACTCTACTGCATCGCCGAAGAACTTTGACCTGGTGAAGAAAATGGGTGCTACCGGGGTATACGATTACCACGACGATAGCGCAGCCGATAGCATAATCGCGGCGTTGAAGGGTAAGAAGGTCGCTGGAGCGCTAACTATTAACCCCGGCGGGGTTGCGCTTAGTGGTAGAGTGCTGAACGCCACTGACAGCGCTAAAAATATCGCTGACGCGGGGCCCCCGCCCGCTGAGGGGTACCTCGAAGGTATCGCGTCGAAGTTCATTGACCTGGGCGACTTGCCTGATCCTGACGCTGTCATTGGCAAGATCTTTCGCGACTTTTTACCACAGGCCCTTGCTTCTGGCCAGTTTGTCCCTGAGCCGGAGCCGTGGGTTGTGGGGAGTGGTCTTGAGAAGATTCAGGAGGCGTATGATCTTCGCCTTAAGGGCGTGTCGGCCCAGAAGATTGTTGTAACTCTGTAATTAAGCCCTAAGTGAATTTTGGGGGGATGGTTGGATATGGGATCTTGGTAAAATGTAACCTGATTTGAAGAATAACTCGGTGCGGACTTGTGTCGGATGACGAACAATTTGAATGACTCTAGATTGATTCAATCTAACATCTATCTTGTGTTCTAGAACCGGTACGTATTCATAATTCCAAGTGTGTTTTTGGTTTATATCGAAGGTAGGTAAGTCGGAGATGCTCCAAGCCTTCATGTAGCGGGATCTCATTAGGTCGATTTTAGAGAACCTTAGAAGTTAGGCGACCAGAGATAGGATGAATTTCAAAAAAGTTTCTAATTTTTGACCATGCTCCTCTTCATAGCGAATTTATATGGTATTCTTCATAGTAAATAATACTATCATTTAGTCACCGGTGATATCTGTTCCTCATCACCCGTCTTCCGCATCTTTTTGTGTAACCTAACGTCTCCCTTTTCTTATATCTTTCCGCCCAAGTCCGCACCCAAAGCTAAACGCGACTACCCCCAAAGAAGCTGCAAGATACATGACGCGATCCACACTTATAGCATAAGCAGCTAATACCTCATGAAGTTGCTGACCGGAAACCAAGGATCGTACAGCTGTGGCACCGCCAGTCATGATCTTTTCAATGTCGACCCCCGGCGCGGTTTCGGAAAGCACCGTTCTCATACTATTATTGAAAATACTCTGTGCGGTTGTTACGAATAATGCCGCGCCGAAATATTGCGTGAATATGAGAATTGCTAAGGCGGAGGGAATATTTGGCCTTGGGATTAAGGTTTGGATTGCTATGAAGGGCTATCATGGTCGATGATTAGTAAGCATGATCATACATATATTAGGGGGTGACTCACCATTTGCACCACCATTCCCACACCAAGACCGTAGATAACTTGATATCCTACCCATCTCCCTACTGATGTTGATATTTGTAGAGTGGAGAGTAGACCTGAACCAACGGAGGCCAACGTGGTACCTAATAGGACTGACGGAAGATAGTATCTTATCCTCTGTACTGAATAGTATGTTAGTAACGAACATCTGCGCTTATATGGATTCTAAAAATCCATGACTCACCCACAAATCCCCCAACAAGAACCATAACAACTTGGCTCAAAATCGTCGGTAAGTTATGCACCCCACTCATGAACGGGGAGTCGCCCTTCACAGCCTGGAGGTAGATTGGCAGGTAATATGCAACTACGAACATCATACCCAAGAACGCAAACATAAGCAACGAAGCGCAGCACTGGATCCGCACTCTTAGTAACGCGAATGGGATCATAGCCTCGGACCCCTTTTTCCACTCCCATGCCAAGAAGACGGCAAACGTGACAACTGCCCCGCACAGCAGGCCGATGACTTGCGAACTATCCCACGCGTACCGATTCCCGCCGAATTCTAGAGCGAGGAAGAACATTACGGCTGCTGGGGCGAAGATGGCGAAACCAACGAGGTCGAGGATGCGGATTAGGCTGCCGTTGCGGATTATATTCAACCCCTGCTTTTCCGTCATCTCCGGGATGCGGATTAATGGAAGGAGAGCCCCAACAACGGCGCCGACAGGGAGGTTGATATAAAAGCCTAATTTTTTCATAAGCCATACGCTGGGCAGAAATATCGAATAAGACAAGAGAGGTGTAGACTTACACCATCGCCAAGTAGTAAACTGCGTAAGCGCACCGCCCAGCAGGGGTCCAAGAGCGACACCTAGTTGACCTATGGCAACAAGCGTGCTCTGCAAAACGGGCAGCCTTTCCGCCGGCACTGAAGCCGTCCAGATCGTCAAGGAGCCGTTCAAGATCCCAGAGGCGCCCATGCCTGCGAAAGCCCGGCCGATGGTGAACATGGCTGAGGACTTGGCAGCGCCGCAGATGACGGAGCCGATTTCGAAGACTAGGAAGAATGCAAGGAACGTCCACTATGGTTGTTTCATCACGTCAATCGTCTGTGTGATGGATTGGTGGCACTGTTGTAATGCAAATGAAGGGTAAACTTGCCTTGGTGCTGAAGTTCGTGTATATCCTCCCGCTCAGGGGCTGCAGCGCGCAGCTGGCCAGCTGGTAGGCGCTGCCATACCACCCAATGTCCGAGAGTGAGTGGAACTCTGTTGTTATTCTAGGTATGGCCTATTGAAATGTTACTAACTCTGTTATTTAGGATTCACTGTGTTTTTTTTAGACGAAAGGAGCCATCGACTTACAGTAGCTACGATAGAAGTGTCTAACATAGCTAAAAAGTACGCTAAAGTGACAGCTACTAGTATCGAAACTAGCTTAGAGCCTTTGATATGTTCGTGAGTTTCGGCCGAAACCCTTACGATGGCCTCGTTTTTCTCCGGGTCCATGTTCTCGGGTTGGGACGGCGGCTTAGTCATCATTAGCTATTCGGGGACCATAGGTTTAGGTGACAAGTGGTATGGTCTTACACAACTCTCCAGGAAACTCAAGAACTTACATCGAAAGTGCCATATCGCGCATCTACGCACCATGTCTACAGGAACGCCCGTTTAGGGAGCGTCCTACCGGTAGTTACTCGGTAGTTGTTAGGACATGGAATCCTACTCTCTGTTAGGGGTCATTTAAGTCCGGTTTTGGCCCCCATGTCTAACCGAAATAGTGTAGAGACGATCAAAGCGGATCGCCGGCGGAGTACGACGTTGCAATGTTACATTGGGACCTGTCCTGCGTATTTACTCCACTGTGCCGTTTTTGCTATTATTATCTGAGACAGATCAGTCCTAGGCACTCACATGTGAAGACACCAACTTGCCTTCTATCACGTCGGTAAGGCGGGTCCTTTCTCATGCGATGAGAGCATACATCATGGTTGGTGAGTATGGCAAATTTTCGCCCACAAGCCGCAGTCGCCTGGTCTGTGGGTCAAGCTATCGTTCAACATGATCGTCAACTCAAGCTTCCTGCCCGAAATTCTGAGTCGGTTGTTGCAAAAAGTCATGGGAAGTCTTGCGTTCGAGATTTATGAGGAAAAGTGCGTACAGGAGAAATATGATATTTATCAGGATGTCCTTTCACAGTTCCCCTTTCTAAACGGGTATACGCATACTCTTCGCGCGTTCGAGACATTCCCAACCAGGCCTCGGGAAGCTATCGTTGCGGATATCCAGACGGCGCTTGGCGAACTCCGATCCAATATTCCCTGGCTAGCTGACCAAGTCATTACGATTGATACCGGGCCCGGGACTTCAGGCTTCATAACATCTGCACCATGGCCAGCATCAGCTCCGCCCAACGACGTCGTCCGGGCGGACCATGATGCCGATTTCCCTCCACTCTCCTCAATTCTCGCCTCCGGAGGTCCAATATCTAGCTTTGAACCTACGAATCTAGTTCCCTGTCCCGGCCTTCCACAGCAACATGGTCTTTCCCCAATTCCGATCCTCATCATTCGAGCTGTCTTCATCACGGGCGGGGTTCTCGTCGTGATGTCCGCACACCACAATATGATTGACGGCACCGGCCTCATGCAGCTATGGGACCACATGGCTACCCTCATGAACGGAGATAGTCTCTCTGACGAAGCAATTCGATGGGCCAATGCTGACCGCTCGCGGGCCGTGCCGTTATTATACCCCAATGAGCCGGCAAAGAACTACAGTCACCTCCTCCGCCCAAACCCCTGGCCCCTAGGTCCCCCACCAGAAACTACATGGTGTGGATTCACAGTACCACGATCAGCCCTCACCGAGATCAAGGATCGCGCTTCTCCGAAAACAGAGGGCTCCTTCGTATCTACCGACGACGCCTTATCCGCTTTCTGCTGGCAACGGATCTGTGCCGTCCGTCTCTCATCCGGTCGCTGTGAAGCCTCTCAACTTTCTAAGTTCGGGCGGGCAGTAAATGCGCGCCGAGCTGTGGGCCTACCTGAAACGTATCTTGGGCAAATGGTAGTTCACGCAACAACACGGCTACCCTTCAGGGATATAGTCGCCAAGTCGGTAGCAGAGTTAGCCAGCATGTTACGAAGCGACCTCGAAGATGCGAGGACGGAGTGGAGTGTTCGGAGCTGCGCAACGTTCATGGCCGGCGTGCCGGATAAGTCAAAGCTGATGTACGGCGGACTATACAACCCAGCGACGGATATTGGTGGTTCATCGCTGCTTACGTGGGGAGGTCGGCCGTTCCGGATGGGCGCGCTAGGCGAGTCGAGGATGTTTCGGAAACCGGATGGGCCAAGGCTTCCTGGGTGCATGTATTTCTTCCCGTCAGATAATGAGAGAGAGATGCAGCTTGTACTGTGCCTGACGAAGGAGGATCTACACGAATTGAGTAGAGATACGGAGTGGAGCTACTACATTAAAGGGGTTGATTCCATAGAGTGAGGCGGCTTCGTTGCTTTGTTCGTTATGCATCTGTTATATAGGAGGTAGGTATGAGATGGGCTCCTAAGGCCTAGGGTTTAGGTAGTTATTAAGTTTTCTTTGAAGCCTTTACCTATGATGACTTTAACTGAACCATACGAAATGATAGATACTAGGGTGCTTTCAATCCAAATCTACTCCAATGATATCGATGATAGGTACCTAAGTACCTATGTACCTAGACTATTAGTAGCTAGGCAAAGTTTCCTTTGGGGTTAGGGTTGTACTTTAATAGCAACCCCAACCCTAACCCTAACCACACACCAGCCCCAACCCCAAAGTTCCTGCATCTTATGTACTTCTGAATAAGTTTGTATCCCAATGAACTACCCGTAATTAATCATTCCTATATCAATTTGAATCAAAACGCCGCCATGCCCCAGTCTCAAAGCTCCAAACGTGTATAGTCTTTGGCGGTGCCCCTTTGGTGGACTTCAGACAGTATAGGTAGGGGTAGGTATGCTTATACACTATACGATTTTACCGTCCCCCCACTGATAGCTGGATGTCCGACTGAGAGAATTCGTCAATCGGGAACGCCGCAACCTCCCCGGATTTAATCATATCATTAGTCTTCAGATAGGAAACTAGGCCGTGCGGACTCCTTCCTAGGTAGATTGTTCTGGCGATCCAATTGATCCTTTATCCCCCTAAACCTCCGCAATAAGCGTTACAATGCCGCTTATATTCCATTTATTATTGCAAACCTTGCTCTACCCAATATTCTAGCCGGCCTGTTCTTCACATCTCACCATAAATCTGATTTCGTTCCGCAACTAGGTCATTGAACTGGCTTTTCTTACCCATTCTGAACTCGCTGTGTCGGTGCCTAGGCATCCAGACCTGACTTGCTAACATTCTACGGCAATAATAGGGTACACTGTAACGGGCAGCTCACTGAATTTGCTTATATTCGCATACCTAACTACCTAGATAGATATTCACTTCATTACCCAGAAGGCCATCTCATGTTATAGTAACGAAAGTGTTTAAATTCATAGCAGGAGAATGGAATAGACGAACTAGGTGTATTATTCCAGCAAAATTTCTTTGCTTAAACTGCGTCGAACGTAGACGGAATAACTTTTTGGGGTACCAGCTGTTTTGGATTAGTAATCAACAAAAGTGGATCTTCTTCATTACCCCTGAATTCCTACTTGTCATGCCCCTATTGCTAAATCTGCCATTGTCACACTCACTCGGATATATGCAAACATAAGACTTTATACTGGCTCTATTCGCTCTAAGAAAACATCCTAAGAAATCCCAGTCTCCACTCTATTTCATTATCTCAGCTGATACCTTTCTGCTCAAAATCTTTCCCACGTTCGTAACGTTACCATCGGCTAGTGGTGAAAAATTTTAGTCCTTGCGGATATACATGCGCGTCGTCGAAAACCAGTAGTAGCCCCCATTAGCACTGAAGTTATCACGAGATCCATATTCGACAAGCTCGTTTTTACCCCAACTCCGCTCAAGATCTGGATCCTCCGCCGGAAACTTGCTTTCTATGTTGTATTCATGGACCATCATATCTCGCACGCGTTTGGGGCATAATACGCCAATATTCATACCATCCGGAAGAGGTAGATTTCTGGAAACATTAGCAGCCGTAAACCAAAGATACTGCGTATTAAAGTTCTGGAATCAACTTACGCGCATCCAGGCACTCTGAGCTTATTACCATCCTCCTCTGTAACCTCGAACCATTGCCTATCTTGATATGGCCCTGTTTGAGGAACCGCATGCCCTATTATTACCACTGGCCGTGCGTACTCTTCAATGATTGCCATCGTCGGACAATCAGGCGGTCCAGTAAAGTCTATGAGCATAGTGTTGTCATCGATCATGGGAAACTGTTCATGTTTTCCGTAACTGGGATCGAGTACATTAAATCGAATGATATTCGATCTCTCAAGGGCAATTTTGTGTTGAGCTGTGTATGCTAAGTCTGAGGTGTAGAGGCTTATCTGTTTGCCCGTATTCCTCTCTAACCGCTTGACGATGGCTATTGCCAAGCAATGTTGGGCTACGCTTCGCGGACAGAGTGAATTTCGTATGTTATTCTCTGGAGAACGGGCTCTTAGGATAGCGCCCAGCCCTAAGCATACCACTTTCTTGATGCGGTTTGGTTTTGGGATACTTTCTATGGCTTCGTATACTTGCGTAGCTCGAGTGCTTATGGTTTGCCACCTGTTCCATGCTTCCGCAAGAACGTCATGGATGTCTTTGCTGGGTATCAGATCTTGCTTCGAGAACCAGTATGGACTACCTTCTGGGTACGGTAGAAAATACTTGTCGTAGAAACTACCTTTCGAGGGAGGATTATTGGCAAGTTCCTCATTTGGCATCTCTTGCTCAGGTGGGTAATCAGAAATTGCAGTTTGACAGAGCTTGTAAAACTCCTTTATGCTCCCAATTTGGCCTCTTATTCCAGGGTTGTTGAACATATACCAATTGCACCTGTTAACAATTTTAGATACACGTTTCCTGTCTTGGTGTAGAAGGCCTCTCATTTCTTTCAGTTGAAGAAACCTGCCCTCGAGAGAATGATTTCCGTTGGTTGCCATCACGTATAACTTGTATGTAGGCGGATTATTGCAGTCATGAAGAAATTCGAGACAGGTTAAATTAGGTACCTTCATGTATAAAGTATTGTGAGGAATTTAAGGAATGCTGGAATATATAAATAAAGTATACTCGGTACCTGCCTAGGTAAGTATCGGTGGAGCTCCAACATTCCACAGTATGAGTTTGATTCATCAACATGTTTTTAGGCATTGATATTAGGTCAAGTACATTAATCCCTCTCTTTGGTACGGCTTCGTATCTGTAATACAGTCACTGATTACTCAGGTTAGCTAGAAAATACGACGAAAATTACCAAGTCCTGTGACATGATTCACAGAATCTCGTGTCACCATGACTTTTTTAACACTCCCAAGCCCCCATTGATAAGCTGGTAAGAGGTATATGGTAAATGTGGCCACATTGCAGGAATTTTTACGCAGGATATTTCTATTTATGACAGTTTATCCTCATTAATATCAGCATGAAACCAGCTAACCTAAACTTTTCATTAAAAAGATATCCCACCCCCCTTTTCTATTTGCCCCTGAGACGTACGGACGCTCTTAACTAGAGTTTTTCCAGTAGTTTATGCCCTCCTTTATATAGAAATACATCACAGATTTTGTTTATAATCTAATTACCACCCCCCAACATTTTCATTTCAAAATAGCAACAATTCCCAAATTAACCCTAACCCTAACCCTAACCGAACCCAACGTAATCACAACCCTAACCCTATTCAACCGACACATTCAGCCACCTATCTCACTTCGCCACACCAATACAAGCAAAACACTTCTTAAAAGTCTGAACCTCAATACTCAACACGCCATCACGGTCAAGCAGCGCAGCAGGAGGCCAGTACTCCGGCTCAACACGGTCCAAAAGCCCCGGATAGGACGTCAAGCCGCGGGGCTCAGTAACGCCCCAGGGGTTGCGGACAATGATATACTGGTTCTCCTCCTGGCCCTCGCTAACCCAGCCCAGGACCGAGTAAGCATGGTTCGCAACCAAATTGCTCCCGCGGAACATGTCGCCGGTAGCGTGCGTCCAAGCCGCCATGGGGCTGATAGTGCGCTTGTTAACACTGCACGCGCGCACGAGACCCGCGAGCTCGGCCGCGGAGTGGCGGTCTGTGAAGTAGTAGCGCGGTTCGCGGCCGTTGATCTGGGCCATGGCTTTGACGGGGTCGCCGTTGTGGGCCTGTGTTAGGTCGACGCGGCTGCGGTCCTGGGAGCCCGTCATCCATTTCACGAACGCTTTCTCGTAGAGCGCGGGCCAGGCCTCGAAGCCGTCGCTGGAGCGCGCGTAGATGGGCATGTCGGTTGAGTTGTTGACGGGAATCTGGTAGTCCACTTCGACGGTGTCGGTTTCCGCGTTGTTGCGCCCGCCTTTATCGTGGAATTTCACGGAGAGCGTTCGTCGGCTGCGTTCCATTGGCGAGGAGAGCATGCGTGTTGATCGGTTGATCATGGCTGGGTTGGACCAGAACACGGAGAAGATGGCGGCGATCAGCCAGCAGTTGCTTGCTGCGCCCTGGGTTGGGTCATCGAATCGGTGCTGGTATTGCTCGTGGAAGTTGCGGGTGAATGCGAATGGGGGTCCGTCCATCATGAATCGGCGGGGGATGCTCCGGAAGAGGGCTTCATTCATGTCGCGCCAAGAACTGTTTGGAGGGGCCCATTCGCGATCCTCCTTATTATGGCGGAAGGGGAGGACGAGATCGTTGATCGTCTCGGTGATATCGTCGTTGCCAACCGTTCTACCTAGCGACTGGCCATCAAGTATGAGACGGAGTTTTCCGTTCTGCATACGAGCCATCTTGATTCGAATATCTCCGACCTCCTTGAGACCAATCTTTTCCAGGTCATTGAGAGTTTTAACACGTGATAGGTCTGGTGTGACAAGGTCTCGCTCCTCAAGAATCTTGATCTCATTCTCAGGCAACTCCTCGGCTCGTCGTTCCTGCTCATTGAGCTTAAGGCCAGCAAAGAGGACTGACTTGTGCTTCAAGTCGAAAAGCTCTTCATAATCGGTCTGCAAGACGTCTGAGATGATACGCGAAGTGGACAGTGCGTGGCGGTCCAGCTTATGGCCAATCATAGCTTCGACTAGGGCATAGGGGTTGATCGCACCGATGTTAACTTCTTTGGGTGGTTCATCGGGAGAAGGCTCCTGACCAAGTAGAGGGCTATCATCATCCTCGTTTCCAAGATCCTCGTAGTCTTCAGACATGGTTCGAGAAGGTATTGATCGCCTATCCATCTTATGACCTGTGAGAGCCTCAAAGAGAGCATACGCGTCAATATTGTTGGAGGATATCCCGGGAGGGGAAGAACTAGAGTGAGAGTCGGAAGTAACCATCTTGGATTGATGCAGTAATAAGTTAGGTAGGTAGTAGGCTCATTAGTCGTCGGAATTTTCACAGTGGACTGATGGTAACGAAATTACTAGGTAGATTATATACCCTTTTTCATTGGGAGCCGATGAGATAGGTACCTAGGTAAATACGGTAGGTAAGTTTCATCCTGCTTCTGCTTCGAATCAATGTTAAAATTTGAGACTACCTCAGTGAATTATAATTAGGTATTTACCCCAAACGCTTCCTTCGGCCAATATGCACTTCCTCAATACTCCTCCCTGTAAGTTTTGACCTATTTTGATCTCCGTCGTTATAGTTCTGTTGAAAACGCCATCCCAAAGACTGACATCGGAAAAAGGCTTTTCAACTACTAAGTACCTAGGTAGGTAATCTTTATATTGAGTTTAATGTAGAAATTACGTTTCCAATTCCTTCAAACGAATCACCGAGGATAATTCCCTACTCCGCAAATTCTTACATATTTCATCTCACCCTTTTAAGTCGACAGGAAACTCAAACTTGGCATGATTTTGAACTATTGAGGACGTATCAAATATGATTACCTAGATACCTAATAACGGCTCGGGAATTTACGAAAACTCAATCTTGCCAAGAGATCTGAAGAACCTTCAGATCGGGATAGGATCTAAGTTCCATGGTGCATACCTAGTACCCAGGTAGGTGCCCATGAAGGATAGGTAGATTAGGATACTTCTCCTCAAAGGTAAGGTACATACAGTAAATTTTATCAAATTAGGTCCCAATATGCATCTAGAATATCAGAAGTGCACAAGTATAGGTAGGTATCTATCAATGCCTTCTCTTCGTAAGTACGGACCTAAAGAAAAGCTTACTCTTATCTCGCACCCCTAACATTACTCTACCTATGCTAGCTAATTCGCGTCAACTGTGGTTTGTCCCCCTTGTTCCACAAGCCCGCCTTCTTCCAGCGTTTTAGAATTGCCATCTAGCACCCCTCCAGCTGGCTTCCATATTCTTCGCCGAATCTGGTTCCACTTAGAATTATTTCCTGAGAGTTCATTTTCGGTCTTCTCTATCATCGGCTCCAGCCCGAACATGGCTTTTATAGCGCTATAATCGGGTTTGTGCTTCCGTATGAGCTCACCCAGTATTGTCTCCCCCAGCTTATCCACTATCCATCGGCCGGCCTGAAGGCCAAACACGACTATAAAAACGAGAATCCCGAGAGCGACACCAACTAGTATCCAATGTTAGCATTCCAGTATTACGGGAACTTGTGAGAAAGCCTAGGTACCTATAATTCCATACACTTTACCCGGGGTTTTCTGTGAGGCTTCGTAATCTAGAGCGAAGATAGATGAAAGGAATGAGAGAGGTAACTGTAAAGTGTTAGTTTGCTATCAATTCAACCGCATAAGGTGGAAACTCACGAAAATTGTTGTAATGACGGTAAAGGCCATGAGTGTTCGACCTTGTTTTATACTCTCTTCAGCTTGACGGTTGGCAGTCTTAGACAGTTCATTGGCAGTCTTAGCTTGATCATTGGCAGTCTTGGCTTGATCATTTGAAATCTCATTTTGTTCCAGAGAGAGGATTGTATCTACCTAATACTCAATAGTTAGTTCTAAGCAACCACGGTGATGGATTGCATTGATCCTACAGCTGAATGGATTCGATCCGCGGCTTGGTCCATGTTTTCAATATCACTAATTATCCTAGACGCTAAATAGTCCGATTTTACCAGAATGCCAGCTTTTGAGTGATCGTCATTACCCTGCACGTCACTCATTTTCATCTGTACATTGTTCTGGTAGTTGGCAATAGTCTTGAGAATGTTTAGCTCATCGCGAATATCCTTGATGTCACAAGAAAGAGCTGCTGCTTCGCTGATGGCTTTTTTCACATTCTCGGCAAATCTCTTTTTCCTTACATCGTCTTCGGCGGCATTTCCAACGTTGTTCTTTTGCAAGCTGAACCCTGCGTATAAGTTTGCTTCTTTTATTGCCTTTAAATTGTAAAAAATGTTAGAATATAGTATCGATACTAGGTAGTGTTTTTAGAAAGAGGGATTGATTAAGACACACAATTTCATTAATGGCGTCGAAGTAGATTTGACCTATCGATTGGTTTGGTTCATGGTCTACTTGCTCTCGTTCGTAGAAGCCGATACAGTAGTCGACAAGCAGTTTGCTCATATCAACTGCGGAGCTAGGCTGAGAATGACTTCCTCCGGCCTCTCCTCTCTTACCAAGGTATTCAAGTATGTCAGTTAATAAAGAATCTTCTTCCTTATCAACAGGATGTGTAGTGGCAGTGATTAGTAAGTCTTTAATGCGCATTAGAACTTGAAAATAATAATAAAGTGAGTTGCGAACGTACCTTTATCGATAACCCAACTCCATAGTTGATTAACCCGAAGAAGTTTCCAAGATGAAGGACGTGTTGAATACATCTTCTTTGTAACTACTTGGGTTTCGTTGCGATGTCTTTTGTCGTCCTGAGATTTTTCATCAGAAGAAAAGTGGTAGTATGCCTCGTCAAGTGTCGGTGATCCATGGATAACTTTGCCTTTATAAGAATTGAACAAACTTTCGTATCTTGTTTTTGCTTCCTTCAATTTTGCCTCTTGTTGGTCCGTCTCCGTGGAAAACTCGGTAGAAAAAGTAAGGTACGGCATCTATCTCCGGTTAGAAAGGAATCAAATATCCCAATTTGACCTATTAAATGCCCACTTAGTAAGTAATAAATTGGATATTCTTACGTAGAGAGATTTGTAACCCGAAGTGCCATTTTTCCCATCAATAGCCACGCATCGAGGACTCATGAATCGCGATTGAGATGTTCTATCCGGTACTTGCAACCAATTATCTCGGAAAAAGGAACTTATCTCCTGGAAATCTTCCTTTGTCGATCCCCGATCTTTCATGATTCTTCTCAGCAGATCCTATGAGATTAATTAATGGATGTTCCTGTCACATATAAGCCCTGTCCGCGTGCTCGCAGGCAGCGGCGTCGACATTATGGCTCGGATAACATAGGAGCGTTGATAAATTTAAAACTCACATTCATCCATACCATCTATCCATATATAGTCAGCATATACGATATAAAATAGTAAAATATTAGATAATAGCTATACTCACATTTGTCGCCGGTAAATGAACCCACATGAACTTTGGTTTTTCGCGGAGGTACATTTGATATAGGCCGAAAGGCTTGTTCAATGATTCCGGTAATTGCTTCGACTTGGCCGCGAAAATTCGTTCCATGTTGCCTTTCGCCTCTTTCAATATCGCGTCGGGTCCTTTATCATAAATAGCTTCCTTTACGTTGCGAAATCGTCTAAGGAATCCCGACCCGGCATTTCCTTCATAGAATTCAATGATTGCAGCCTCGAATCCTTGCACCACTGTAATGGAATCCCTATCAAGATTTCCAATGCTCGGTATGTTGAAGGGCTCCATACGTCTTGATGTTTGAGTAAAGGGAGGGTCCCGTAAGATGTCAGTGACGAGAGATTTATTAACATCAATCGCTTTGCCCTTATTCCCCTTTCCAATTTCTCTGGAAATTTGAGGAGAAATTCTATCCAAGGCAAGTTTCCGACTGTTTTCCGTACTATCTGTAGGCCGCGAGCTAGATAGAAGTAACCATAGTACTTCTGGTTCCTCTCTATACGCAGCCCACTCAATGGCACTCCATGATTCTGAACCGGCAATTGTAGGCTTTTCTTTCGATCCTTTTCTTTTCATTAATATCGTGCCAGCAATATCATGTGTTTCCTCTATCTCTGCAGCCCAGATGATAGCTTCCTGTTCCAGCTTATCTTGATTACCAAAATCTGCCCAAACCATCCTGTCCAACAAAAGCCTCACAATCTCAGGACTGGAATTAGGTTGTTTGAAAGCCATGTATAATGCCGTCATTCCATTATTGTCGCGTTGATCGACATGTTCGAGATTTAGGGAATTGTCCAATAGTTTGTCCACGATGTCTAGGTATCCCATCTCGCATGCAAACATCAGTGGGGTCTTTCCACTGTTGTCTGCTTTGCATAAGTCTGCCCCTAATTTTAGCAGCAGGCCGACAATCTCGACACTACCTTCTTCCGCGGCCACACATAGTGGAGTCCTGCCTGTGGTATTGGGGACATCAAGGCTGGTCTTATCTCGAGATAAAAGACACTCCATGATGGTTATATTCTTATGAGTACTCGCTATATAGAGAGGAGTACTTTTATCACTATCAGTTATCTGGGCGTTTGCTCCGTGATCTATAAGAAACTTGCTGGTCTCTGTTTCGTTGTACATGACTGCTTCGATTAAAGGGGTGTACCCTCGGTCATCAGTAACGTCAATCTCTGCTCCAAGGAGAAGCAGCTGTTTAGCCGCCTCTGTTGAGTTGTTCCAAGCTGCTCTATGAAGTAGGGTTCGTCCGTGGTCATAATGCTCGCGATGAGCGTTGATAGTATCTTTATCCTGTAGTTTTAATAGTTCGGATAGCTTGTCCTTGTCGTAATCATCGCCCCATCCCGACGTAAGAAATTCATACAGTTCTGTCCAGTTTTGCTCTTTGAGTTCGACTTCATTTTGGTGTTCAACCTGAGCCACGGGGGGGTCGTCGTCATCAGCCATGATTGTCCAATGTCGGGAAATGACTTTCTTGAGAAGTCCGGTGAAATAGCTCTGTTGTAGGATGAATTGAAGATTCGGGTACTTCGTAGGAAAAGAAGCATCGGGGTTTGAACAGAAACTCAAATAGTAAGATTGGAGATGAGAAACTTGCGCCCTCACAGGTTTATAATCTACCTAGGTAGGTATAACCAACACTATCTCTGGATTTTACCTACCTAGTTACTAAGTTTAACTTGGTAGTAAATACGAGCTGAAGTAAGTCGGTAGCGACATAAGGGGATCATTTCACCTAACCGACGTTGCAATATTGATACAAATTTCTTTTTCAGCTGGTGTCAACCTTGAAATGCTGCATGGCGGCTGTTAATTCTCACTCATCGCCGACCTATAACTACACCATTAATTATTATAGTTACTAATGTTTGCTAACTACAGAAATTGTGGACGAAATAATAAAGTCAATCGGAATTCCGATGTTATGAAAGCTAAGATCTTTCATACTCAGCTAATTCATACCTATATAAGTCTCAAGTTAAGTGTTGCTCGACTTTTGACTTCCTAGAGTGGACCATAAGGCCGATTCCGCCAACCCGCCAATTCAATTAATGTATTGAAATGTATACAGTATAATACAGTATCATAACGTACAGTCTGATACATATTCCACACAGTGCTCTGAATCTTACAGTGGGTCATAGCGCTATAAGGCGCTGAAAGTCCCTGTAACTTATAGGCGTTATAGCGCATAGCTTTTTTACCTTCGTATTTCATATTTCAGTATATAGCTCATAATTCGGATACCCTTATACGCTTCAATTTTCGGTCGCTCGCAAATAAAATAGGTTCATTCGAAAGCGCTTTGAAAGATCTTTCTATTTATATACATTTTATCTATTCAAAACTAGTATTTCTACCTTGAGATTTAATTAAACTTATAATACGCGCTGTTGACATTTACCCGATGAGGCTCAGCGTATGTCACGTGATACCCATCGTTTTGAACTATTACACGTATATCCTTCTTTATTTACCTACCTATTAATAGGTACGCATTCAACTGAATCGAATCGATTGATTTAATTCGTTTCGAAAATGTTTAAATAGGTATTAATAATAACCTTAATGGGCTTCAGCGCTAGCTTTAGGACTTTTTATATACCTAAAAAGCCATTTATAAGTTACAAGGAATTTATGCGCTATAAAGCCTATGAGTTACAGGGCTTTCAGCGCCCTACAGCGCTACAATCCCCTGTAAGTTTTAGGGCACTGTGTGGAATATATACCAGACTGTATGTTATTACACTGTATTACACTGTATACATTTCAATACATTAATTGAATTGGCGGGTTGGCGGAATTGTTCTTATGGTCCGCCGTCCTTCCCCTTGAATCTTACTATTGATCCTAATGCGCGAATAAATGCAGTACGTACCGTCAGCCACCCGGTCGTCTTAGAAGAGCCGACAGTTGACTGAAAGCCACATACGTAACTACTCCGTGGGCGCATAGGGATCAGCATCAACCAACCCCCATTCATAGCATCGGGCATCTCATCGGATGCAATACGACATCGGGTCGGTGAAGAAAGGCAGCTGCAAAATATTTCACACAATCACGAACACCACACACGAATCCATGTATAAACAATCCCCATACGGACCATCATCTCTTTAGAACAGCAGCCTGGCAGCCGCCAATTAACACCCTATGCTACAGCCCTACAGCCTAACCCCCGCCGCGCCCATGTATGTACATTATCGCGTCTAAGCCGACAAGCGGCAAGTCGCATCGCCCTCGGAGACGGTACGGTAGTCGAAAGGTACAACCCACATACCCAACGAGCAGCACCTCTTCCTTGATTCCATCCATCCAACAAACGGGAGTAGTAGCAGTGGTAGTGGTAGTGGTAGTAATAGTAATGTGGGATTATGTCGAATAGAAAAGGAGGTGGCGGTTGAGGTTAAGGTTAAGGTTAAGGGGTGGGATATCAGATGAGAGTTGGAAAAAAGACACCATAAATCAAAGAACGATGATGATGATGGAACGCCGGTATGGCAGCCATGGAAAAAAAACCCGCGGCCAGCAAATCTATGAACCCGTGCCATGCCCCTAAACGAAAGGAACCGAAATCAATGTTCATCGTAATCTCGTTGCGAGTTGGTGCTGTGATATGTGCGATGCATCCATCCCCCGTACTCAACTAATGACGCCCTACTTTGCTATATGCTTGATGCCGCATTGATGCTAATTTAATGTCGTTTGCTCGTTACTTTTCGTGCTCCCTAGGCAAGCCTGCCTTCAAGACGATTTAGAGAATCTTCGGTGACGACCCGACCAAGGGGGGTATACGAATTGTCTTGAAATCCATCCCTCTTCGGCCTCCTCTTTCCCAGCTCATTTCTCGGACGGCTTGGGTTCCTACCAGGGACCAACTGAGACAGGCGAACCGTAGTTGCCTGACATTATATCTTCCAAAATCGAGCCTTGGCCGCCGGACGTATTCGGGATTCCACCACCTGGTCCACCAACCCATCCGAGATTTGCGCTCATGGACGCAATGGCGGCTCCTAGTCTGCCACCTGATTGTTGATTATGCTTAGCAAGAACTTGATCCCATCCAGCTGAATGCAAGGTAAACCCGGCTCCTCTCTTAGATGCTTCATTGATGACCAGAGCCCATGCCTTCGATATCTCATCGTACGCGTTCTCCTTGTGATGCCGATGGTTTTCCCATTCGGGTAATTCGTGAACTACCTTGGTAGCACCATCGAGATACTGCAAGGAGACATTGGCGCTAGTCTCGTGGGGAGGGAGATACTGGGGAGTAAAATCGGCAAGGGCTTCGATGAGCGCTACAAGCGGTTGCTTGACTCGGAAGTAGGTATAGTCGGAACTCGAATCGCCGTAGGGGAATGCATTTCGTAGCTTGTCCTGATACTCCTTCAAAACTTGTAGCGCGCACTCAACCGTGGGTCTTGGGGCACTCTTAACAACCTCCTCGCCAATCTCGGGTTGTCGCTCGCAAATGGTCTGTAAGACGGTTCGCAGTTGTGTGGCATCGAGAGTCTCGAGGAGTCGAGGGAGGGATAGAGGCCTCCCAGCTAGTTCGCTCGATCGAATCTTTTTAGTTGCTCTTGGGGCAAGTTGTCTGGATTGAATTGCAGGAGAGCTTGTAGGCGAAACAGACATTTCATCGCCATCATCTTCAGCCTTTCGCTTTCGGCTCGAACCAAGAGTGTTGTAGAATGGAGAAGACACTAATGGAAGAATGATTGTTAGCTCACAGTACAGCTTGCGTAATCCAACGATTCATAGCATAGTCGAGTCTATGTTCCGTGACTCCAAACAACGGAAAGATAACAAAAGCAATGCACTCAATAAATACATACTTGAACGTGTGGGAGAACGTCGGTTTAGATCGTGTTGGTGTGAGAAGAAAGACGGTGGCTGTGGTGACAGCAGCACGTTCATTATTGCTGACGACTATTTATCCGAATGCGAAACGCTTCTTAATATCCCTTCTCCTTAACGTCAAACCGCTTGTGGGATGATATATTTCGTCGACGTCGGTCGGTTTTATCGGGTTGGTTGTTGTTGACAATAGGATCAGTCCAACGAAGGATAGAGGAATGATAATTGTCGGGTCGAGAGAGGGAGGAAAAGTAAATAAATTGAGGGGAGAATGGAGGATGGAGAATAAAAAGAATGTTGTTGACTTGTCGTTACTTATTTCGTCAGGTTTCAGGCATAAAAGACCGCCTAATATTGGCTGCGCATTGACTTGACGGGGGCAGCGCAAGTTGTTTAAGAGTAAGGGATTAATTATGTAGAAAGAGGAGGAGAAGAATGAAAGTACTGCACTGGTGCCGGTGCTTGTACTGGTGATTATTCGGTTTAGGTTTGGGTTTGGTTGGAGTGGATTCAAGAGTGTGTGTGGATGTGTGTGGATATGCGCTGGATGTTTCTGTCCAAGTAACAACGATCGTACTTGTCTTAGGCAGACTGCCCTGCTTAGCCAAATCCTAATGGCCTAATCGACAGCCAGCTGCCAGGTGCCCCGGTCTATCCCTTGATGCTGTTGGCTACCTCGAATCAAAAAGCGGGTACCTAGTTCCTGTGGCTGCACTAGTAATACCTACGTCGTACCTAAGTATCTAAGTTCTTAGGTATCTTAACCTTACCTAACCCTGTCATACTTATGTAATACAATCCATTCATAAGGCACAGGGATTCCTCGTTTATTAGTACAGCGTACGAAGTAATTATTCAATCGTTCGTTCGTTGACTCATTCGTTCATCATTTCAATGCAAATAGTTACATTTTGTCTAACTATTTCATTTCTGACCACGCTTTTCTAGTATCGTAGATACGCAATCTAACGCTTACACATACAATACACACTCAAAGACAATGATGTCGCATGAAATCCTGAACGCTTATTTTAGACCACAGACCGTCGCCTCTCATCCATCCACGACCCCTCGCCCCTCGTCCACTTACACATCTGTGTGGGGATGCAGAAAAAAAACAAGTCACAAGTCACCAACGCAGCAACCGTCCAAGGATCCCCGTCGGCCCTTCTGATTGGCTCCCTACCAGGGTTAAGCTCTTCTAGACAAGCAGCTCCAACGTGACCGCCTCTTGTTACGACACATTTTCCATCAACTCAAGGCACAAATCATAACCTATCTCTAAGTCGCCAAGCCATCCAATCTGACTAGCTCCGTATATTAGTAGATGCATTGGCTTGCTCTCTTCATACCAAACTCCAGCATCGTCCGAATCGTGCGGCTCGAAGGTTGCTATACCTCACCCCAGACTGTCCGACATACAGATCTAAATCTCCAGAACCAGATGACTCATATAGCGCGAAATTAACCAATCATTACTATTCATACCTGGGTATCTAAGTATCCAATGTGAGACTATGGCCATGACAACTATTGGTAACTATAAATCTGATGTACTATTACAAATTACAGGGGTGCTGTAGTTAATTACATGTCACTCAACGAGGCAGTCCTCTTATCCTACGTGTTCCACACTTTCTGATTGGGTATACTTAATTGCACGAAGAATTGGATAATCATAGCACGTCGCGGAAATAGCTTTCGTTTAAAAGCAATTCAGCATCTCATTGATTTAGCAGCAGGACATAAGGCCACATTGCGTACCTATCCATCGCAATATCTCAGCACAAAGGAAGAGACGTAGGTTAGGTCATAAGCGCCTGTTGCCCTTGAGTAGGACGACAGGAACAACAGTGACTTCAACTTAACCTCGTCCAATAGCCTCTCGGATACCTTAGAAGGAGATCACGATAGGTATAGGAGCCCCTAGTTCATGGAAACCGATTTCCATAGATTTCCATGCCAGTAAAAGGCTCACAGAAGAAGAAAAAATAGAAAAAAGAGCATCCACATTAATTGCCCGTTTATAGAACCATAACTCCTAACTCTTTCGGATCATAGGTTGCTTTGCCGTCATATGCTGACGAAGAAAGAGCTTGTCTTAGTTCGTTGTCAAGGTTAAGTAGGGATTCAAAGAACCAATTTGTTGTGTAGTTTGATAAGGACAAACTGAGAGTGCTCTCGTGAACATTATCGGGCCCAATATCATCACAAGTTTCCGCCCGAGGATAGTATGGAGAATGAAGGTGGTAGTAAGCCCACCCCCACCCCCATGGATGTCAACAGTGAGTTATGTCGAAAATTCCGAGCCCTAAGTAGACCAAAGGCTTCAGTCATGATTAAGAATCATCAAGGCGAAAATCAGTCGAGTATTCGGTGTGCTTTCAGGGGACCTAATCAAGCTTCGGAATTCGTTGTGCAATAGGGGAATTTATGAAATTATGGTGTGCGAACCATCTCCTAGTATCTAAGATGGGATTATTAAAATTTTTCCCATCAGACGTTTCACATCTCATGCCGGGGAGTTTTAATAGTGGCCGGCATTAGTGTGATCCGATGCAGTATGAGAATCGCGATGACTTGCGCGGGAAGTCGATGATTCCCCGTTAAGTCCACTTTCCCATGGAAGATGATGGTGTACAGCACTACTCGAACCGATACGTGGTACTGGCAACGCACCAGTCCGATGAGTAGATGCTGGTGAGCTGGTTATTCTGTAACTTGAAGTCGATGGTGCAGGTACACCTTGAGAAGCCCGGCCCGAGAACTTGTTAGAAGGGTGTTGGTTCTCTAGCAAGAAACGAATCGTTCTGTTGCTCATAATATCGGGGGCATTCATTTTCGTTTCCTCTCGCTTCTTCTCCTGCTCTCCCGTACAATTTTGCTCTGCTTCGGCAAGTGGAAGTTCTTGATCCTGCGTCATCTCGCCTTCATCGGCCAGGAAGTCCTCACTTATTTCCTCACACTTGTCATCCCAATCGATCAAATATGGACCAGGGTTGTATTTCTTATTCAGCCCATTCGTTCCAATGAATTCATTGAACTTGATTACTCCTTGTGGGCAAGATGCCAGAGATGGTCGTAACTCGATCAGCTGGTCGACTGAGCGTACGACTCTCTTCTTCCCATGTCGAACATTTGCGTAGACTACCGCATATGCCTGCTTCTGTTCGTCGAAGCGCAAGTCCGTGAAGTTGGGTTTCATCCACAGCCATTTGGCAGCAACATCCAAAGCACTACGTTTCTGTCTCATGCTTATCAGTTCCGATGACATTGTGGAAGTCGAAGGGAGCATGGACAGATATTCCTTGTGCATTGAGTCATAGTCCTTATTGGTAAGATTAGTAAGGACAAGAAGAGTCGCTCGTGACAAGTACTTTCCAACTGGAATCTTCTCAATGGTTTCCACAGAATGGTTAAGAATCTTGTAACTTGAGTCTTTATTGTACCATCCACCTTTTCCGTTCGTCTGTACGGTATCTCCCTTGCCATGCTTTGCAATGTCTGCGATGACTGGCAATGCGGAACCAGTAGAATGTCCTGAAGATCGTTTAGGGACATATAGTCCAACACTACTGCTTGTAAGACGAATAGGAGATGGTCGAGCATGTTCTCGTTGTTCGGGAAGGTCTTCCGGCTGAGAAGAAGAGCTTTGAGGCGGTCTAGTTGTTTCCAGAACAATCAAATCCTCCACCGCAGTCTGACCGCTCATTTCAGTCTTGGGTGACATCAAGACCGACGGCGCCTTGTCAGTTAAGGGTTCTTCAACTTTTTCCAAGTTTTCAAACTTCTCTTTGAAGAGTTCTTCCTTGGAATTTGCATGCTTGTCTCTGTAGAAGTTCAGCGCTGTCTTGAACTTTTCTGCAGCAATAATGCTTGAGAATGTGATGTAACAGATCTGTACATCAGCCGTAATTCCATTATTCCGTCGCAAATACACGAGGCTTCCGAGCATTAAGGGTCCTACACAGCGCCGTATATCACCCCTCAGTATCGAATTCTGAGTGGCAACTTCCCAGAACACAGTGTCGATTTTGGGTTGTGCGTAAAGAGTGACCGTACTGCGTACGCCTTCCCGCTCCTTTCCAGCCACTAATGAAGTGTCGGTATTGTCATCACGATAGACGATCCGGCTGTGCTCCAAAGGCGGAGGTATGCCTCCAGCCATACCGCTACCATCAGATTGGCCTTGGCTCGTTTGTTGAGGCGCAGAAGATACAACTTCGTCCTTCTGCTTCACAGGAGGCACTACGTGTCGTAAGTGAGGCGGAGTAAAGCTTATGTCGGCCAACTGGTTGTCTTTCTCCACAGCAACATTCTCAACTTTTTGATTTTTTCCCGCCAGTAATTCCACCGAGATGCTGTTGGGACCAACAGCACCCTTTCCAGATGTATCGCCCACACCACCGTCGTGCAGTGATACTACGACAGAAGGTACTCTAGGCGCCGTTGGACTACTGACTCTAGTTTGATCAGCTGTGCGCTTCTGTGATGTGCCCTGTGGTGTGCCCTGTGGTGTGGAATCAAGTCGACTTCCAGTAGCTACGGTAGATGGGTTATGTGCATTTGGCAAAGCACCACCGCCTCGCCCTACTGGCGTCTGGGGCTGGTGTGTTGCCGCTCGGGCAGGTGTTGGTTTACCACGTCCTGCACCACGTCCTACGCCAGGTGTGGTCTCAGGTGTTGACAGCCCAGCATATCGACTTGTTTGTCCAGCGGAAGGATAAGTTCTGCTAGGGTTACCTCTAGGACCAAGAGGGTTTCTATAACCGAGTTAACAAGGGTCTGTAATTTGGTGTTCAAGAGTAACATACGCTGGATCATATGTTGGGACACGTGAAGGCATTTTGTTACGTCGATGAGCATTTCCGTCCTCGATCGAATCAAGACCCATGACACCTTTCTGGTCTTCGTCGTTGAATAGACCTCCGTCCATTGCACCTTATTTTATGAGTTAATATGAATGATTAATCAAGCGAGGTTTATATTTTTGACTCACCAAACCATCTTGCAGCCCCCGAACTTGCTGCGTGGGTTTCAGAAATTCCAGTAAAAGGTCGTCCGGCAGGCTGTGTAGACGGCGGCTGTCGACGATCTGGGATTCCTCGGCGACCTCTAGCTGCGTCGTCTATAGCCAATTCTTCAAGTCGGTTATTACCAAGGTCCGCCTATTGGGGGATTCAGTCAACACATGTCTCCAAGCTTTATCATTTTATAATCTGCCATTGCACTCCACACATATGTAGGTAGTAAATATGTATAGTTGAAAAATGGTTGAAGGAGAGAATAACTTACCCTCATAGCTTCTGCCAGTTCGGCGGATGACAACTTAGATGCCATCGTTACTCAAATAAATGTGATCAAACCATGGGTTGTGATGATTGGGCATCTATCAGTAGAAGCAATGACTTGATGATTTCGTGGCGTGTAAATGTTCCCAGCTAAATCTCAATCTGTTGCGAGATCTGGAAATTTAATGAATAGTAACGTGATAGGGTTAAGGGTGATAACGAATCCTTCTGTGGCTGCCTTTTGGTAGAAAACTACCTAGTAGGTTGATTAGACCGGATCGGACACGCCTCTCAAGACCGGTGTTGTATTCAGAATGTACTCAGGTGTGTGCAAGATGCCCTAGATTGCGATAGGTCAAATTAGTTGCGAGTGTAAAGGTGGAAGTACATGTGCGTTAGCAAATAGAAATAGGGTGGGCAATGATAAAACGTGATGGGACGGTGTGGTGAGACGAGGTCGAGTATTGGTATCTTTAGAAAAAATGGGTTTGCAGCTTATTTACTTACCATAAAAACCACAGGCATATATAGATTGTGAGGTTCACGTAGAGGACATGGATGTGTACGATGTATGAGTCGAAGGAGGTTGGATGGTAGACGCGTATAGGTCCGTTGATGTTCTTGATATATTGTCGTGCGGACTTGCACGAGCAACAGCCTTAGCTGCTGATCGTAAAAACAAAAAAGAATGAGTGGTAGGGAGTAGAACGATTGAGTATGAAGTTGGAGGTACTGAAAGGTGAAAAAGTTGAGAGAAGGAAGATTGCTGAAACCTTAGTAGGAGGATGGTGGTGGTGTTAAATAAAGAATGGAGGGACAGGAAGGAGAATCTCATATAACTTTCTAATCAGACTGACTTTATGAAGGAAGTCGTGACCTACCCACCTACCTAGGGCATATCCACGATTAACTCGGTATCTCCAAGTATCTCGGCGGTGTGGGTGCTTGTTGAAGTTCTGTACGAGGGCAACGACTTGAGTATCTACTATACAATTATCTACATAGTAATTTAAGATTTACATATCTGGTAATAACTACCTAGTATTAGTGTCATATTCGGTGAGCAATCCTTAGGTCTCTTTGTAGGTCTTTCAACCGGAAAGCACCTAACTTTAGATATACCTAGTAATTGGTAGGATAAGGAGGTATTGGATTCCCAGGTACTTCTATTATTTATCATTAAGACTTCTGAGGAGAATGTCACCTGAATAGGCACCTACTCTTCGGTACTAGGTGCCTTGTAGTTCAAGTTGGGCAATGATGGATGCGATACACGGATAGCTACATATGTACCTAGTTAATGCATTAGACGTAGAGGATGAGTACTTAGTACCTAGGTACATGTAGGTAACCTTGTTAGTAATCAACATATACATACGTAGATATGTACTATCAGATACCTAGGTACCTACCAGATCCCTTAAATTGGCACAAGGCTATAATTCCCACCAAATAAATAACAACCTAATTAACTACTAATGACAATCACATAATAAAACAATCGTATAAAACTTAGTTGCAAGCGCATCTAGGTAGAGGTATTTTGTATAAGAGTGTGGCAATGGCGAGTAATAAGTATCTAGGTACATTGAGAAAGGCCGTCGAAATAGATTCCAAGTTGGTGGTGGGGGTAAAGTAGAAAGCACCTAGTACATAGGTACATGTATCTATCCGCGCAACAATTGGAATTAAGCTTTTCGTGCCCCTATAAGTGTTAGGGGTTAGGGGATTTAATGTACTTAGGTAGTAAGCTTTGAAACACCTAGGTACCCCCAATAGAACACTTTTGATAGCTGTGCATTTATTATTATATCTAGGCGTGAAAAAAACTAATAGACGCCAAGCTTTCATAATAGCCGTTGCAGTGCATTAGACACGCGTAAGGCATAAGTTGTGCATCCCTAGGGCATCACCCCTATTCTGTAATACTCCCCCGTTGGAAATCATGGTGACTCTATCCAGTTCTAGGCCACAGCCTATGATATATCCCCATAAGAGTATTTCACTTAGACTGAGCGTCTCTAGGCGGACCGTCGAGATTGTCCTTGCCTTGACGTCCTATACCACTCAAGTCGACATCCTTCTTGCTAGCGGGCTCGCGTAGTCCTGATGTAGAGCCAGCGCCGGTGGAAACATCGCTCTGAACACTACCAGATCCGACATTGACGGTGCGGGCGTCGGCCGAGTTCCAATCTGAGGGAACAGGCGGCTGCTCGGGAAGGGGAAGGTTGGATCTAACCTCTTCTGCGTGGTCTGCTTTTGACTGAGACATTCCCGCTTCTGTGATCTTACTAGAATATTGTTAGATTCAATATTGCGATCCAAAACCATGTCCGCTTTATTCAGCATTGACATATGTATTTTTAGGAAGGCGAAGCTTACTTACTTATGAGATGTGTATGGTCTAAATGAAGAGTTTGTGGTTTTAGGATTCGTGATATGTACCTTCAAATTAGAGCTATCTTAGGATATTGAGGAGAAAGAGAAGAAATTCTAGAAACTGAACCTCCAAGGTTTAATATTTACATTGTTTGTATGAGTGTAACATACATGCTATGATATAATTTCTAGGAGCTTCTTGTCCGATGTTTCTATGTTCTTGACGTCATGGAGAGTCTATAATTGATGTCATCCAGGAGCCAATTAAATTAAGTCCCTGGCATGTGTAGAATTACCGATCCAGGACCCGCCTATTAAGCCCTAGATGCGCCGCAATCATCCCTGCAACTACCCTGGCAAACCTCGACATCCGGACATTTAGATCCATCCGATTACAGGAACGATTACGATTCGGTGCGACCACACCCCTAACTACAACATAACGAAAAGGGCCGCATGAGTGCTGGAATTGAACCCATTTAGGTGAATTCTGTAGCCCAAAGATGTACCTGCGTAGTAAGAAGAGATCTCGCAATGTTGGTATCTATGGTAACTTGCTGCTTGGTGTGTGGATAAACTAGGTGCTACGTGCTAGGCGAATCACGCCAACATTTAAACATGATAAACCGAAACACCTAAACTCCGCATCGATATCAACTTTTCCCCTTTCCTGTCGATCATGGTTGTATAAAACCCAATTGACGATGCTCTTAATGCGACATAACTTCATTAGTCCTATTTCAAGGGAAATAGAAAGTCTACTACCCGACTCTCTTATCCGTCTCTGCAGATGTGACCTTATCGCCCTCGTCAGGATTTAGATAATTGGCATCTTCAGCCGCCTCGTACTCGGCAATCAGGTCCGTCACCACTTCTCTGGCCTCGTCGAATTCGTGAAAATTTTCGGAGAAGGGAGCGGTCTTCTTGTAACTATCGATGAAGGCATTCCGCTTCCGCATAAAATCGTATTGGCGAACGATTCGCTTAAACAACTATTAAATATCGTCAGTTTATATTCTAGACAGAATTTGCGTCTAAGGCAACATACGGTTGATATGCTAGTGTGGTTAGCTAACATGAGGCCGCTGACGCGGTGGCTCATCGGGATATATGGGCTGCGCTTCGTTAGAGCAACCTGGATACTTGCGGGGCCCCACGGTATGAATGTCGCTAATCTTCGCTCACGAATACGTAGAAGACTCTTATGGACGTCCGTGGGGTCAACCTCGCCTTGGATGACGTTTAGGATAGAGATATAGCAGCTTTTCTTGCTCGGAACGGTAGAGACCATACGATTCTTAGGTTGCAATAATCGTCTCATAACGTCCAACACCGTGGTTTTTCGGACGGTCTTGGCTTGTTCAACTTGATCTCCAGTGAAAGGCGTGTACGCAGTCATCAGGAAATGACAGCGTGGCGTGGGTATTAACGAGGCTAAGATGCTGACTAAGTCATTGTGCATGTATCCCGGATATCGCAAGGTAGTAGTGCTAGCAGACATGACTGTTGAGACAAGCTGATTCGTTTGCTGGAATGATGGTTCTTGAACATGTAACCTGTCTGCCGCGATATGAGACAATGCTCCATTATCCAGAACCACAACGGAATCGGCGTTTTGTGTCAGACGCCTCATTGAGAGAAGACTGTTGTAAGGGTGGACCACAACATCACCCGCGTTGGTAGTGTCAGGAAAGACCGAGTATGTTTGGATGATCTTCTTGGGGAACCTATCATTCATTCGTTCCAGAAGAAAGGAGCCTAGACCAGAACCCGTGCCGCCAGCGATGGAATGGAGTAGCATAAAGCCCTCGAGAGAATCACTCCCGTCTGCCTCTCGCTCTATCATCTCCATGATCTCTTCGTGGACGGTCTCTCCCGTTTGGTATCCGTCACCCCAGTTGTTCCCTGCGCCAATGCCACTTTTTCCGACGTAGAAGTTCTCTGGGTTGTAGATGTTTTTGTAAGGGCCGTTTTGTATTCCATTGATGACTCTCGGTTCGAGGTCTATTAAGATTGCACGGGGGATATATCGCGTGTCGTCACTCTGATAGTAGAAGACATCCTTACGATCGCCGCCCTCTGTTGCGAAGTCCTCGAGGTTTCCATCTTGGTTGATTCCGTGCTCCTGACAGAGCTGTTGCCAGAACTGACTACCGACTTGGATACGTAAGCGTGTTGATTCGAAAATTAGACGCTGTTATTGATCGGGTATAACTCACTGCTGTTGCCGCACTGGCCTGCCTGGATTGTGATGATTTCTCTAGCGCATGGCGTTAACATATATAGTCCGGGTATCAATTCAATCGAATCAATTTGACATACCTAGGCATTGTCACGACATTGACTTGACCTTTATTGGCGTTTGCTGTTACAAATACCTTGATCGAAGTTATTCGATGTAGTTTTGACGTTATCGGGAATCAACGCGTAGCGCGTCGCACCTATTCGTGATTAGCGCCTGAATTGGCGGGGCAGCTGCGGGTTACCAGGTACCAGGTAGTTGTACTTTGGTACTTAATTATAATACTAGGTACGAATTATCTCATGAACGGTACATTTGATTTACGCGGCATCTTAAATGCTCCCGGGTCTTGACAAACATGTTCATGTACGCAAGTGTAAAATAGAACTATGTAGGACCTAAGTTCGGAAAAAGTATACCCACTTCATCTGTTTGTCCTCGAGAAATTGAGGAATTTACTATTATTCGAATATTGTTATCCATGGATGCGATACTTGGTGATTAGGTATGTAGGTAGGTACTCAAACTCCGCTACGGCAGCTGCAGGGTTCGGAGAATAAATGTTTGGACATTTTATCGTACGAGATGACTGAAACATTGAGAGGGGGGATAACCTAACATACCCCCCTGTACATAACCTAAACAGCTAGCCGTCTTGGGGAATTAGTGGGCTGTAGCCACGTTTAGGCCAACTAAAAGTCTTTTAGCCACATTAGCCACACCTGGGCCACACCTGGGCCACACCTGGGCCACACACTCGTCATACTCAAGTGCGTGCAGCCAATTGCATCTCATCAACTAAGAATTAATCGCATCTATTAGCCTTATTCAGTAATATATTTTTGAAATCGAAAGCTTTATATTATTTTCTTATTTTTGAAGTTAAAATTATGACAATTTCGTTTCTATTATTTTGATAATTAATCATTGATCAATCAGTGATTAATTACTAATTGATCAGTGATTAATTAATGATTAATCACTGATTGATTAGTAATTAATTATGGGACTTAGAACTACCTAGTAGTAGCTGGGTAATTCAAAAGAATAGTTGAAATAGTTGTTACCCAATTAGGAAAGGTGTGTCCATGCGCGGTAGCGTATTACTAAGCAATGGCTCGGCACATAAGTGGCTCAGGTAAACGAGGTGGGTAATTTTTTTCATGAAATTTAGCCAATCATTAACTTTTATTTAGGGTCCACTTCTTGCCAAATTTAGCTAGCTGTTTAGGTCAAGTACAAGGGGGTATGTTAGGTGATCAGGTTTCTGCTGAAACATTCTAGAATCGATCATCAAACGAGCAAAACTCGACCTCGACGAATTCCCTGACATTATTACTTATCTACTTGCTTATAATGGTAGTCTATATGTTAATATATAGTATTATTGACTGGGAGCCCCCAGTATTGGATGAATAGTTCTATGGAGAGGATGTGTACCATCGCCTAATCGCTGGCTGTTTCAAGAGATGAATTCGGTTCCCTTTCCGGTATCTTGCAACCAAGGCACGACATACCTATTGAATGGCACAGTGATGTATGCAGATTCCCATATCCAGATATCGATTCCGAGATACGAAGTAATACAATAAAGTACAAACGTACAGTGCGTTCGAGTTTCTGACCAATCAAAACTACCTAGTATGGATCCCTGACGCTGCATCGCAATCACTGCGATATGTGTGATACCTTCCGCCCCGACCTGTTGGTTCCTCTTGCCGCCGCCAATGCGGCCACGAAAAGGTGTCACCAAGACATGCAAGTACCTGTCCGCTCATGTTGGGGCCAAATAAGGTGCTAGAGAACCACTTAGGTACATAACGAACTAACCTGCCAGCCTGCCAACTGCATTTGCCCATACAGAGTAGAGTTTCTTCGTGATCCTTCTAACTTTCAACTTCCACTACACATTATTTTTCATCTTTTATTTTCCGTTTTCCATAATTTTTTCTCTTCTTCCTCAGATCATTGCCCCTAGTATCCAAATTTCCGATTATTCTGATTAAAGGTTATCTAATGTACATCATGTCGAATCCGTAATCCATCAATCTGGTACCCCTTGCCGTATTCTAATTCGTTGAATTGACGCATTTACGTTCCCTCCACCCCACATCCAATTAAACCAAGCAACTTTTCTACCCGGATAGGGGAGGCAGTCAGGCACTTTGCACGAATCGAGGAAACTCGACCAGGCCTTGTTCAGCAACGCGCTAATATTAGACTTACCACGGCTGAACTTTCGAAGGGTGGGAGCCACACGCTCGGCCAGCCATGCAGAGACCTTCTGCCACTACGCCGACGCAAAATGCGACTCCTTTCTTCTCTGCCAACATCTGGGGAAATACCAGCGCTAATCCCAACGTCACTTCGAATTCCCAGTCGCAATCCTCTAGTAGATCACGGCCTGGCACCAGTTCTGGAGATCGAGAGAAGGACAAAGAAAGAGAATATAACGTTCTGACCAAAGACCGCGATCGCAAACCTTCTTTTGGGCGTAGACCATCCTTCTCTTCCCCGTCCAAAGGAAAACGTCGCGCGAGTTCGTCCAATGCGGGATCTGTATCCGGAGATCAGATTAAGACCGACGCCACTGCACCACCTGCGATACCCCCTGATTTCGCACTCGCGGTTGCTGCCAAATTCTCGAGAGATAACGAGGCAGTGCCGTCACCCGCGTCGGCAGATTCCTTTTCCAAGATGCTAAGCCGAACTGCAACGACGCCCATCAATGGGCAATACCCCACTACCGCGACCTCCCCCCCTTTACTCCAAACCGAAATACCATCACTTCATCAGCATATACACGAAGTTTCCAACAAGAGGATCTCAACGTTGGATTACCTGCGTAAAGCGTAAGCTACGAACTCTGCTACCTCCGTCCCTAATCTATCACATCATGTATTTTACATAAGACTAATAACATACATCAGTCACGAGGGTCGAGTATACTGGTTTAATACTTTACTTTTCGACAAGCCTGATCTAGCACGTATGCCATACTTCGATAGTCGCAAGATCGCTTACCGAGCCACGAACTACCTCTTACTTGGCTTATCACTGCCCGCCGTCATCGACCTAAACTCAGCTACGCCACTCGAATTCCTTCGTTCTCTTAACACCCTTTTAGCCGAATTTGACTCCTACCAACAAATACACACCGAAAATGGTGTCAATACCAGCTCCCTTTCACGCGCCCGTATCCCGAATATGTTCCGTCGAGGAGCCGGTGGGAAAGGTCGGAGGCAGTCAGGGGCAGGGGACCTATATGCGGATGCGAGCAACAGCCTGGCAAGCGGATCAGCCGTGAACTCGGTACCTACAAGCGTCATCAACTTCGGGCTAGGTGGCGAAGGCAACGATCTTGTTCCCGGCGAGGAGTACACACACCTCTTAACTCCGAACCTTCCTTTCGATCCCGATTTCTTCGAGACATTTGCTACGTTGTGCGATGTGCTCATCGACTGTTACGCGAGACTTATGACACTTCTCCCCACGGCCAAGGACTGTACGCCCATTATCGCGGAGCTATTTCATAAGGCCGATTCAAAAGTTCGCAAGATCATCATTCAGGGAGTGGTCAAGGAGTTCGAAGACTCAAGCCGGGTGGGTTTGAAGCAGGAAGTAACCAACGTGGGTAAAGTGGTACTCGGGGGACTGGTTTAATGAAAAGTTTATATATGAACCCGTAATAGTGTATGTTTATTAGCTTGATTTGTTGTCCCGGTGTTTTGGGATCACTTTGGGCTGAGGATACCAGGTCGCATTGGGGTTATACGGGCACGACGGCGTTGACTTCTTCACGAGGGTTTGAATGCATATATGATACGACATTACACCATTAGGATTGACCAAAGTGGGCATATAAGTATGAATAATTGGAGATCACGGTCTAAATGAACCGAAGATGAAAAACAACTAAATATCATGATCATACTATATACCTAATGGAGAGAGCCGAGAAATAAAGTAAAGAATAAAAACAATGTTCATCAGATACCGTAAGGCATTGGTAGTCTTCAACGAGCTAATCACAAAGTGACTCGCCTCAGTGCTTGACTCTAATTATTGGTTATCATCACCTGAACTTATCCGAATACCGTCAGAGTCAAAAACAAATATCCCCCAGATCCCCATATTACCTCCAATTCAGAATAACCTAGACAGAGAATGACTTCCCACGAAGCCCAGAGTTTGATTGTCTGGTTATTCATCATGAAGAGAACCCCCTCGCACCAAGAATGAGCCCCATCGAGTAACCAAGCCATCTTCCAAAGGAAGAAGCAAGGCAATCGCATAACTTTCGATCTCGACAACAGGAAGCCTACACCCGTCCTTAGCGCCCTCCGTCCGCCCGATCCACGGCCAACTGTCATCAACCAACTCCTAAGATTGCAGACACCGAACCCCCAACCAAGAGCGCGGACTCATATCTTCGTCCATGGGGTCTCAAGGCCAGGAAATCCGGGGCTGCGCACCTAGAAAGCAAGCGATGTAGCGACAGGCGGGGCAGATCACGACGGAACAGAGGACAGACGGGGAGACATAAGCCGCTGTGCTTCTATGGCGGCGCGTTTCCGCATTTCCTTTTTAGAAAAGGAACGTCCGGGGACTTTCTCCCAAAGCTTTCTAGAGTAGAGGAGACGACCCGATCGTGGATCGAGAAGTCTCTGTATGTAGCTTCGATAGCGATTTTTTGGGCGAGGGGGTTGAAGAAGGAAAGAAGAAATTTCATTCAAGAGCTCGATAAAAAAAAACTTATGGTAGCTTGCAGGTGACGCTAAACATGGTCCAAGCTCTCAAACTCTTGGTCGTAGCTGACCAATCATAAACTTTCATTTATTTTAGCCTAGACTTTTTAGCTTGAGCTTTTCACTAGGCAGCATTAGGAAGTCACTAGAGGTACTAACAGCCGTGTTAGTACAACTTTTTAGTTTCGTTACTGCTTCGCGTTCACGTCGCCAATTCGATAATTCTACATACACCAACATTCCAACAATCTGCCATTCATCCCCATTATCCGTATTGACACAGCCTTACTCGTACCTTGGCTATTAGTCGATAAATAAAACGTGAAAGGGTTCAAATAGAGCTTTATAAACCCGAGAATATTCCCCTCCCAACTCAGGGCGGCGCCTTTTGTGATTAATAAATCGCCCCCAATAACTACCGCTTATCAACCAAACCCCTTCAACACGCCTCGAAACGATTCCGAATCTCTCCTAGACATATTCCTGGCTGTGACAGCCGCCCGCCAGCAAGATGTCGGGACTGTTTGGAAGCAGCGCTTCGGCATCAACAACTTCTAACACAATTGGCGATCTGAAGAACGACGTTCCGGTGTCGAACCCGCCCGAAGATACAGTCTCCGACCTCGCCTTTTCCCCCACCCAAGACATCCTCGCAGTATCCAGTTGGGACAAGAAAGTCCGCATATACCAGATCGCTTCCAATGGCTCTAGTGAAGGGAAGCATATGTATGAGCACGAGGCCCCTGTTCTCAGCGTAGATTTTTCCAAGGTAGGTTTACACGCTCTAGCGTACTCTAGATCGATTTATTGACAGATACATGTAGGACGGCAACAAACTCGCATCGGCGGGCGCGGATAAGCAGGCCAAGGTATGCGACCTGCAGACGCTACAGACAGCGCAAGTAGCCGCGCACGAGCAGACGGTGCGGTGCGCGCGCTTCTTCGAGTCGCCGAACTCCAACGGCCCAATGCTGGTGACAGGGTCGTGGGACAAGACCGTCAAGTACTGGGATCTGCGGCAGAGCACCCCGGTCGGCAGCGTGACGTGCCAGGAGCGTGTGTACTCCATGGATGTCCGCAACTCGCTGCTAGTCATCGGCACCGCGGACCGCTACATCAATGTCGTTAACTTACAGGACCCCCTCAAGTTCTACAAGACTTTACAAAGCCCGTTGAAGTGGCAGACGCGAGTCGTTAGTTGTTTTACCGACGCCACCGGTTTTGCTATTGGCAGTATCGAGGGTCGTTGCGCCATTCAGTATGTGGAAGACAAGGACTCGGGGTAAGTTCACGAACCACTCTCATTGATATAGTTATTTTTATTTTTATACTTAGAAAACACGTGCTAATGTAACCTAGATCTAACTTCTCCTTTAAATGCCATCGCGACCCGCCGCAGGGCAACACGACACAAGTGTACTCGGTGAACGATATCTCGTTCCACCCACAACACGGCACGTTCTCGACGGCCGGCAGCGACGGTACGTTCCACTTCTGGGACAAGGACGCTAAGCACCGGCTTAAGGGGTACCCGACGGTGGGCGGTAGCATCACGGCGACGACGTTCAACTCCGGGGGCACCATCTTCGCGTACGCCGTCGGCTACGACTGGAGCAAGGGCTACATGGCGAACAACCAGAACTTCCCCAACAAAGTCATGCTCCACCCCATCCAGGGCGACGAGTGCAAACCCCGGCCCAGCGTCAAGAAGCGGTAGAACAGCCGTGCCGCGGGCCGGAAGGCTAGGGAAAATGCAAACTTGGACGAGGATGGGGATACTATCATGACTCTTGCTTCCCGGGCGGGGATCGCGGACCATGAGGAGACTGGGACGACAAGGCCAAACCGCACTTCGGTTTGGTCGCTTTGTAACTAGGTTCCTTTGCTTAGCATGCACAATTCACGCGCGGGTTTTAACTGGAAGCAAGACATGGAGGCTTTGTAGCAGTTGTCGAGGTTAATTAACCACGCTACTTCGCCGAAATGAAAGACAATCGGAACCAATATGCAACGCTTTTTTTGGAGTAATGGGAGGGAGGTAAAAGGGATATCCTATTACTATTATTTCTTGGGTGCATTAGTTCGTAGATTCGTAGCTCGCCGAGTACTACCTATTGCTTTAGTTAAGTTTTTACTTGGTTTTCCACGTCGTTTTTCACGGCGCTTGAGACATATGACAGATGTCCACGGGTCGGATTGATTGGGCGAGAAAATCCCTTGACCCCACTTTTACCCCCTTTCCTGTCTGACTGTTAGTAATCATACTTACACCCGCATTCTACTTGCTGCCATGCTACGGTAGGTTACGTTTAAAAGGTAGAGGTGAAGTTATAAAACGGTTTTGTATATTCACCTGGGCACGTACTACATAAGAGAAATGGTTGCATATATGCGAAGTAATACAAGTAGTGACTAACTTGAGGTGTTGAGCTAAAAAGAGCAAAAGAAAAGTAGAAATACCACATACATGGATATCACCTTTGCTTCCGTCACAAGATTCGTAATGATATGTTCAATCCCGATCCTGCCAAGCTCCGGGACTCCAAAGGCCTCAAAACCACGCTGCGGGGTGTCATCATCAACGTCAATTCGAAAGATACATCAAGTCGACATGTCATTTAGTGACGAAATTAAATTGTGTGGCACACAGAAATGATCGTTCTCATCGTATCAATTCTACTGCCGTTTCAATATCAATAACCTCACATGACAAGCTACACCTCTGGAAATTTACGCCTTGTAGGTATCTAAGGGGTAGCTATTATTTACGAACCATTGCCTGGTCCTGGTAACTTAGCCTTTACTAGAATATTAGGTGGCTAGAAGTCCACGCCCTGTACTCAAGGAGTATATACTAGCCCTGGAGGTTTGTACGAAGGTTCGGGTCAAAAGTTTGGCACATTTGCTTAAGGGCTAAAGCCGTGTGATTTCAAAAGTCATCGTACTGTGTGTCGCTCCTCCTCAGTGTCTTAACCTAGTGGATATCCGCTGTATCTTAGTGGATTTACAGGCGGACATATCACTACAAGGTCTAGGTCTTAGCCTAGACCTAATACAGTATCCAGCGATTGCTTATCTAATCGCGCACTGGGCAAGTAGTGGGCTAAAACGGAGACCTTGCAGTGATCCTTTCGCTAAATTCAGGTAGTCAGCTGCTGTAATTTAAGGCTGCTTAAGGGGCTTAGCCACTAAAGAAAAACGCCACACAGGAACAGGATATTTCAATTTGTACGTCTTTAAGTCATCAGCACCCTCAGCGCATGGTCCAAATTTTTGACGCAACCCTACTTTTCTCACTCAGTTCGAACGGTCCTTCAACATCAATCGAATCTATAGTTCTCACGTTCCACTTTATACCCGGTTCGATGATGATAAATCTAGTAGGACTTCGGGTCCCTACGCTGTCTTATATAGTATAAATAAGAGAATTTAAGAACGGTAATTCTGAGATGGTAACGGAATATAAATACTAGGTACCAAGTTAACCAGCTGGTTGCCAGTTAAGAAAGTGGTAACATTCTCAAAAAGGGGGTGGCTGTGGCTGTGGCTGTGCTAGATATTGTACCCAGGTGTCATACAATGCGATGTTTACCAATACTCGAAACGCTGATATATTCCCGGTTATCATATCTACTGCAAGCAATTCATTGTATTTGAAAATAGGCACCGATATTAGAATTGGAGAAGGTGTTGAACCCGGGGGCTACGCGGACACAACGCACGCATCCTGTATGAAAATGGTTGCCTAAGTTCATCCTATAATCTCAGCAACTTCCGTTGTAGTCTCTCAATCTCTGACCTTTTCTGATTTAATCTATGCGGAAAAATAGTGATTCGACTTTTTAATTCTCGAAATTTCTCGTCATCTTCCACCAAAGCTTCCTGTCCTAGGTCAACACACCATGTTCAACTTCTGGCCCCTTTCCCACGGAACGCGGCCTTCGTCAGATCACGAACCCGGCTATGACGATTGCATCGAATGTGAGCCCGACCCGCCCGACACCATCCGTGTTCGTATCGGGTCTCACTCTACTTGCGTGTACGGGTACCCCTCGTCCGGCGGCGTGCTCGTACTGCCGCACTGTAATGGTGTCGACTTATCGTTTCTCGGGCTGCCGCGCTTCGACTCTTGCGATCGTTCAGATGATCCCGAGGTTGAAGACCGCCACTGCGCTCTCATGAGGAAGCTAGGCGCTTGGAAATTCACAAGCGTCGGCGAATATGAATTCGCGGAACTCTTACAACCGGACACCTTGGATCGAAAGAAATTAGTAATCGCAGCATGGCTACAGAGCGGAGAAGGCGTGTGGGTTCTAGTTACGGACAGGTGTGAGGCGGGGGGGAAGGGGGTAGGAAGTATTTGGAACGCGTTTAGTATGGACGAAAGGTGTCAGGAGGTGGAGAAGTTTGGTGGAATATTTTACCAAGATCCAGCCAATTGTCCGGACCTGGAGCTTTGAGCTTTTCTGAAGATCCGATTTTGTACCTCATTTTTGGCGCGTACATGTACAAGTGCATAAGTGGCGTCGATATTGACATTCAAGGCTTTCTCTAGGAGGATTATGAGAGGATACGGTATTAACCTGGAAGACATATTGCTGCCTGGGAAAACAACTGTTGACTAGACCAATCTTTCATCCGAGCCCGATCATCCAATGACGCTCCTATTTAGCAACAATCTATCCAGTGAGCGCTGGAGTTACATTAGGTCTCAAGCGCCCGACAATCTCGTGTTAATTCTTATCCATGACTTTTTCATGCATTAGTATGTCCTTCTAATCAGTTGTATCTCCAATGATATGATATACAATCCAACAGTATCTTTTCTGATACTAACAATACTTGGCACCAATCCCCGTGTGACAGTTAAAGGTCAAATAAAAAGGACGAGGTTGCGTATTTAAAGGGGAAATTTTATTTCCCAGCTCGTTATCTATGTAATTCTAGTCGAATGAGTTAGCTCTTATCTTAATTCGATAACCATCTTTCGGTTTCTTCTACAAAGTTTCTCTAGTCCAAGAATCAGAACTAGTTAGTCGAGAGTATTTTTTTCGGGAAAAAAGTAATATGAAGTCCCTTTTTCACTCGCTAATATAGTGTTTTAGGGAGATGTCTACTGTATCGCCATCGGAATCCTCGCGGCTAAAAAACTCAGAACATATCTCCTTGACATGGCCCGACGACTACGTGTCAGTTGATCCGGGAGACTTCTTCCAGGAAGAGAGTAACGACCCAGATTGGTCGGACAAAAAGAAGCGCATCCTCTTTCGCCCTCAAGTCACCGTCAACGTCTTCAACACAGGCGACTCGAACTCGAACGCGGGAGGTTCCGGCGCCGGCGGTGCAGCGCCCGTATATAACAACGGTAGCGGGCATGGCGACAACGGCGGTGAGGATGCGGTTCCGAACTTTGCGACCCAGCTCGCCGCTCTGACCAAGAAAGTCGACCAACTCGCTTCTGCGAAGACGACGCCCATAATCGACAGCGGGGCGTGGAACACGATGGAAGTTCGACCCTGGAACCGACCCGAGAGCTCGACACAGGCGCGCATTAACTTCATAGAGAAGTTCGCCTCGGTGCCGATGGTGGCCGTGAGCTTAAACATGGCTGATGTGCAGCACTCGTCCAACTTCAGGGTTAAGGTATACGCCACGGCCGTGGATGTGAATGGTTTCACTATCAAGGCCGAGAGCTGGTCCGATACGACCCTTTACTGTTGCGGCGTAACCTGGATAGCGATAGGCACCCGATAGAAGGCCTTGTAGTGTAATGCAGATCTAGAAGCTACGGAGTAAGAATTTTAAAATTGGGTTCCCTCGTTGAAGTGTAAGGCTCTACCTAGTTGAATTGAATCGAATAATTTCTAAGTGTTCTCCAAGAATCTTGATGGTATCTCGAAAATGACTTAGAGTACACGAGACAGATACTAGATTAAGTACCTAGGTATTTAAATACGCAAGAAAATTAGGATAGCGACACAGCGTGAAAGGCACCCCGCAAGGGTAGACGAAAATGAATAAAATAGAAATACTTAATAAAAAAAAGAAAAAAAGAAAAAAGAAAAAAGAATATTCGGTTCTCAGCACGTGGACCAATGGAACGTTGCGACGAAGTCTTTGCCAAGCAAGCAGCAGGAACCCGGATCTCGAATACCACGCTGTGATCAAGCAGCATAGTGAGCGGCGTAAGACAGGACTTACCCACTACACCATAGAGATTCATCATTGACCCTGATTAAATCAGTTTCTTACTTTACTATATGAGCCTTGGGAGAATTTCGGCAGTTAGGCGAACGTCATTGGCTAGCTAACCCGGAAGCTCCGTGGAGAACACGGTGTGCACAGATGGCTTACGGAAGGTGCTTCTGGGGTCAATGCACTCTGTAACTCATTCTAATCCCAAGGTATGTTGCTACCTAAATAGCCTAGGTAGATAGGTACTTACCGTGCTATCGTTTAGGCACTTAGTACCTATGAAAAGTTGTGACTTGTGAGTCACTAAACTAAACGTAAGAGTTTCTCTTTGAGTCACGAACAAATCTTAGTAGGTAGGTATCTATCGTTCAGGGATTCATTTTCGTATTTTTCTTTACACAGGTTTAAAATAATCATGATTATAAGTTCTGGGGAGGCCGAAGGGGCTGGTAGCCTTATATCTGAGACAAAAGTTATCTAAAACTTGACTAGCTGCTTCATTTAAAGCTGTTGTGGACTCAGAGAATCGCAACTGTTACAAGAGTGAGTAGGAGGTCGAAGTTACTGAGGTCTTTATTCTAAAAAGGGAGCGCAAATATTCAGAGAATCAAATAGGACTAGGTATGGATGGAGCCTATACTTGAGGTTTTACAATAAATTGCCTGAGATCGACGGCCTATGTGCCCCTTTTCTCACCGTGTAATGGTGGTCGACCCTATACAATGACTTGGCCATACTTACCTGTTGAAGGTACAAATGGCCGATGAAAGAAAGGTACTGGCTGCCATTTAGAAATTTATCATCTTTTTCTCCCGCATACACAAGTACGTAGCTTACTTACACGTGCAATAATAGGCAATGGGTGCCCTTTGTGTAATAAGGTGAACGGTTCTAGTTACAGTGCGATAGTAGAACCAGCACACAGTACACTCCGTTCAGCGAGTTTCGCACCCCGGGTTTTCAGGGTCGCTTGAGAAGACACGATTTCTCGTCGTCGTAAACCTCCTATCCTTCCCTCAAGTATACCCAACAACCACCTACAAACCCAAATCCCACCCATCCCAAGCCCCCTACTCATGATCCCACGCCCCATCCTCCCTACTAACCACAACCTCATCAACCTCAACCCTACACCCCACAATCTCCCCCCCATTAACCAAATCATTCCCATCCGCCCGCCGTCCCGCCTCCTCCTCATCCCGCGCAATCCCCGCCTTAACATGCCGTCGAACCAACCTCCTCCTCGCCGTCCCGAAATCCACCTCTACAAACCATCGCTCATCCATCAGCGCCGCGGCGCTTTTCCACGGCTCTTTATCTAGACACACGTAGTTCCCCTCGAAAACGACGATCTGGTGGTAAGTCTGGATCGCGATGTCGTCTGCCACGGGGTCCTTCACCGCGTGGTCGAAACTCGGTGCGTATACTACTGAGGGAGGATCGGATGGCGTTCGCACGGCTTGAACGAGTGCTAGGAACGCCGCTCCGTCGAAGGTGAACTCGGCGCCGCGCCGGGCGTGTGCGCGCTCCGGGTCGGGCATTGCGGAGAGTTGCGCACGTGTTAGGTGGAACCCGTCCATAGAGACGAAGGCGGCAGGTGAGGGGGCGTCCGGGTGTAGTGCCGAGTGGCGGGCATTAAGGGCCGCGGTGACGATTTGGGAGAGGGTTGTTTTGCCTGGGGTGGGTTAGCTTTGGTTTTTGGTAGATGTGGTACGTAAGTGGGGACTTACCTGAGCCGGGAATGCCGGCTACGGCGATTACTAGACGGAGTTAGTTGTCGGGTTTGTAAGGGAGGGATGATGTAAGGGTGTAGTGCGGAAGCCGAGGTCTGTGGGACTTACAAAGTCGTTGGCCCGGTTCTAGCTGTTGGAATTTTCCCCATGCTTTGTCCACGAGGCGGGATACTTGGTCATCCATGGCGATCTCGTGGCTGTCTCTGGCGCGGCGTAACTTGAAAAATACCTAGTTAGGTGAATTTAGACAGTGAACAAATTAAAAACAACAACGCTGTTAAGAATGAGAATTTCCGCCAATTTTTATCTGTTTTGTAGGATATGCGAATTGTTGATGTGTTAGTGGTAGGTAACTGTATGTAGTACCTAACTGTTATTTAGGGGGTAATTCCGTTGGCCGTCCCCTCATCCGGGTGCGGAAGCCAATAGCCCCACTAACGGAAAGCCTATATGCACGCTGATGTCAACCCGAAGCAAACTTTCTCTCGGTATCCCCTTCCAATCCCCTCTCAGACCTGGGCACCAACAGCTCCGACCCGGCTCCGAAAAGGTCTAGGGAATTGTGGAAACTTGGTAATCCCGAAGTAAGCTGTACAATTGGATTCACCTTCGATAGCGGTAGCCAGGTTGAAGCTATTGGCAATGGACTCTGATCTTGACTCTGGTCTGTTTGGTATCCAGCTATCCGATTCCGAAGACAGCAACAATGACTCGGAACCCGCGGAAGGCAATCAGCCCAAGAAACGAGAGACTTGCACAACTACGGACCGGACGGCCCAGTCGGAAGAAGAGTTCCAAGCTGTGAGGAAACAGTACAGAGTTAAAGTCGAGAATGGAGAGGTACGTACCCGCCATAGAGCCTTGATCAAGAGCATAACGTCATAGACCCAAAGGATTATGTCGAAATAACTTAGATTTCTAGATATGGAAAACCATCAAATTACCTCTAGGCTCAGAACGGGTTCCCAAGCCCGAGGCACAAGCGTTGTTACACGCGGTTGAGGAACTATACTTCTTTAGAAGATACGACGAAGGAGCTCAATTCGTGAAGACAGCGTTGGGAAAGAGTGGCGATGACAGCAACGAAGGCATGGCGCCTGGACTCGACGATGATACAATGAAGTTACTTCGGTATTATGAAAGGAAGTGCGATGAAAAGGCTGGGCATATATAAAGGGTTCCCGTGACACTGAAGATTATGCGAATATTTACACCATATTACCGAATACCATGAAACACGTATAACAGCTTTGAAGACATTGGCAGATAGTCTCAATGGGAGGAGTGATTGATTAACTACACCCTATCTCTTCTATGTAGAATCAGATCTATCTCTAAGTCTAGCATCTGTCTTTACTAAAGAGTGAAGACGCAAAACCGTGCCAGTAAACTAGCAACTCTATTCACCTTTTTCTATGCAACACAATCTCATTGGGTATGCCGAAACGCCGTGCTTTTTTTGGTCGAAACAAAATGGGTCTGCCACCCTCTAGAAGACTCCTGAAAATGCTATTGGTTTGTACGTCGTCTGTCCGATTCGTCGTAGTCCTCGCGGAACGTTGTTGTTTGTTCGTGACGGATGGGGAAATGTATATATAACTGGCCGGGCTGAGGTGACACCTATGCCATCATCTTGGCTTCGCTCATGAGCCTCTCTCTTTCCCGTTCCTCCGCAAAGACTCGTCGGCTCATGGCTAAGACACACTCGAAGCCCTCCTTACCCTTCATCGCGTTTTCCTTGAATCGTGTGACTAAGGTGTCCTCGATGCTGTTCTTTATCTTTTGCCAGCCTCCGCATAATGCTGTTATCCTTGCGTCTTGTTCGAACTGTGTCTTGTGCGCATCTAGGGGACGATAGACTACCGTCTCTTGAACATTGACGAGATTTGCCCATGTGACGTTCTGGGATACCATGGTGACGGTTTTCGCGACCGGGTCGACGTAGGAAGTCTCAAAGACTTGACTTGTCTCCATGCATCCCATCATTGACTTGAGCCATTCTGGTGCTGATTGCTTGCACGTGATAAGACGTTCTGTTCGTAGGATACCGGTGGCTGGGTCGACTTCTCGGTTGAGGGTATCGACGGCGATAACGTGGGTAGACTTGTCGTTCCAGGGGCAGTACTTGCGCCAGTTGGCGGTCGATACTTCTTCCCACGAGTAGTTGAATGTGTGCGAGTTGGAAAAGACCTTCATCTCTAATTGCAAGACAATTACCAATAGAAGTAGGGTCAACAAAAGGTAGAAGAATCCTCCGCGGGGATGGCGATAACTTCTATAGATGAGAGATTAAATTCGGTTGAGGTGGGTTGGTCAGGCGCGATTCGCGAAAATGAATGTTTCTTGCGCTGATTTTTGACGCCGGTCGGAGATCCGGATCGAGATGCCAAATCCCGTAAAAACGTTACCCACCAAAAAAAAGAAAGGTAAAAGCACCGGAAAACCGCACTTAAGATTTAAACCCGTACCGCTACGAAATTGACGAGGCAATTAAGTTTACTTGTCGTAACGGTATTAAAACGATGGTGTTGTGCCCGAAAAAGGATGGACTAAACTGACAGCGGTGAATGGTGAATAAAAGTTGAAGATGAGGGCGTTTGGTCCCTTAAAAGAAAAAAAATCCACTCTTCTAATCAAATGACAAAGCTCTAAGAAAATTTCCTACAATCGGGAGTGACGAGAGGCGACTCTTATCGCAGTTTCCTTTTTGCCCTCCCGGCAATGTTCGGTATGTCATTAAACTTCGCTTACGATACTATATCTAGACTAGCGCTTAAAAGTTAGAGAATAGTGCGGAAACGGCTTGAAAGCCCTGACAATTTTCAAACATTTGATTGGCTTGATTGTGTCTTTGATGGAACCGAGCTTTGACCATATGTCCGAAAATCTGGAGCGGTTTGCGGAGTCAACGAACATCTAGACTCCAAGTTACACACATTTTGCATATGATAAAACCCATAAATCTAAAAATCACTGCTCTCTCATTCGTCCAACTCGTAATCCTAAAATCGGAACGCAGCGCCAGTCATTAAATGATCTGGATGATCTACCTGAGCCTCTTACATCAACCACTCTTGAACACAACTTACATACCTAACCTCTCCTGAATAAGCTGAATCAGATCCGCTTCCTTATGTACATCACAAATCTACGAATTCTCGAATGAAGCCACGACCCAATGACAGTATGAAGTTACTGGTTGCATGCAGATGCCCACTGGAAGATGCCCACTAGACCCGCAACATGGTGCGTACTAGGTATGTAGCCAGTGAAAGCAATGCATGTTTATTGATTTTCGTAAATAAGTTTAGATGAGGAATCTCAACAACCCAAGATAGGGGGGCAGGGGGTTGAGCTTTGACCTGTGATATACGGCCTGGTCAATGCTGAAAGCTTCCATTCAACCATACCAGCCTTCGATGTCGACCCCTATATCAGATATCCATTTATTCCAGGTTCTCCTTCGGAGATCATATTCTGAGTCGAGCCTTAGATCTAGAATCAGAGTGTAGAAAGAAACTCAGTAAACTCTAAACCATGGTAGATGTCTCCGTTCTGTGGCGGGATAGTTATCCCCATAACTCCTATTTTCTATGGGTCACTTTCATAATTCACTCAATAGTCATCACCACGGCTGATGACCTCTTTCACAGTAGGTCGGAGCAGAATGGTCTATGATATGTTAGTTATCGTTCTTAATATTTGCGACATACTCTCCAAACTCACGTGTTCGAATTGGGCGGTGTATGAACCCTTCTTATCTAGTAGAGGTGGATATTCCTCTACAATGTCATTCTGCACAAGATTTTTCAACTGATATGGTGTCAGATACTGCCAACAAGAGGGTCGGGATCGCTTGGAGATGCTTACACCCAGTAGGTATTTCTCCTGTCCAAGTCTGTCTATGTATCTGCGTGCGAACGGGAGAGTGCCAAAGTTCTTCTTGATGACATTAAGAAGCGACTTGGCAGAGGACAATCGCAGATCTGGTTTCGGAGCATCACTGCGCAAAGCATAGTGGGAGACTTCTCCTTCATCGTGAACATACCCATTTCCGGTACTTCCGAAAGTCTCAATAGCGAAAACATCGCCTTCTTCCATCTTCGTGTTGTCTGTCGACTTCACAATAGGAACGCTCTTGGTTCCATGAATACTATACGGTAAAATGGTATGGCCAGTAAGGTTGCGAATCGACTTAATGGGGTATGTGGTGCCGTTGATCTCGCACTCGTAGCTCTCCATCGTCTCTTGGATGAGTCCACCAAGCTCACCTAGACGAACGTCGATACCAGCCTCCCTGACTCCTGTATTCGTGGCATCTTTCACAGCTGCCAACAGGTTGTCATACATAGGGTCAAATGCCATGGTGAAAGCGCTATCCACGATCTTGCCGTTGACGTGAACACCAATATCAACTTTCATGACATTACTCTGTGCCAGAATTGTCTTATTACCGGCATTGGGTGTGAAATGGGCAGCGATATGATCCAAGTTCAAACCAGTGGGAAACCCCACTCCAGCAATCTTCGCGTCGCCTTCTGCCAACCCATCGTGACCAACTAGTCGCCTAATACTATCTTCGATGCCTTCGGCAATCTCGGTCAAACTCTGGCCAGGTTTGATGTTCTTCTGTGCCCACTGACGGACTTGACGATGGGTTTCGGCAGCGTGGCGGTAGTCTGTCAGGAACTCGGTATTCAAGTTGTCTAAGTGTCTCTTTTCTTCGCTCGTGGTACGGTAACGGTTCTCATCCTTGTACTCGACCTCTTCGCCCTTGGGGTAGGTATTGTTGGGGAACAGCTGGGACATCAGGACACTTGGTGGGTCTGTTTGGGCAGTGGGTGCCTTCTTCTTCTTCTTAGGTTTCTTCTTCTTGTTCTTCTTTTTCTTTGCTGCTTCTGGGGCAGCCCCGACATTTTGGTCATCAGCATCGTCGTCAGAATCTTCTCCAGATTGTTCTGCCAGTTCGCCGTCCTTAGCACCGTTAGCTGCCTTCGCGGTCTTTCCGTTAGCAGCACCACCCTCGCCAACTAATCTGACGTTAAAAATTTAGTCTGTTAGGTGAAATATCCAGCAATGCTTACTACTGAGCTTGTTCAGCTCATCCGAGGGAGCTTTAGCAGCCATCTTGTGGGAAGTCGAGACGAGACTGCTTATGGGATGTTTTGTTAAAAAGTCAAAATAAAATCCGGTGCGGTTGTAGTTGGTACTTGGGCTCCCGCTCCCACTAAAATAAGACGGTCAGCCCACTTTACTATACACAGCACGTCAAACGGAAGGCGCGCAGCTAAGAACGACAAGTAAGATTAAGATGCGGAACCTGGCAGCGAATAGGTAGTGCCCCATTACCCCGCTCTTAGCCTAAATGGGCTGTATTTCTTACATATGAGTTCCCGCTATTCCATTTCTAGTTAGATCACTTAATCTCCATCCCACATCAACTTTCTTTCGTCGAAACTTTGACAATCTAATCTTCTAACTACCAATTCTCACAACTCAACACAGACATCTTATTCTCTTAATAGATTTAGCCACGAAGCGAATACCCAAGTGGTGTTCGACTTGTAAAGCCCCATACCCCTGTCTCGTCCTTTCCCCATTGAAGAGGAAGTAGTTCGGCTTCCTTTTCGCCCGCGCTAGGGTGGCATGCCGAACTAATTGCGGCACTGCAGGCTGCAGAAACAGGCATGCGAATGACCTCACTAACCTCAGCATCGTCGGTTTTTCTACAAGGGAGTTTTCTCATCGACAGAGCTAACAGTGCTATCAGGAGGATTCCAAGGGTAATTATAGTAAGGATCATGCCTATCGCGGAAAACCCTAAAACGGAACCGTCAAGATCTGGGATCCGTACGAAGCCGTCGTCAGTTTTATGAGTGGGCTGGTACATGAATCCTAATGTTTGCACAACAAACAAGCTTTGCGACATAAGCCAGTGAGCCATTGCAGAGGCGATGAGAAGCGGTATGCTATAACGATACGGCAACGACAGTGTGTAGGATGATCTCTGATCTCCAGTTGGTTCCGAAACTCGAAGGTTCTTGCGTTGTGTTATGAACTGCGACCACTGGCGCGCAAGGAGCATCCTGCTGAGCAGTGAGTTGGCGAAATACCAGCCAGAGCTCAAGATTATTTGACACCCGTTTGCCAGGAAAGCTGTAGCATAAAACGCATTCTCGCCCATGTTGCCCCATGTTTCTGTTAGAGATATGGCATATGCTTGAACATGCCCAAGACCCATTTGCCACAACGATTTGAAGTCGACTGATTGCTCATATCCAACCAAGGCAGTCAGTGCCTTGACGAGAACAATGATCAAACCACCTACTATTATAAGGTATCTATAATCTCGTTAAACCAACAACTCCTCTTTTTAGATTGAACTTACGATAATATTGTAGTAGCCCATAGCGATTTTGTTGTAGCGCGAAACCAACGTACTGAGTGACGAAGCCGAGAAATTCTCGACTTAATCGCCATTTCCTTGGCTTGTTGGGTTTTTGGAATTGCGAACGTTTTCCTTGTGCAATCCTCTCGTTCTAGAAAGTCCAAATCCATGGTGTTCTTATCTTCGTGGCGCAAGAAACTCGCGATGGCATCACCCAGAGTGACAAGCGACTGATACTCGCGCCCTTCGTTCTTACTCGTTTGGTGGATCTTCCAGATAAGCCACAGACAGACTAATTTTACCGCGTTCATCAGAGTCACGATCAAGATGAGGATGCTGCTGTACCGGATTGCACATCCTTGTGGAATTTGTTCCGCCCCAGCAGAGAGGCAGTAGTCAACGCTAAGCAAGACTTCGCGTAGTACTGCACCATTATTATCTTGTCTCCAGCTCTTCAGAAGCCAATCGTCGGCATGAGGAAGTAGAAGGTTGCTTGAGCACCATGGCTGGCCCATCCCGACCGTTATATTACCCGAGTGCCAACTCGAACACATCCAAGCAGAAGTCCACATCCACTTCGATCGTGTAGTGAAAGTCCCATGCATGTAGATCAATGAAGAATTCTTGTTGCTGGGCACCAACGATAAGCCCTGGTCCATGGAGATATTTGATGCAACAATCACAACATCTTTGTGCCGGATATCAGTGTCGATATATCTTTCCACGCATGCTTGTCTGTCCAGGCGCTCGAGTTGGTTTTCGAGGAGCATACCCCTGAGTTCCGCGGTATGATCCGCTCTTCCAATGGGCTCGTCATATGTACTCCAGAATAGGCCATCGGTAATCCATGTATTGTTCCACGGCTGCGGATCATGGAGAAAATCGGAAGTAACAAGGGCGACTTGATATTTAGTGACGGGAATGGCTGAGAAGATAATGCAATTCCAACTATAAAACTTGGAGTTAGTCATATTCTCTTCTCGATTGGCGGAGTCTATTACCTACTTACAATAGATGTAAAGGTACGGAAGTTATCATCATGATACCCCAAATCAGCCTGCGTCTCCCGCTGATTCGACTATGTAACAGGTTGTGGAAGCCCGGCACTCCCGTCTCTAGCCAATCGCCTTTCCCGTGTGCTCGGGTAACTTCATTCTGAGTTGGGGCGACAAGTAGCTGAGTGCAATAGTTGGTAGCCGCCACAATCATAGAGGAGAGCATGTTGATGATAAGATGTATGACAGTTTCGATAGTCTTCATTTGATCACAACTTTCGGTAAAAAGGTCGCCATAGGCCTTGAACCCATTGTCTCGGATGATCAAGTAAAGAAGCAGGGATAGGTTTATGAGGAACGCTAGGGCTACCACCAATATGCAGCCAATTATACTCTTATCCCGTTTTGAATAGGAGGAAAGAGTTTTGTACCCCGGGAATTTCTTTTTGGGATTTGAAAATTTCTTCTTGATATTGGAAACAATGCTGGATTTGCCCATCGCGACTTGGTGACCTTGAATATAAACAAAATAGAGAATAAGGTAAGAATTAACGAATAGGTATGTGGCTCTGAACGTTTCTTGCGGCCATGAAGCCGCGCCGTAGCCTTAATAACGATTCCATACCTTCAGTCAATTGAACAGCGTTTCTATATTTGACATTTTGATGTCTCATATCTGTACGCCTACATAGGACTCCGTACCTAAGTTAAATACCCTCCTCATGTTCTACCTTAGCAGGGGCTACCCCGGATTTTAGGTCTACGATAATCACTACCATATCTTTAAAATATTATATCTTAATTAATATTTACTTAATTGACTTGAAATTAAGTAGAATTAACGATAATGTAATCCTCCGCCTCCAACTCGATCAACAAATCCTTAATGCCTTCCTGGAGCTGGGAATTAGGGATTATAATAGAAGTCTTTACTAATTCATCCCTTACTTCTTACCTTATTTTCTAAATATCTTTGATGGTTGTAAAAGTATTATTAGGGTTCGGTACTACCTTTCTACGTTTCGTAGGCTTTGCCTTTTCAAACTTAGTTTTTAAGAAGTGAACCCTGGCTTCTACAGTGGCGATCTTATTAGTAGTAAGGTTAAATGCTTTATTTATTTTCTTGAATAAAAACTGGGTTGTAAGTTTAGCGAACACTAGGTTTGCGGTAATAAGATCTTTTACCATTAAATTTATATCTTTAAAACTAAAAAATGTTCGTATAAGGATTAAGCTTAAATCTCGGGTAAAATCCGGTTTCGAGGATTTATTAAAGTATAAAAAAGGCTTCGGGGTAGATTTTTGGGCCGCTCGAAACATTTATCGAGAGTTTAATAGCTTTTTCTAGTCCCGGGGAAAAATCCCGGCGGCTATTTATTCGGCTTTAAAATTATATAGTTTTAAATGATTTTTTTTTACTATTTAATAAGCTAGGAGAAATTCCTTTTTATTAAGATAATTATTAAAAAAAATAAGGTACGTTAAGAAAAGCTTTTAACGATAAATTTATTTAAATGTAAAGAAAATATTAAAATTTAAAGGTTATAATATATAAGATGTATATAATAAGAAAAAGATTAATTAGATTTTATTATTTTAATAAGTTTATATGAATTTAATAATAATATGGTTATTATAATTATCGAGAATAAAAAGTCGTTATTAGTTAAAATTTTTAAGTTTAATTAAAGGTATAAAGATTTTATTAAGTTATAATAGTGTAATATTATTATTAATTTAATTATTAAGTAACGTTATAAAAAATTAATTTTTAAAATTAGTTTTTTTTTTATTAAGAAATTATTATTATTAAATATATTTATTAGCGAAAATAATAAATAAGTTTAAGGCTTAAAAGTTACCATTAATATATTTAATTATTAACGTTTAAGTGTAATTATTATTATTTTTAATTAATAGAAATTGTTAATAAACATTATTAATTATAACGCCGTTATTATTAACGTTTTTTATTAATCTTATTTTATTAACGTTATACGAATATTCGACTAAAATGTTTACTAATTATAATAAATTAAACTTATCGAAAAAAAAATTAATATTTTTAAGTATAATACTATTAATTCGTTTATAATTAATTAAATAAATTCTAGTAAACTTAAATTTAAAATGACGTGTTAAAAAACGAATATATTAATTCTTTCCTAACGTAACGTTAATTTTATCGTAAGAAATTAATTTTAAAACTATATCTCTAAAATAAACTAAAAAAAATACATAACTAAAATAACTTAACGTAATAACTTAATTCGTTAAATTTTATTCTTAAACAATAAATAATTTTTAAAAAATTTTTAAATATTTTTTTTTTATTAATATACTTATTATTCGTAAAAATAAGTAATGTTTAATAATATAATATTATTTCGATACATTACGTAATAATTATTTATTTAAAATAGTTTTTAATACTTACATTATACGTAATTAAATTTCGAAATTAAACATTTTAAAAAATTAAAAAACTAAAAAATAAAATAATATATTTAATTTTAAGATTAAGTAAAATTTAATTAATTTATATATAGAAAAAATTTCGAATATTATTATAATTTTATCGCATTATAAAGATGGCCCCTACTAGGGTGGAACGTAAAGGAGGTATTTAACTTACAGATTATTCGATAACTTACACAGGCAGCCTAACGCGATGAGCGAGTTGATCCAATACATGCTGTTAGCCCTTTACCCCCTTATAAGTTTCCAGGTAGCTGGGTAGGACAGTACTCCGTTGTTGAAGGTACGCATACCCGCATATAGATGTAGCCCCCCATTATTAAAGGTAGCTAGTTGGACCATAAATCAGATTTGGCGCCAGGAACTCGCAGCCACTGTATGGAAATGCGCCAATCATTTTCAAGATCTTCCAGATTTTTGAAGGTATTACAAGATCGGAAACTAGGTAACAATTATCGTAAGGCGTCCTTACAGCCGCAGAAAAGGTGTGAGTGAACGCATAAGGGATTAGTAGAGACTCAAGCCACATGTTTTCTGCAGACGAAGCAAAGAACCGGGATCAACAGGTTGTCTTACACTCCAACCAATCTTATTGCGGTAGATTGTTGGCTTGCCTAAAGCTGAAGATTCTTGCTTCTTCTTTGGCCGAATATTGATTGAATAGCTCGGTCAACTTTCCGGAAGTGTAAGTGGCTTGGTACGAAATTAATATAATCTTTACCAAAATTTCGCGCCACATCGTATCGCGGGTATTGTGCCTGACGTCTTGGTTACCTCGTTGGAAACTGGGTCGGTACGGACGTCCGACATACGACTTTTGCGCCACAAAGCATGAAGACGTCATTTACAGCTATATCACGATGAGATACAGATAGGAAGGTAAGTAAATTAGGAAACTTCCAGGACACTCACCTGGGTCTGCCTCACTTCTCATACTCAGCCTTGCTTTCGGCGGTATATCTTATTTCGCTATCTGTTTGCAGTATTTTCATAGGTACTCAATACTTAGTAAATAGCCCTAATAGATATATGAAATAGGATTCAGGAATATAGGAAAGGTTGCTCGGGGCAAAAAAGAGCATCATTACCCCTTTTCTAAGCGACTCACCGCTAAAATGAATATCATCACAGTTGCATACCCCTATTCACTTGAGCGTGATATGCACTTAACAGTCTCACCAGTTTTTATCTTATCAGTACCACGCCCCATAAAATTTTCGTGAAAGCTTCATCCTACAACTTTTCAAGTCCACACAATCTCAAACAAGAACACCCGTCAATCCTGCGTAAAGCACCCAGAAAAGCACAAACCCACTCTCAAACCACCAATCCACAATGGCCACGGCCACCGCGACAGAAACCTCGCTACAAAGCCCCTCGAAGGCCGACGAACCCACCGACCAATCCAAAAAGCGCAAGTCTCAAATCGATGAAATCGAAGTCGACCTCACGCTCCCGGAACCGCCCTCCAAAAAAGCAAAGCGTCTACTCAAAAAAGGAAAACCCCTCCCTGTGAAACCCAACAGCGACGACGACGCCGAATCCGAAGACGAGCTACAGATCCCCAAGACCAAAGACCAAGTCAAGAGCGCCAAGGGCGGGGACAAGAAGCGCGCCCAGCACGGCGTCTGGATCGGCAACCTGCCGTTCACAGTGACGCGGGTCGAGCTGTTTAAATGGCTAGTAGAGAATTCCGGGGGCGCGATCACGGAGGCGAACATCACGCGGGTGAACCTGCCGACGAGCAAGGATAGGAGATACGGCAACCCGGAGGACCCGGCGACGCGGCAGAACAAGGGGTTCGCGTACGTGGACTTCGACGCGGAGGTTGCGGCGGTCGCGGCGCTGGCGCTTACCGAGACGGAGATTGGTGGACGGAAGGTGCTGATCAAGGACTCGAAGTCGTATGAGGGACGGCCGAAGAGGGAGGCTGCGGGGGAGAATGGAGGGGCTGCGAGTAATGGTGCGGAGAAGGTAGTCCCGACGAGTAGGAAGATATATGTCGGGAATCTCTCCTTCCAAACAACCGAAGACGATCTGCGCGCACATTTTGACAAGTGTGGCGAGATCGAGTGGATCAAAGTCGCTACATTCGAGGATAGCGGGAAGTGCAAGGGGTTCGGCTGGGTTAAGTTCAAGGAGGCTGAGGCCGCATCATCGGCTGTCAAAGGGTTTGTAAAGATCAAGGAAGAAATCGAGACTGAAGACGACTTCCGCGACGACGAAGGCAATGCGGAGGGAGAGAAGGAGAAGAAGTTTAAGATGCGGAAGTGGTGGGTTAACAGGCTTAAAGGCCGTGAGTTGAAGATTGAATCAGCGGAGGATGATCAGGTCCGGTATAAGAAGAGATTCGGCAAGGATGCGCCCGCAGGGAAGACGCAGGGGAAGAGGGAATTTAGGCGGGATCCGCGAACTCATAGGTCGGAGGGCGAGAACAAACCGGCGTTTGGGGAGAAGACCGAGGGGGTGTCGAAGGCGGCATACGGAGACTCGGCCACGGCGTCGTATCTCACAGGCGCGGTTGTTAGATCCCAGGGCAAGAAGACGACGTTTGATTAAGGGGATGAGGTGGCTCCTAGGTCTTGTACAGAGGTATTCAGACTTCTGTGATACCCAAACTGAGATAATCTAGATGAGTGACAATGGTTCTTGGTCACGTTGCACATACCACTTACGAGAGCTAAACCAAGATCTGATGAATTCATGTCTCATGTCTAAGTGCTCTAAAATCCAACCGACCATCTTCATGCATCTACCGATATGCTTTTCGTTCTCAACCCCATCTAATACCTCTCCATCAACCACATCCGTCTCCGATCCGGCTTCATCTTCTCCAGCATCTCCAGCTCTGCATGCTTAATATTGATATACCTCGTCACAACGTCGGGATTCAACCCCAAGCCGTCTTGCTTCAGCGCGTCTAGCGCTTCCCTCAAGTTTCCGGGGAACAGCGTAGTAATCCCTAACTTCCGCTTCTCCCTCTCGTCCATCTTAGCTGGGTCCCCGAGGCAATCACCCCAGGTGAGGGGGCTCTTCCTGCGAAAGCCGTGGGTGCCGGCGCTAAGAAGCGCTGCTATTGCGAGGTACGGGTTCGCCATGCCGTCCATGACCTTGAGCTCCCAGTGACTACCCTCGACCTTGCGCAGCGGTGCTTCCTTATTCTGCGTGCCCCACGTGATCCATCGCCCCCCGGCCCAGTAGCTGTCAATCATGCGTTCATAGCTAGCCGGGCTCGGGTTCACAAACGCCGTTATAGCCCGGAAATGTCCGAGGATACCCGCGTAGAATGGCTCGTAGACCGCAGGCCTATCGCCTCCAGGAGATGAAATGGACATATGCACATGCGAGCCCGAGCCGCAGGCCGTAGAAAATGGCTTAGGGTGTAGAGTTATGCGGAAATCGTGGCGCGCGGCTACCGACTCAAGGATCTGTCGCGCGTGTAGGAGGCTGTCGCAGGCCTCGAGGGGCGGGAGCGGTGCGAGCACGAGTTCATATTGACCCGGCGCGCTCTCGGGGTGGAACTGCTCGAATGAAATCCCTGCGGCGTCGAGAGCGTCCATCATTTCCTCTGACGCGGTGTTAAAACTACCTTCGCGGCCCCAGTCCGACAGAACGCGGGCGGTCGACCACGAATGTCCGTTGCTGCGCCGCGTGTCGTACTTATCCATGCCGTTAAAATCGGCAGGTTGGACACGGTCTAGAACGACGAACTCCACCTCGAAGCCGAGCAGGAATGTCAAGCCCAGCTCACCAGCTTTCGAGAGGGTCGTGCGTAAGGTCGTGCGTGGACATACAGATGCTGGGGTGCCGTCTTGCTCTGTGAAATCCCCATAGACGCTGACGTGGCCGGCGGCTGGACCGGGTTTTAGGCTAGACCAGTCCACTTGCACCGTGAATGCACCGGAGGCATTTACCTGCGGAATCATGGCGTCTGTTTGCAGTAACCCGAGGCCGGCTTTGGTAATAGATAGGGTTACAGGTTTGCCGCTAGATAGTGTTTTGTACACTTGTCTGATTGGCAGGGTCCGACACTTGGAAGTAGATGTATAGTCGTGCCAGTAAATACGTAGATATTTGGCTTTTAGGCTCTGCAGTCTTTGCACGATAGACTGGTTGCTCGTTTGTTTAGTGCGCGAGACCGTTTCCAACTGTGCAAGATTTGGTAGAATGGAGACAGTCTGGAGATTGTAAAGCTTCTTTGAGTTGGAAAATAAGACGGCTTGGACAATCTGTACCGCCTGTTTCTCGTCAATCTGGTCATTACGTACGAGCGCTCCTAATATCTAGAAACACCCAGTTAGATATAACAAGTACGATTCTAAATAGAGAGCAAATACTTACTGACTCAAGGACAGAACGGATTTGATTTACAGCTATCATGTACATCTCTGGGAAACCATGACCGTCCGTGCTACAGAGAATCTTAGTCCAGGGGCAAACTTCCAGCATCTCTTTCACAACAGCTTCTTGCCCCTGACGACTGACGCAAGGGAATACCTCTCCGATATCAGCGTAGACGTTAGGGTACATTGTTGCTAGATATGCCGTCTCCTTAGTCCAGGGATAACCAGCATGAAGCAGTACGATCGGGACGGTAGGATATTCTCGAATGAAGTTCTGCAGGTGAGACGGAGATGATTTAGTTAGCGTGATATCATTGTCACCAAGCCCGGTATGAAATTGGAGCGGTTTCTTATGGCCGGAAGCGTCGCGAATTAGCTTCGCAGCTGTATGAACGACTAAGTCGTTAAGAGGCGAGTGTTCTAGCCTCTTCACTAGAGAAAAGCCATCGCCATAGGCGTCCCTTAAACCGCCACTAATGATTCCCCGAAGGGCTATCTTTGCATCCTCGGTCTTAATTTGGATCTCTGGCGGGATATCTAGTCCACGCCGATAACATATGATAGACTTGAAACCGACAACATCAGGATCATCGAGAGCTTTCTGTATCTCGAGCGTATACTTATCTAGGACATGACCCATAAATGAATCTTTGAAAATGATGTCACTCCCAAGTTGCAGGAAATGAGCAATGACATCTGCCATCACGGTTTCGATTCTGACAATCCGCTTGCATCTGCTCTTGGTGAACTTGTCATGCCACGAATACGACTCGGATAGATTAGGTCTATCGAGTCCATCGTCAATGAGTATAGTTTCAATGTCCTCTAGACAGAATTTGACCCATGCATCGGGTGACTCATTCCGTTTCCGCTCGATGGCCGCCTCGACAGCTTCCCAAGTTTCCTTGCAGTTGAGAGCTCTAGCTAGTTGCTTTACAGCCCGAACGTGAGGAAGACTGAACTTTGAATCTTCGAGAGCAGCGCCGTGAGCGTCACTGGCAATAGAAAGCAGCGGGTGATTAGTTACGGCTCCGTACTTCAACAACGGATGGGCATGGTTGTCGATGAGGGGCGTGTTATCGATAGCCGCATTGAGTAGTCTGAGATCTGACGCCATCGTCTATTTAATAATTCTAGTAGTTTTTCTTTTAAACTCTGCCCTTCCCAGAACAGTTTCTAATACGAAAGAAAGGGGAGAATGAGAGTAGAATGTTAAAATTAAAAAATTGAGTTTGGGGAGGACAAGAGATCTAAATAAGCGGACCGACATCATATTAGGTACCTATTCATCTGGTAGGTACGACGTATACGCATGTGTGCTTATATAACCTGCATTAGTTAGTGAGACACGACCCACGACGGCAGGACAGATCTATTGGTGCTACGAGGACCGGAGGGTCACTGATTTCTACCCTATCAGCCCTACATCCGTAGGTACCTAATCTGCCATCTGCCATCGCTACTGCATTATTATAGTCGCTATTTCCCCAACATAAAACACGTCAGGTACGAGTAAGTGCCTAGTACCTATGAGATACCCATGACATACCGAAGTCTTTCGTTTAGTATCTCTACCTAAGTAGATAGGTACCTAACTTCCAAAGTTCTCTTTTCAACTACAACAATCCCGCCATTAAATCCAGGATATTTTACCTCGTTTCATTCGTTACTATATTCCATCAGAACCATGTATAGACGCTCGGTCTTCTATCCGTTACCCGACAGCGTACGAAAGATAATCTAGGACCATTATCTCCTCGTCGATGGCGGTTATGTCTATAATCCCGAGACAAACAAGTTAAGAAAAGCCGATGGTGGCCTCATTGAACTATCCCTCATGTTTACATGTTGGTCAATATATCGCGAGATGCAGGGTTCCCCCCTCAGTATCAATACAATCACCTTCTATCCCTACCACTCGGAAGAGGCGCTTCCTCTCGCACAGTACGTAGGAATAGCGCTCCTAAAGAACCATAATGTGAAATGCGAAATCTTCCAGTACACAAAGAGATGCTATAATAAGGATAAGGAGGCTCGATTTGGCATGGCTTACTACCCAGAATTTAGACATTTCTTCGACAACTTCAGGACAAAAATCAGACTTGACAACATAGGTCATGCGCCCTACGAGGCCTAGGAGGCAATGGACTGTGCTCTGTTCCTTGCGCATACCCACCCCAATTTCAAGAGAGATACTGGTCACCTCAAAGATGAATGGCGCACCATTCCCATAGCGGATTACCTTACAACCACAACATATTTCCAAGATCCTTGGATTGTTAGGACACCCAAAGAAACAGACTCTGATATATATCAGATGTTAGATACTTTTCCTCCGTCTACGGATGTTACCAAGTTCGGCTTTTCAGCCGCCGCTTTAGCTATCAAATTCTTAACAAGTATTAAAGAGGAAACCCGCGCCTACATCAGAAATATCGTCTTAGAGGAGGATCATCCAGCCGTATCCATGTCTGCGTCTCATGGAATGGGCCTCATCCCATTCTGCCAGCACAACCCCCTTCTCCGAATCGAGCGCCGTGTTCACTTATGGAGGAATATCTTCCTACAGGGCGCTCTTCCGAGGGTCTGCAAATATATTCCCGTATATCCTTCCATACGAGGCCTAGAGACATTAGACGCCCATTTATCGGAATCGATGACACGGTCGGTTGCGCTGTGGACCATGGAGGCCATGTCACTTGTTAGTGCTCAAATGCCTATCGATTCATTTTCTCTAGTCTTTCGTGAGTACACCAATCTTATTTGCTACGGACTTAATCCCAAAACAGGCTACTTGGAAGACGAAGTCGATGAGGGCTAACCCGATATCTCTAAGATGCCGACAGAGCGCCAGAAAAATGTTCGGAAGTCTTCCAGAACGTCATAAAACGAGATGCTACCTGGCAGGCCGCCATAGAAGAAAACGTAAAGCTTGGTCTTCTAGAGCCACTGGATTTCTTCCATAGGCCATGCAGTACTTTCCCATTCGATACATTCACGGGTTTCCCACAAGCCCTCGAAGAAGCCATTGCGAATAAGAATTTCCCCTTTATCCGTTGTGACTTCGATATCGGCGAATATTCCACATCTGAAGCCAAGAAACTGGCTGAAGAACGCCGTGAATGGACACTAGAGATGTGGCGTCTTAAATGGCTTGAGGTTGGGTTGGTGAATTGGAACGATATCCCCTCACTTCTAGAGGAGATACCACTTTTCAAGGAACTGCTATCGGAATCGTAGCGTTGGATTTTATACCTATAGAGGATTAGGAACTTCGCAAATAGAAAGATAGCAGAATAGGTAGCGTGTGATTAATAATAGAAATATACACAAGTCAATAGGTAGGTACCTATGAAAAACCCTTGCGTTAGAAGTCCACGATGACGGATGTAAGGACGAAAGTGGATAATACCGCAGAGTGGGGGTTGTGGGGGCCAAAAAAGCACAAGTGAGACATTGTATTACTTTTGAATCGGAATCATTTGGGTAGGTACATGAAGCTTTTATTATTATATCAGCCTACTTGGTACCTAGTTGACATGAAAATAGGTAACTAAAACAATACCTATGATATTAGAACCATACTTGAAATTTTCATATTCCAACAGTTCGTAAGGCTGGCTGTATATATGATCTGTGTAGGATCGTCTCGGCCGAATGAGGGTATCATCGCCGATCCCTGGTAAGCTCCAAGACTGATTTTCCCGATGGCTGCAGGCCTTGGCGTCGAAACCCGATCCATCCCATCGACCAGGAACCTGCAGATTTCACACCCCCTAAATACTTGTTACGTGTAACATGTGGTGACACGAGCTCAGCGTCGCTTACATATATGTATCAAGTCTGGTTAGATACTAGGTACATTCTGCTGACACCTAGCTAGGATGATTATTAACGTAGCCCCTAAGGGCAATAGGGGTAGGTAATCACCAAATTCGACTGACGAAGTCCGGGGTAAGGCGTCACCTGATAGATCCTATTCATAGATACCATACCATTCGGGCTGAAGCTCATGAAACACGTTTTGCTCCTCTTTATGTTTACTTAATCCCCACGATATCACCACGGTAGCATGGCTCGTTCGTCCAATCTTAGTTCGTTTATTTCGCCATTTTCAGACTCTCGTTTATACGAAATTTTAAGAGTATTCTATTTAATCTACGGCGCCATTTCTATTATATCGATATTATTACTAAGTTGGAAGCTCTGTGACTGCGTATGCAGTTGCGGGCTAAAGTACGCCCGCGATGGATGTTGTAGGCTCTGTCGCCTCTATTATACAGCTAATAGAGGTTACCGGCAAAGTCATCAACTATTGCGCTGCTGTAATTGGCGCATCCAAGATGATCGATGATCTTGGTCATACAGCCAGTACGATGCTTCAATTTCTATATGAAGTCAAGCGACAGGTCATTACCGACTCTACAACTCGTAGCCCCTTAGGGCTGGAGGAGCTCATCAAAGACCTAGAAACATGCATGATCAATCTGGCTCGGCAATTTGAAAAGTTGAGCCCTAAGGGCCTCTTGCAAAGAGTACGTTTCGTCCATATGGACAAGGACATAGAGAAGACCATCAACAAGGCGGCACGCATGAATGGATTGATTGGTTCATGGCTCTCACTCGACACCAATCAGAAGACCAAGACGATTGATGAGGGTGTCAAAGCACTCAACAGCAGCGTGGAGGAAGAGAATATCCGGGGTAAAATGGACCGGATTGTGCACCACTTCGCTCCGGTTAGCTTTTCAGAGAAACACAGCAACGTTCTCCAACAGAGACAAGATGAAACCAACCAGTGGTTCCTTCAGTCCCCTGAGTTCCAAGACTGGATGCAGTCTAGTGGGTCGACCCTATGGTGTTCAGGAGCACCCGGTGCCGGCAAGACAGTCATGGCTTCAACAGCCATCGAGTATCTTTATGAGAAGGTCAAAGGAAGTGATACTAGCAGCTTGGCATATGTCTACTGCGACTATCGTCAGCGGCAAGACCAGAAAGCATCGATACTGCTCGGTAATATATGGGCTCAACTTTTTCTTCGACGGGGACCCTCTGCGACTGAGGTTGAGCAAATGTTCGGAGAGATTTTCGCGCGCTTTGACTTCACGCCGAATAGAACACATATGATCAATTTGATAAGAGAAGAGCTGACTAATGGGGATTGGAAGCGAGTCTATATCGTTGTCGACGCCCTTGACGAATGTAGCGACGAAAATGAACGTAACGGGTTCATAGACGGTCTCCATAGTTTGCAGCCTTTAGTGAATGTGTTGGTCACATCTCGGACCCTTCATTCTGACAACGGGGGATTCAACGACGTGAGGTCCATTTGGTTTACACCAACCAATGAAGACATGGGCATTTACATCGATGCGCGAATACGAGAATCAAAGAAGATATCTAGTTACGTCGAACGAAAACCAGAATTAGCAAAGGAAATACGACGCATCGTGATCGACAGAGCTAACGGAATGTATGCTGTCCCACACTTAACGCCCCTTATTTCTTGAATAAGGTAGACACTGATATTATTCTGCGCCCAGGTTTCTTCTTTGTAGGATGCATCTCGACTCCTTGAGTAGGTCAATTACACTGAAGGATCTGAAAAGGGAGCTCAGCCGCATACCCAAGGGCGAAAACGTGGTGAAGGATACGTATGACCAAGCCATGTCGCGTATCCGAGATCAGGGTGTCAACATCGAGGAATTTGCCTTGCGGGTCATTCGCTGGGTCTGCTTCGCTAGGCGACCGCTTAAACTCGCCGAGCTCTTGTGCGCGCTTGCCGTTAGTCCGGATGACGAGGAGTTAGATGAAGATGCTGTCGGCGACGAAAGCGATATTGCAAACTATTGCGCTGGTCTTGTCGTCGTGGAAGGCGATAGCAAAACTGTTAGATTCGTTCACTATACCACGCAGGAATATTTCAATTCCGTTAGAGAAAGCGAAGAGTTCGCTCACAGTCACGGGGACATAGCGTTGACCTGCATAACTTTCCTCGGGCTTAATGACATTACCCTGTCGAAAGGTGGATATGTGGCCCAGATGTGGCCCTCACAAGAAGAGACGCCATTTTTAGCGTATGCGGCTCTAAATTTCGGATATCACTGCGGTCGGGAGGCCGAAGTCCTAGGCTCGGGAGAGTCTGACGTTTCAAGCGAGACTACGGAACTGTTACTTGAATTCCTAAAGCGCCCAGAGCATGTTAATCGTGCCGCTATAACTATTCTTCTACACCTTGGGGGAAGAGTTTCGTCAGTTATGCAGGAAATTGACCTTCGCAATGCTCTTTTTACGAAAGCCGTCGCAATGGATGTTGCCGCGTTCTTTGGCTTGATTAGGAGCGACGCGGACCGTCCTTTTACAGTAAGCCTCGAGTGGTTGATAGAAAACACAGAACAGGCAGGCGATCCTAATGAGAACTGGTTCGGAAACTCGCTTCACTGGGCTTGCCTCAACGATTCTGTTCAATCCATTGAAGCACTCCTAAGCAGCCCAAGCATCAAATTAGATGCAAACCAAGCGATACAGCATCCTATAGGTTGGCAGCCCGCAGTTTTTGCAGTTGGTTATGGATCTCTAGGTGCTCTCCAGGTCCTCTTGGGCTACGGCGTCGATATATATGCGCACTGTGAACATGAGTGGTCCACGACTCTTCTCGAAGAAGCCATAAGATGGGCCCACGCTGCGAAGGGGTCTAAGACCGAATTAATAGATGCAATAATGGAAAAGGACACGATTAGCAAGCTGCTTATCCAGCACGACGTGTATTGGAGCACCGCGCTTATGGAGGCTGTTAATACAACTGACTTCAGCGTCTTTGAATGTATTATGGGACATTACGAAAAGACTCAATGGCCTCCAGGACGTAGAGAAAAAGTCATTCTCACCGGGAATTTTGAATGGAAGACGGCGCTACATTTAGCTGCTAGCGACTCCTCTTTCAGCGTCAAGAACCCCGATAAGACCGCGATCTCTGGCCCTCAACGGATACTCGATGCACTCTTGGACAGCTCATACGCCAACGGCCTATTGCAGAGGCGCGATAGAAAAGGCGATACACCATTCGAGGCAGCCATTCGCCGCAACCATATTCAAGCTGTCGACACAATATTGGCCAAAAACGGTCAGCATAAATTCGTCGACTTCTATCCCTCGCAAGTACTCTCCGGATTATACCTTGCCGCAAGGACCTGTGGTCCTACGATGATCAACCTATTATTAGAAAACCTTACCCCCGACCTGCTGAATAGACCCGGCGAGAACGGTGTATTACATTACGCTGCTGGAGGGAATAAACCCGAGAATACGGAATTCTTGATACAGAAATTCGCAAACCTCCAGCTTTATAACATTCCGGATTCTAAAGGAAACCTGCCCCTTCATTATGCAGCAAAGAGTGGCAATCTAGATGCCGTGATCGCATTGCTGAAGCAGGATGGAATCCAAGTCGATTCGCGGAATCAATGCGGTCAGACTGCGCTACACCTAGCGACCGACGATAACTTAGCCGATATATGTTCGAGGCTTTTGAAAGCTGGCGCCAATATTAATATCAAAGACAACAAGGGTATTACGCCACTTCATGTAGCGATCCAAAGACGATTCTCGGACATAGTAGGTATCATGGCCACTTACCACTTATCGCCAGAGCCCGGCAACTTAAGCGCAGATGACACCGCATGGCTGCAACAACAACCACGGGGAAATAGCATACTTCGCAGATCTTCAACCACTCCTAATCCAAATGCTAGCGTAGAATACTGGCCAAAGCAAGAGGAAGACATCATAACAGCAGCATTATGTCTGAGAAGGAAGCTGAGACGGCAGAACTCACCCCTATCAAAATCATGCCACCGAACCCATACATCAACATACTTAGCTTCGTTTATCCTGGATTTAGCAGAGTACTGGATCCGATCAAGCAGCACGCGAATCAGTATCGATAAAGGCGGGGAAGTCCGACGATGGGGCGACCCCGTAATCCCGTACTTAACTAGCCAAGCCATCACCAGCCTATCCACCAAGCCCGTCCGACGCGTAGAATTCGAAATCACAGGCCACGACCAAGGATACTGCTCGAACCCGGCGCGGGGCGAGAGCTGGACCTGGTTCACAGCGGACGTGCATCGGCGAGAGAACTCGGTGTTCGCGCAGGAGCTGTCGGGGCCTCAGGACCAAGGCACAACGAACCACGAGATCTACCTCGCGCACAACCGCGGCGCGAACCGCACCTGGCACACGCATAAGCTGGTCTGGAGCCTAGCCGATCCCGAGGTGACGGATGCCGAGCGCGGGACTTGGATTAAAGGATTGATGCCCGGGGATCGGGTCGTGGTTCTCCCGCATGCGAGATACCCCGGCTGGGAGAACTGGGTCCGTAGGATGAGGATTGATATCTATACCACGTGCCTGAGGAATGATTTAGATTTAGACTGGACGGCTAGTGCTGCTACGAGCACTGAGTCGTTGCCGCAGTACGAACTTCTGGATTCTTAAGGTTGGGTAGAGCTGTTTAGAGGAAGCGTGTTGTTCATTTGCAGATCCTGTTTGCCTTTTATTGGAAGATATATACGAATAATTCTTCATGTGAGGGTAAAAGATATCTAACGAATGGGTCGTTCTTGGGGTCCATTACTTGGATTTTGAAGGTTGAAGGGATAGTTGGTGATATATACGATGGTTTCAAGTTAATGACCTGAACGCTTAAATAAACTCGGTGCCTATTCTGTAATACATTAGGTACCAAGCTGACCCCACAGTATTTGGCTACCGGTCCAGGTAGGTCCAAGTTGTTCCCTTAGTTCCTTGCGACACGGGAAACTTACACCTGGGCAGCTAGGATCGTTAAAACCTTATTATAATACGATTTCCTTATTTGGTGAGCGGAGAAGGTATCTACATAGATGTAACTCATCGCTCAATCCAGTTGCGAAAAGGCTCTAGAAATGAGATCTTTTTAAATATAAATGAAATGTTATAGCATGGCTTTCAATTATCTAATTGCAAGCATCGAGAACTTTCAATCGGACGTTGTTTTTAGATAACTCACTAAAAATGAGGTTACATTATGACGCTCGAGCGGTCGTAAATTCAATTCTTCTCAGCCATTAAAACGCTTTACCGCTTGGTCGTTGTAACGCAAATGCTGTATTGCATTAAGGCTGTGCTTATGAAAACGTTCTGAAAAGGGGTAAGAACTACAATGTAGCAAGGTTCTTTATTCGAGTAAGGAATTGGATTATTCAATCAGAAATGGTACCAATGTGGTTGTCAATTGTGACAGAAAAATTTTGGCCTTCCTTCCTTTCGAGCATCATAGGCATTTGCCGATTTATATCGACGTCAGACCGTTAAAAGTTAGGGGATCGTCGCGCTGATCCGTAGCGCGTCTGCAATCCTTGAATGTCCGGCAACGTGTATTACAACTTTGAAATTGGTATCGGAATAGGGGATGATTTTCTCGCCGACCACTTGGTCGAATTTGGATGCCTGTGTTCTTTCTTTATTAAATGTTGGAAAATTAATAGAAGAAAAAAACTTCAATTATTTTGTGAAAATATACGTCTTCAAGCACCAAGTATTAGTGCTCCGGTGAGTTGGGATCGTCCCCACGCCCAGATTCGCCAAGATGAGACTAGTTGGTGGAAGTAGATTTAGACGAAAAGCTTGTATTTCCTTGGAAGATGGTGGAGCAGGGAGTCCCTGACCAAGGAATCGTTATGGTAGGCGCTAGGGAAAGGCGATCTTCGGGTTGTTGTGGGAGTTTCGCTTGGCTGTGGGTCTGTTCATCGTCATTCAGCACCTCTTCTGCTCCCCTCCCTCCAAACCCCACAGTGTCAAGATCAGTTACCCGTCGATACAGATCATGGGGGATTAGTAGAAAATAGTATGGAAGGTCGACCTTCTTTACAGTGCTTGTACAGTGGGTACATCACCTTCCCTTTGCGACCAATGTCTAAGGTTAGGTATTGATTGTACTCAAGTACCTCGTACATGTACCTGGAATTACACCAAACCTGCTGTTGAGAGGAAACTCCTCCCTTCTTTTCCATCTCCATTCACTACTTTCTCAATTTGAATCTTAGACCAAACCCAATCCTAAACTAATTTCGTGTCCATTCTGCGGCGGATTGGGAAAGATTTCACCATCATCTCACAACACTCGAGATACTATTCGAATCCCTAATTCCGATTAACACTACCGATAACTGCTGAGGGCGATAGATCCGACCGCGACATACGTTTTCCTTTGATTTCAACTCCGTCACTCGTTTGCATTTGGTTTATGCCAACTTTTCCGACCCCCAGCATGATGACATCCCGTCTTTCGCGCGTCCTTCCAGTCGCGCTCTTATTAACTGGAGATCTTGCCTCCGCGCAAACTTTCAAGATTGATTCGGATGGTATGATTTGTCGTCTTTTAATCATTTAAACTGTATCGGAAATTTAGCGGGTCTTGCAAGTCTCGAAGCTAACATCTAGTTCTATTCTAGACAACATTATTTCGACGTCGAAAGCCCTCGCTAAAAATGTTATGAGTTATTACCATGGAAATGAATCCGGACAAACACCAGGTATCCTTCCAGGTCCTCCTCCTGCGGGTGATTACTACTGGTGGGAAGGTGGTGCACTCTGGGGAGCTATGATCGATTACTGGCATTATACCGGCGACACTACTTACAACGATGTGGTTACCCAAGCCTTGCTTTGGCAGGTTGGTCCGAACAAGGACTACATGCCTCCCAATGTCACAGCTTCGCTTGGTAATGATGATCAAGGATTTTGGGGAATGTCTGCTATGCTCGCAGCTGAGGCCAACTTTCCAGACCCTCCCGCAGGTCAACCTGGGTGGCTAGCCCTTGCTCAAGCAGTTTTCAACACTCAGGCTGATCCCGGTCGTCACGACAATACCTGCAACGGTGGTTTAAGATGGCAAATTCCCTTCTCTAACAATGGATATGATTACAAGAATAGTAAGTGGGGTCCCGCTTGTTCCTCATGCACGTAAGACTAACGAGATCTAGGCATCGCCAATGGATGCTTCTTCAATCTTGGCGCACGCTTGGCACGCTATCTGAACAATCAAACCTACGGCGATTGGGCTGAGAAGACATGGGATTGGGTTCAGGGTGTAGGATTCATGGACTCGGAATACAGGATCTACGATGGCGCACACGTCGAGACCAACTGTACCGATATCAACAAGGCTCAATTTTCGTATAACAATGCAGTCTATCTCCTGGGAGCTGCTTACATGTACAATTTCGTGAGTACTGCAAACCCTTTTATTTTTGTGAGACTTCTACTAACATCTCTCAGACCAATGGCGACTCGAAATGGGAATCACGACTCAACGGTCTTATTGACGCAACAATTCGCGACTTCTTCAAAAACAATGTGGCTTATGAAATCGCATGCGAGGAGCACATGACTTGTACGACGGACATGTTAAGTTTCAAGGGTTATTTACACCGATGGATGACCACCGTAACGCAGATTGCACCTATCACATCTTCGAAGATCCTGCCCGTCCTACAGAAGTCAGCTCAGGCCGCCGTAAACCAATGTACCGGACCACCTGACGGAACTACCTGCGGCTTTGGGTGGTCTAGCGGTACATTCGACAACAGTGTTGGTGCCGGCCAGACAATGAATGTGTTGGGAGCAGTCTCGTCTTTGCTGGTTGCGAAAGCTAAAGCGCCGGTTACTAATGCTACCGGCGGTACAAGCGAGGGCGACCCAAATGCCGGATCTGCGAGCGACTCTTTCACCAACGCTCCGTCGCCGATAACCACGGGAGATCGGGCAGGTGCCGGTATTCTAACCGCGCTTGTTCTCGCTTCCGCGGTTGGCACATTTGCTTGGATGAGCATTGGGGCGTAAATTCACTTACGGCATCACTAATATTCGCAATATGGGCCGAGTTCTCGTTTTAATAAAAGGTATAGTTGTCGGTGGAAATGCATTATGACGTCTTGCTCTAGGGTTCCCAGTATAGCAGGGCATCTGCGGTGGCGTCTAGGAAGCAAGGCAGGATAAAGTGTAGGACTAAGGGCATGAGGCGTTTGGTATCGGTCTTGACGAGTGTTTTCCTCTGGACATGGAGACATTGTATTTTTGCGTCTTGATTTTCGATACGCGGTACCCCTCAGATAGGAGGTGTTTAGGGTAGGACTAATACCAAGATGAATTGTTCAGTACCAGGGTTGGACAGTTAGGAAATTCTTAATGACATAGGAATAAGGGTTCCCGACATTCGAATCCTGAAGATTGTTACCTTTGCTGATAAGTTTTGAATTACTTAAAAGAATATTCTAACGGTACTAGGTAGGTACCTAGTGGAGTTATTATGGATGTTGCAATTAACATTAGGGGGGCATACTCTTTAAGGATGCCACGATGATTTATGGAACATCCATGGATACTTCCTCTTTCATCTCCCTACTTACCTACCCTCATATGGGTACACCATTTCTTCCATTAGGTTTAGGTACCTACCTACCTATGTATATAAAGCCACAAGTTGTATGTTCCGTAGCGGGAGCCCGAGGTCCGCGAGAATCATTCTAAACTTCATGCAATCATTATATGCATAAGATCGATCGAAATTGAGCACTTCCATTCTTTACGGAAGAATTATTTTATATAAAATAACACTCTAGAATGATTCTTTATTTGACTGTTCATACGTCCAATCCAATATTTTGTATACCTAATTTACAGTATCTGTACTGTACCTACTAGGTACCTATGTATATCTGTACGTACGCATCCAGGTTGATCTGAAGGTAGGTAAGCGGGAGTTGGCCCAATATCTCTCATAGTGCACATAAGGGTTTTGTGATAAAGGGGCAAGGCTAGCCTCCCATGATCACCTCTCCGCCCTGAGATTCTCCCACCGCTGAAACCAATTTGATACAGCACCTTAAGCATGCCAGTCTTTGTAAAACGCATAGAGAACTTGTAAGGTGCCCCGCGGTGACAATCTGTTCAAGTTTATTGCCATGCAGAGCGAAAATTTTGGTATGGCCACTCCCAAAAACATAGGGACATGATCGCCTGTCAAATCCAACAACTGCAACACATTGATCCTCTTCTACTCTGTAGCCCTCCTTGGGATCGTGTGAACAATGCGGGGATGATAATTTAATGAAACAACTGATACAAAAAGTGAAAGAGAAAGCTTGTGTAATAAGCTCCCTGGGTCCAATTGTGAAGTAGACCAAAATATAGTCTTCGTCCAAGGACACGCTCATGTGGATCTTCTTATCTGAAGGGCAATAGTGAGGTTCGAGGAGTAAACCTGATGCTATCGATGAGGTGGGAGTGGGAAATTGTGGAAAAGCCTGCACCCAGTTACCCGCATCGTCTTCTACTATACTTGACCTAGCCACACCATTGATGGAAGCCGTGCCAGGCCACAATGATATAAAGCGACCCTGGTTATCGTAACAATCGTTCTGCATTATACTTGTATAGAAAACAGTATATCCGCCGCCTGAACGGCCAAGTATATTACCGCCTGAATGGCTCAGTACATTAAAACCGTGGGCGGCCGGGCGGTTGTCCTTAAATTGTGCAGTACCGTCGTCGCAGACGAAACAATATATATTATTGATACTCTCTTCGAGAGATATTTTGCCTGAGTCCCAGTTGTGATAATAATAGCCAGGGGATAGAGCATCCTCAGCTTCTTGTCGGATTCTAAGGCAACTAGCATCAAAGCGGCAGCGCGTGCTAATTAACCCAGCATTGAAAATTAGTAAGGCCTTGAAGGAATTTCTATACGAATTGATTTGAACCTTGTATTAAGAGAGTTTTTGGCTTCTAATTGGAGAAAGAGAATAATTTCATTGGAGGATATTGTTGAACTGCTTATTGAAAAACAAGTGATTTGGGATGTTACGTACAGATTCGTTATACAAACCACAAGCCGGCGCATAACAGTCTCGGCATGTAGGCATATGCAGTCCAGGACTCGGTCGTATCTGCCAAGGATGGAATCCCATTTTGAAAATTCGGCATGTTTGCCGCAGGTCGTGATCAGCGTGTTTTGTATATTTTCGTCTAACGCGCTTAAGTAATACGTCGATTTCCTTTGTCGTTGGCAGGATTCTCTGTAGTCAAAGTTTAACCCAAATGCCTCGAGAGTTTCTTTCAATGCATCTTCGTGTTGAATCGCCCTTGTCGTTTCGTCAGTTTCTAACGCCTGATGTGTGATTTGAACTATACCATGGCGTATCGCATCCCAAACGATGGGATCGATCCTCGGCTCTTGGGCAACCATGGAACCAAACATTTCACCGACTAGATAGTCAAGTACTATGCCAACTTGATTAGTCGGATCTGTGGAGTCCACTAGCTCGATCCATTTGCCATTATTTGCGCGGACTGATAATTCAGCAATTTGGTGCTCGCCCAATTCAAAGATAGCAGTTCCGTTCTCCCCTGCAGACGCCCAAAGGACGGCATCATTGAGCCGTAGCTCGACTGACATCCCGAGAATATGAGTAGCGAAAGCAGCGAACCAAGCACCTCTCATTTTCGTGACGAAGTAATAGCTTTCTCTTTTCTGAGAGGTTAGAAGGAGCTGATTAATACCTCCAGCAACACCCGCAGCGTCACCATGTGTCGTTAGATGATTATACGGTTCATAGGAGTCTCGATTGGCTGCCCTCATTAGGCGAATTGTAGTCGTCGAAACATTCTCGAGGACCTTTGAGAACCCCAAATCATAAACGAATGGGGCAATGTATCCGATCATGTGTTTCAACATATCGACGTTGGGTAGCCTATCGGGCTCACAGCCACGCAAGGAAAGAAGTTCCGAGAAGCACTGGGCGGCCTGGAAATGGCTCGATCCAGTAGCAAGAGCCCCAACCAGTAGAAGGGCGTTTGTTCCTGCTTTTGTGCTTGCCATCTCAACTGCAAGTGCCTTGTGACCCCATCCAATGCTAAGAGCTTTCGATAGGACGGACTGTAGGCCACCCTTCGACATGATGTGCGAGTATACTGCGTTTCCCAAAGAATCTCGGACAGCGATATTCTTGCCTAGAGCAATCGTGGCGACGACAGAGTAGAAGTCAACACCACCATCACTCATAGCCTTTAGGGCCCTCCCCGTAAGGCTGTGAAGAAGGGAACCTGTGTTAGTGACATCGGCTTGAAAGGCAAAGCCAACAGCGTTTCCTGACATGTTTGTTGATAAGATGATATTGTATACAAGGTTTGCTTGCGGGAAGATACGTAAAGACTGGTGAAAAGTATCGGGTTAGAAGATGAAAGAATATAGCACTCCGGCAGCGACATGACAATTTGAAGTTGGCTGATGGCTCAGCCTCATATTCTGCAAACCCCGCCCTGCTACACGGATACTTGAGAATATCATTACTATTAGATAGGTAGTTTTCAAGTATCAGGTAAAGAAGCTGTGATTCACCCGTGATCGACCAACCTAATCTCTGCGTACCTAGGTGCGTACCTAGGTACCTAGTAGGTAACGTCGAAATCGTTTGCATAGGTATCTCATCTCATCTACCCCTACCACGAGAATTCGTGCAGCACCGACCCCACCGAATGAACTCCGTGTTTCATCTCACGATCTGTTTCGTAAGAGGTAAGAAAACACATTATTCTTCCCTCAATTTCGTAAAACCTGACGCAAAATGACAGTTCAATATAACAACTCGTCGCGAAATAAAAATATCTCACTTTCTAAATCAACACCATATTATATCATTTCATATCCTTTAGCAAACGATCCGCCGGACCGGACTGTGAGATAGTGGATCCTTGCACTGCCAAGCACCAACTAAACCACTGCAAGCCACCAAAAATCATCACGGTTCACAACATCCAATCACTAACTCACTCATACGTACACCCCAAGAACACCAAAAAGCAAAACACAATCTCAAAATGCCCATCTTCACCAACCCCCAAACTTTTCCCTCCTTCGACGAGCTACCCCCCTCCACCTCATCCTTAACCACCCCGCAGACACCATGGTTCCTTCTAGCCCAAATCAAAGAAAACATGACAATCACCAAACCCACGCTCGTCGTCCGCGATCGGTCAAACATCGATTTCGCCGTCACGTTTGACGACGGGGACCACCATGGCCTAGTCATCGGCGGCGGGAATGGAGAGAAAGCGCGTTTTCGAAAGGGCCACACGCTAGTGGTGCCGTGCGCGACGCGGACGGACCGCGGGGAGGGGAAGAAGGCGCTGGTGCGGGTGCCGGAGGGACAGGGTAGGGATGTTAGGGTGCTGCCGACGAGCCTGGATAAGGTCTTTGGGCTGGGGGCGTTGGTAAACGGTGAGAAGGATGGGGAGGAGAAGAAGAGGGGGTGTGCGGCGTGTGGGAAGGATGAGGGGGGCGAAGGGAAGCTGATGCGGTGTACGGGCTGTGGCGTTGTTGCGTATTGTGGTACGGAGTGCCAGGTGCGTGGGTGGAATGAGTTGGGGCATAAGGCGGATTGTAAGGCGCTGAAGGGGATTAGGGAGATATGGCCTTGATAGGGGTTGGTGTTGGTGGTGTGTTACACGCTCGGAGTTTAGTGGTCTGAAAAGGAAATTCAAGGTGAGTTGCGAATAAAAAGAGGCTGGAGGTGGAAGCTATCGAGACAAGCCAAATGTTAACATTCTGATGAAGGTACTGAGTAATATAGCTACGGACTAAAATCGAGGATATGAAGATTTACTTAAAGCTACCTATCTACGAATATTTCGTAAAAATGCGTAGCATACTAACGCTACAAAACAAATGAATGCACCATAAACCCTCACATAATCTTCCTAAGCAGTCTTCTCAGGTTAAGACTACGAAACTCGTTGCCGATACATGATATCCGTCCTCATCGTGTACTTAGTTCCAGCCTTTACCTCATCGCCCGAGTGATACAGCCTCCTATGCTGGAAAATCAGAATCCTCCCAGCCTTCGGATCAACATCAAGTTTGCGCTCCTGATTCGACGACAAGAACGACGTCGCGCCCCCGACCAGTTCAGACTTCTCCCCAACCTCCTGCTTCGAATCGTTCAAGTACAAATGCAGCGTATAATGCGTCATCACCGCATGCCCATCGTCCGTCACCTCACCATACGGGGAGTCGCAGTGCGGGCGGAAAAACTGATCCTTCCCATACTTCAAAAAGCGCATGCGCTTGTTCACGCAATGGAAATCCCACACCTCCGGCTTTCGAGCCGGCGCGCCGCCCTCAGCCCTCGACCTAAGAACAACACGCGTCGACTCCTGCGTGAACGAGATCAAGCTCTCCCTGATCTCCGGCACGCGCTCGAGCCGTCCCCAGATCCGATCCACCATGTCCTGGTTATCCCAGATGATGCGGTCGCTATTACGGTACGTCGGGCTGCTGACCTCGTAGCCGCCTCCGGCGTTAACCAGGGCCGGCGACCACGGCAACCCGGTCTCCTTGCTTCGGTTCTCGTCTGCGACGCTGGCTTCCGCGAACTTGATAAGTTGGGCGCATTCAGACGGGCTCAGGACGTGGTCTAGTACTACTGCGTATAGCCCCTTGAATTCCGGGAGTGGCGAGTTGGTGAAGTCGATCTGCTTGAAGGTGATGGCTTCCGCGTCGGAAGGGTCTGTCCTGAGGAAGTCGGGGGGCACGTCGACGGCCTTGGAGGCGTAGGATGTTTTTATCAGTGTGCCTGACATTGTTGCTTTACACCGCTTTCGTGGTGTGGGGTGTGTGATGGATTGGGGAACCAACCAACGATGTTGTCGTGTAAGTTGTAGCTGGGAATTGGAAGATAATGTTCTAGTATGAAGCTAGAAGCCGTCTAGTGTAGGTAGCCAGTTGATAACTTGCGAAAGGCGCATAGTATTCCATTTTATAGGAAACGAAACATGGCAGCCTTATACGCAGGGAAGCGATGCCTAAATCATGCCACCCCAACTTGATCATGTATTACGGGAGTAGAGGGCATGGGCTGCGGCGCAGTTTGAGATCTGCGATCAGTATCTCGTATGACCGGTAGAAATGGCCGCATTATTGTTAGGTACCGTAGTACGGTAGGGAAGACATTGAAGAGACAGATTTCAATGTGCAGGTAAACTGTCAATGTTGAACTCGCCTATGTGTTCTTAATGGGAAGAACCTTGGAGTCATGGATCACGGTGAGTTAAGAAATTGAAATTAGCGTGTTGAGAATGTTGTCCAAGGCAGGCACCAATATTTACAGGGCGAAATAGGGCTAGACGTGGCGGTATCCAATAGCCCTGAAGGATCCCGATGCATCCAACGCATTAAGGCTATTTTAGGCCTGCACTACAGCGCTATTTATTCAATTAAAGCCTCCAGGGCTCTGCTTAGGCTGCCAGGGCTGACCACTCTTGCCATTGCTGGACAGATATTAAAATGTAGTAAAATGTCATGAAGAAACAATTTGGAATAATCGAACCTATTTTTAAACCTGAATATTTATGACCATTTGGGAGGAAATCCCATCAGCTTGTATACAATACTAAGTAATATGAACCCGTCCGAGTTTTAACTTCCGGGGCTTGAAAAGCGGCTAGCTGCGACCGAGTTGTGATTACCCTCCCGCTGTAACCATCAACGCCGTAAGTGCCGCCGGCGATTGAAAAGCCGGGGCAATTACGACGGTAATCGGTCCCGTCATTCTCGGCAGGATCTCCCGGTGATAAAGCTAACTGAATTTATCTCATATTATACTTTCACAAAGATGGAAACAGCGATGACTCCCTACTAATTACCTACTAGGATAAGTGGGTACCTATGTTACCCAATACCCAATAGAGGATCGGACAATTAAAATGCAGTAGCTATCACAACGCATGAAGACATACTTACCAAACAGCCGCCAATTTGAGGGTAGTATTAAAAAAATGTATATGAGGTTCACCTCTTCGAATGAAAATTTCAAGAGTGAATCGATTATCCTCTTCACGATGTTGTTTTTCTCCTGAGCATCCATGCCCTGACCATGTCGGTGCTTGCCGATCCAATCAACCCCGCAGTGGATATTTAAATACCAGAGACAGCCAGTAAAGGGACGATTAGTCGAACGTCAAGTAGCTAGATCATTTCTGGACTTCTGGCCTTTATATTATAAATCCGGGAGTTTATTTTCACATACGAGGAATGTTTCGGTTTCTATCAGGCGGCACGTCCGCACCTCGTTCTAGGAACCATCCCCTATACGAAGATCGAGCAGCAATGGCAGCAGAAACGAATAATCCCTTGGCGAGATCTTTAAGCTCTGGACCGAGTGTCTCGTGCGTGATTCTCACGATCGCGGGTCTGAAGGTGAACGTCTATGGATTGTCCGAGTTGCCAGAGGGCGCGGCCAAAATATCGTGTCTATGGTTACATCATCCGAGACTACGATCTAAAGATGACATGACGAATATCGCGGACCAAATTCTGACGGCATACCATCAGAAGTCATCTTCTGAGCGCGGCTTGATTGCTGTCGCTTTCGACCAGCGAAACCACGGCTCGCGACTTGTAGATGAAAGGGCAAATGATGACTGGCGGAGCGGAAATCCGACGCAGTAAGTTCTGAACTTTCAAAATGAACGAACATATATCTTAAGAGCTGGGTATTTGCAATTGAAAATCCGAGAATACGTATGATTCGCTAACCCCTATTAATGGATAGTGCTCAGGACATGTTTGGAATCATTACGGGTACAGTTGTGGACAACATCAACTTGCTTGATCTGATAGAAGGTCACCTTTTCGGCGCTGGTAGCGGTCCCGGCACCACATCTGATGGCGGGACGAGGCATATCGATCACAACCTAGTTCTGGGCGTCAGTCTAGGTGGACATAGCGCATGGCAGCTATTGTTCGCGGAGCCTAGAGTCACAGCTGGTGTTATGGTGATTGGGTGTCCTGACTATTCCTGTAAGTCTAATACCCGGCCTCGCTAAATATCATGAATATGCGCTGATCATCGTAGACCTTATGAAAGATCGCGCACGACTATCGAAACTGCAAACTTTTATGGAGAAAGACGGTCAATCTTTCTTTGGCAGTAAAGACTTCCCGGATGCATTAATAAAAGCGTGCAACAAGTACGACCCGAGGAGTATCTTGTTCAATAATCGAGATAAGACCATATCAACGAAGGATTCGGCAACAATACGCCCTGTATTAGACTCGAGGGTCTCTAAGAAGAGGTTCCAGGTCCTCTCTGGCGGGGCAGACAAGCTCGTCCCGTATAGAATCAGCGAGCCATTCATGCAATTCTTTAAGATTGCCATTAACAGTTGGTACACTGACGGAGGTATCTATGTGGAGGATAATGTTTATCCGGGCGTAGGTCACGAATTCAATATGGATATGAAGAAAGACGCCGTGCGATTCGTTCTCGATACCGTGGCTCTGGTGGATAAGAAAGATGACGCCGCAGCCCCCAAAATCTAGCTTAGCTATAAATTCAAAAAGATGTGATAACCTATAAATACCATTAATGCGACCACGGTTGAAAAACTCCCTCAATGAGATATTCGTCTTCTCCGACAAGTCTTGACTGTACACCACTGCGTGTCCGATTATCTTCGTCGGCGAAAAGCATCTGTGAGATTCCCCACGGATTTCTTTTCCTGCGCTTACTAGCCAGAAGCTCGTCTTTTCCATGGGGGTCGTCTTTCCACTGCGTAATCGCCTCAGTGATACCTTTGATAGCAGCTAGATTTGACCCATCGATCATGCCTGGCGGGTCCACACCGACGAAATCAACGCGGTCTAAAGGAAAATCAATAGCGCCGCAATGGCAATCGACAAGGCGCTCACGTTTAAAGGCGTGGCTAACCAACGTCAATTTTCTTGGCCAGGTTCCGTGACATTTCCAGAATTCGATGAGTGAAAATAGTACGTTGTAGTATGAGTCTAAAGCACGCTCTTCGCAGGAAATCCGCCCCGCCGCCTCAGCTTCGGATAAAATGCCAAAATACGCGTTTGCGCTGGCGAGATTGGCGTAACTCTGCGCTTCCGATAGGCGGTTCTCTTTCCTCGTAGGGCCACTATAGATAGAGTTAGCACTTAAAATTCTACCAAAAGTACTTAATTAAGAGTATGCTAATTTGAATATTTCTTAAGAGCAAAAAATTGGCTCAGCGATGACCTAGGATTCATTATGGTATTCCAATATCGTTTTCAGCGATGAGAGGTATGAGTATGTAAGAATCAAGAACCTACCTACCCAGAAAATATCAATACAGCATTCTTATCTTCTTTCAACACGCGCAGTCCAGCCTTGATATGCTCGATGAAGGTTGGTGTTTCGCCTTTTTGAAATTCAGCAATGAGCCACTCATCTTCATTGTGACCAAGTGAGGGGCCGCCAAGCCATATGCCGTGACAGCATACAACTATCAGGTTTCTAGGCAATTCAGATGCCATGATGTATCTTGAGATCATAGGCCTTTTAGAGTTGACAATCATTTGATTTACCTACCTAGGTAGATTAGATGCCTAGGAGGTGTGAAACAGCAGTAGTAAATGAAACAGCTGGATAGTTGTATATTTATGTATCTAGCGATAAAATATGCGATCATCGATGTTATGTACCTAAGATGTGGAATACTTAATACTACCGACGAATTAAGCATATTCTAACATGGACAAACTTCAAAGGTTGTCACGACCTCAGACTAGACGGTGTATATTTTATTAAATTTAGTGTATTTTAATGGTATTCGTCAAGGAGTTGATCCTCTTATTCCAACATCGGGCGCGCGTCCCTTAACGGCGCAGTGATACTTTGCCCAATATCTGTGTGATGCATTTGTTGAACCCAAAGTTGATGGAACTTACGAAATGGCCCGACGTATATATACCTAGTACCTAGGTAGTCTTCATATATGACGGTTGGCCTAAATTTCCTTGTCCCATATCGAAAATCTAAACTTGACGCTAGATTTCGTAAGGTGGCGTTATGAGAATTGTGCTTATGTGTTAGAAACCATTCTTGTTAAATTTACTCCTCATTTTTCCCGAGTAACTTAAATATATCAGACACCAGATAAAGACTTCCAGCAATTGCAAGTGGACCTTCGTTCGCTGTTTGGCTTGCCCACTTGAGGGCCGAGAGCACATCTGTGGATGAATTGAACTCCGAAGAAATTGTAACACCGCATTTGCTCGCCGCGTCAAGTAATGCTGCCGAGTTTGTGGGCCGAACCCAGGGCATTTGATCCACGGGGCCGAATTCGACTGTCACGATAGAATCACCGTCACGTAATAACAATTTGAACATTTCGGACACGTCTTTCCCTTGTGTAGCAGCCAGCACCCAAGTGATAGGCTTGCCTTGAGACCGTAGGTGTCTCTCGACGAAGGCCGAGAGAACTTCCGCAGATTGGGGGTTATGAGCTCCGTCAAGGAGAACATTCTGTTTCCTGCCAGTCAACTTTTCGATACTCAGTAGCTGAAGTCGACCTGGCCACACCATATTTCGGGCGGCGGAAGCAAGGACATCAGTAGAGCTAGCGTGCTGAGGATACGCGAGTCGGAATGCTTCATGCGCACATGCAAGATTCTGGCGCTGGTGCGGCGCAAGATTATCGCTTAACTTCTTCACAAGCGTATCGGACTCTGGATCTGTAAATTGAACGCGGGTGCCTGTTTCTTCGGCGTGCTTCGTTAAAACGTCCGATACGGACGCCGGGTTACTGCCATCTGCAACGCATGGCACCCCATGCCTCATGATTCCGGCTTTCTGAAGTGAAATCTCCTCGATAGTATTGCCTAGAAAAGACTGATGGTCGATACCGATTTTGGAAATAACAGTGACACACTTATGTTTCAATACGTTTGTCGCATCAAGTCTCCCACCCAATCCTACTTCGATTATACCAAACTCGACTTTCTCTGACTCAAATATCTCGAAGGCTGTGGCTGTGAGCAACTCAAATTCGCTCGCGCCAAGACATTGTTCCTCATTTCTCCTCTTGACCAACTCTTCAAAGTGCTTGAATTTACTCTCAGACACGACACTATCGTTGATGGTAATGCAATCTCGAGGATGGATGAGATGGGGCGAGGTGAATCTGCCGCAAGATATTTGATTGGCACGTAACATGGCCATCAGATATGCACATATCGAGCCCTTGCCATTTGTTCCGGCGACATGGATCGCTTTCCATGTCTGTGGTGTCTGCTTCAGCAGGGCCGTGATACGTGCTAGCCCGAGGCTCACCATAATGGTGATATTGGATATCTGGAAGTCGTGCGCGGGTAGACGGGTACTTTTGGTACCTTGGCACGTAGGAAACTCAGGAGTAGAGTGTGAGGTATATGATATTGCCTGTTATTCGGTGGATGCCTACAATTTTTGGTATGGGGATGATATGTCCGAGGTGCTTCGAATTATGAGTCATAAATAATGGCAGATATGGTGATATCGTATGAAATATGAGAGTATGATATTCTACTTATAAGTTGTAAGATGACGAATAATTCTCAGCCTATCGATTTAACTGACTCTAAAATATACTCAGTCAAGGATCATTATAATGTGGATATATCCCTCCGGACTATCCCCAATTGGGATGTCAATGGTAAGGCTGTGATGCATGTCGGTACCTAGGCAGTGTACATTTATGTACCTAGTACTTACCTAGGAGGAACGTACCAGCTTTGGTGAGGTGCATGTACGTACATATAGATACATGTACAATACCTAGATACTAAGTATATACTAGGTATTTATGTACTCTGCACCTACCTTGAACTTTTAATGTTTAGTAGACTGCCTAGGTGCTCACTGCGCGAACGCACTGTCCACTTAATACCCGGCTTTCTATCCCTCGCAACTCTCCCACTTCCCACTTGCAACCTTTTACCTTCCAGGTTAACCTACCAAATCAATTCGGCCTTTTTCTTCCGTTCTTTATTCCTTCATCCACAACAGTACCTGGGATTAATTCTGCACGGTTGCTGTTATTGATCAGTGATACCATCGTGGATTGCTGCACATCATTAACACCTACTACATACCTCCTTCTTCACCTTCTTCCTTCTCCTAATTCCTACTTGCCGAGATTAGTCCTTGCTAATTCCTCCTCTACATATCTGGCAATTAACAACCCACACTTCTGCGACAACGCGACAATCGCAACAATCGCAATAATCGATATCGCTGTCGCCATAGCGCCGATTATCCCCTTTACTGCAGCTGCTTTGAGCCTCAGGCCACACGCGAGATCGATCCTAACAAAACCACACGTTACTCGTTGCATAGTTGACCATTGCCACGCGCGCACGCCAAAATGGGTCTACCGTAAGTCTTATCATTACGACGCGTCTCAGAACTCGTGTTATCACGACCAGCACCTCAAAATGATTCTGACGTCAATCTGCATCAATTTGACAATGTTCCCCTATTTTGATATTCAATTTGTCCATGATTTATACAACTTGGCACTATTTTGGGATGTTTTCTTACTAACATATTTCACTTACTAGACTCTGGCGTGAGCCTTCGTCTTGTTCATCTGGCGTTCCTCGTCTACCCCATGCAGGATCTCCGTCCCGTCCTGTTATTGCTCGATCACCCATTACTCGTGTGTCCTCGCCACGTCACACTACCATATCTCCGCGACGTCGCCAGCTGCGCGAGGCTCGAGAACGTCGTCTACGTGCTTTGAGCGAACTTGTCGACAATGACGATGAAATAACTCCAAGGGTCCCCTATCCTCGCGCTGATGCCGATAATACATCATCAACTTTCGACACCAACACGTTTTTTGATTCGGCTAATAATGAGGTTGATAATTACCTTAATACCCCACCTACCCAAGACGCGCGTGCACTCGATCAGGTTGTGTCATACCTGATGGCCCGGGAACCACTCCTAAACCGGGACTCACCTAATCTGGACTCTCCAGGCTTATCTGCGGCCGAGCTCATTCAGAGAAGCAACCGCGATCCATCACCCGATGCGCCTGATTCTCAATGGCCTGAGTGGTCGCATGGAGACGATGGTGAAGTACGTATTGCGCAAGCTAGAACCACCAACCTTCCCGAATCGCCTGGTCGAACTCCCAGCCGGAATTTCCGAGTCGCAACGGTTCCATCTCGACAGTCTTCGCGTAATCGTCGCCGTGCGCGTGTCCTTCAAACTCGCGGACTTGGTAGTGTGGTTAGTCGAGGAAGTCGAGGATCAGGTCGAAATGTCGACGGTCTAGGCGACCGTGATCGTAGTCTAAGTCCCGATGGGGAACGATTGTGGGATAACCTTCTCACTACATTAACTCCGGATCCTCAGCCTCCCAGCGTCGGCTCTTCATTCGCATCAACGACCGCTTCAACTTCAGCATCGCAAAATCCTACTGTCGCTTCGTCTCGCACATCGATCACTAGCCCGGGAGAGGCCGCCGAGCCTCCTTGCGATCCGGTCAGCGACTTGGAGGGATTTGCTTCGCGTGATTGGGACCGTCAGGATTGGTTCAACAGCGTACGATCTAACGTGGAACTTTTGGCAGCCAACCCTGGCAGCTCATCCGAAGATTTGGCATTCGTCTCGAGTATGCATGCTATCATCCGCCGTCTCGCTACTCGACAGGACATTCCGGACGAATGGTGGAGGCGAGCTGGGCTTAGCCGCTCGATGTCATGGGAGGGGGATAATTAGCAACTGGAACGGTCAGTTATGATTAAGTTCCATGATTACGAAGGGCGAAAAGGAGTTTTGGGCGAGGGGAGTTGGTCTGATGATTTTGTGGGCTAGTAATGGCGTTCTGGAAAATGTTGCACTGTGAACACGACAATGCAGTTCACTGTGTTAAGGGACAATGAGTCGGACCGGATCGGAAAGGACAAAAAAGGAAGGGAAAGGAAAGGGACCGTACGGTTGACCTTGTGTTGTGTATTATCATACGTGCGGTATGAGTGTTTGAGTTCTATGTTTTAGTTATGAAGCCCTACTGCCAGGGCGAGAACAGACTAGGTCCTCCATACCCGGTATAGGCGTTCCCTGCTGAGAGTGCCTCTACTTAATCTGAACCCGTTCACTGAATTATATTGTTGAGAATCGATGTCATTATGTGCTAGATGCTATAATTTTGGATGTCGGTAGATGTCTTAATACCTATTTAACTAATTCCTAGTACCAAGTAGTAGATATTACTATGCGATGCCAGCATTTGAGCTACTAGGTATGTAGGTAGGTACATACCTAGTAGGTAGAGTAATATTTCAAGTGTATAACGTTACCTATCACGGTAAGCACAGTGCTTTTACTTGAGGTAGGCTGCAGTAGCTGCTTCTTAGTCCCCCAGTATTACCCCGCTAGCCAGTAAAGCACTTAGGCAACATGACAGCGTGGGAAGGAAGTGTGCGGGTGGTAAGGCGTGCCTGAATTCCGCCCTATCGTAACAATGGCATTATCAGTACGTACCTAGATAGGTACCCAATTACGCTGCTGCGTCTTGAAACATTCCAGGAACAAGCAACTAGCAACGCGAGCATGTAATTGGATGCCCGAATTCTTTCCCACACGCACAAAAATCCATACATACATGCGACCTTGCTACCTTGCAACCTTTCTCTCCCCACATCGGGAATCAAGATTTGGGGAATTCATGGCAACGGAGCTTTTTTGAGGCTTAGGCTTAGGTTTTTTTTTTCTTTTTCCTTTTCGTTTCACAAGAGCCTTTACCTGATCTTGACCTGACCTGACCTTTGAGTCCCTCTTTTTAAAAATAGAAATTGGTTACGCTATCAATCTACCTTGTATCGACCAACCTACCAATCTTGACAAACGCACCCCCACTGAGAACGATCAACGATTAACGATTAACGATCAACGACTAACGACCCGTTACTCGACATAGAGTTGCATCATATATCATCCTGACATTGGTGGGAAGAATAGACGTTTAGCTTAGGTGGAATGTGAAAAGAAACTCCTGACCTTACGGCCGCCTACGACGCGTGCGCTGCCCCTCCTTCACGCTCCCCCCCCTCGACGAATCTCGATAGACGACCGCAACTAGGGCCTAGGGAGGGGAAGACGACATTGTACACAACGTGGCCATGGCGCCTAGCTCGGGGCATGGCCCCAATCCCTCCAACGGTTCCTCGTCTGCCGATAGGCGTTACAGCGCCGTAAACGGAAAACCCCAAGCCGCCGTGGCGGCCAGACACGACAGAACACCCAATACTCCAAGAAAGGAAAGCGGCGGGCGAGATAAAGCTCTACAAGACCCAGGTTTAAGAGATTACGTATGTTTAATCAACATCTATCCATCTTATTCCAATAAGTGTTGCCCGTGCTTGGCATTGGGCTAACTAGGTTCGTCACAGCGTCTAGGAGAATGTCTAGGCAAAGGGGCTTTTGGCTCCGTATACAAGGCCATCCATTGGGGCACCGGCGAGGCCGTGGCTGTCAAACAGATCAAGTTGGTGAACTTACCAAAGAGTGAACTTCGAATGATTGAGGTATACTGGCATAACACATCCACATATACATACATGGACAGGGAGACTAATGTGGATGATATAGGCCGAGATCGACCTCTTGAAGAATTTGAATGTAAGGAACACCTTCTTCCTGCTGACAAGGTCATTATTGCTAGACCTGCCTGTTCTTGAGAACTAACATTGCCTAGCACGATAACATCGTTAAATACATTGGGTTCGTCAAATCGACAGACTGCCTCAATATTATTTTAGAGTACGTTATGTCTATGTTCTATACTCATTACCTACGAGCATACCCAATATACTGACGGGTCCATGGATATTAGGTATTGTGAAAATGGTTCTCTACACTCGATATGCAAGGCGTACGGAAAGTTCCCAGAGAATTTGGTTGGAGTTTACATGACCCAGGTCCTCCAAGGTCTCCAGTACCTACACGACCAAGGTGTTATTCATAGGGATATCAAAGGCGCCAACATATTAACGACTAAAGATGGCAAAGTCAAGCTGGCAGATTTCGGCGTATCGACTAGTACTCTCGCCGGACCCGATAAGGAAGCTCAAGTTGTAGGAACTCCGTATTGGATGGCCCCCGAGATAATTGAGCTATCTGGTGCCACGCCGGCTTCTGATATTTGGAGTTTGGGATGCACCGTCATTGAACTGCTATCTGGCAAACCTCCATATTACCATCTCCAGGCAATGCCCGCATTATTTGCTATTGTCAACGATGATCATCCGCCTCTTCCTGAAGGTGTATCTTCGGTTCGTAATTCTCACACAGTTGGCCCCACGACTACTAGAATTGAGGCTAACTGTGCTCTAGGCGGCGCGTGACTTTCTCATACAGTGCTTCCAAAAGGACCCCAATTTACGTGTCTCCGCAAGAAAGCTTTTGAAGCATAATTGGATTGTGGGCTGCCGTCGGAGTGACGCTCCGGTGGCCAAAGCACCTGGCAACTTCAGTCAGGCGGTCGAAGAAGTTAAACAATGGAATAAAGCTCTCACATCTTCTGAAACCAACCTGAGAGCTTCTGGAGGATCCGATTCTTCATTGCCTTTGCATCACGGTCACCCAACATCCCGATTCACATCTCAAGATCAGCCTAGGTCCAACATGCCGACACCCGCCAAAGGGCCCTTTCCTCTCGGAAAGCCAAAGCTCACCGCCGAGGACTTTCGGTCTCCTGAACTTGCAGGTATGCGCTCATATGTATTAGTTTCTATAAATTTATTAGCCAGCGATTTACTTACGTTGGTTTCTTAGATGATGATAATTGGGACGATGATTTTGCTACAACGTTTTCGCCGAATGCTTTGAGACTTCCTATGAAACCTCAGGATCACTTTGGCGGGTTGCTTTCCGCCGACCGTCTGAAAGCTTTCGCGTCTATGGATAATTCGCGTGATATTTCTGTTAATTGGGACAATGACTATGACGGAGAACTTATGACAATGAAAAAGGTGCCGCCGATCCAAGAGGAGGATCCACAGGAGAAGACAATCAGACCTAACTGGAAGATGACACCCAAGCCTGAGAAGGCGGATTCCAAGCCTCAACAATCGAAGTCCTCCCCTCGCAAAAGATCGACGAATGGCCACCAGAGGGAGAAATCCCAACCCAAGAGCCAACTTGGTGGGAATAAGTTCGAACTTCCATCGCGCCCCGATCTAGTGTTTAGAGAACAGTCAATCGAAGATTACTCGGATCTCTTCGATGACAATGACAGTGTTTTTAACCAACGATTAAATCTGGCGAAAAAGGTACGTATTCAATTAACTGGGCATATTTGTGGCCCTCCATTGCTCCATAACACTGTGTCGCTCACCTCTAATTCTATAGCCTGAGACACCTCAACTTTTCCACCCTTCAGATCTTACTAGTTTGCCGCGATCTATGCAATCACCCGTTTCGGGAACCTCGAGAAGGCAATCTTCGGCGCGACCATCAGTTCTTCCCGACCGTCCTATGCAAAGGTCGAACTCGTCAATTGAGATCCAGAAATTTGCCGAGGACGAAGAAGACGAGGATTTCTCGGATATCTTTGGACTAGGTGGCAATTTGGCCGAAAAGGAAGAGAGTGATCGAGGATCCGAAGACGGCAACTTGGTCCTGTCGCGATTATCTAGTAACTCTTGGCTCGGCGACGACGAGGACGAGGACGACCCTTTCGCGTCTATGGATCCCGATTGGGACGAGATGGATTTAGAAGCAAACATCGCTCGCGACCGATCCGCGCGACTTGCCGAGAAGATCGAAGAACTCGTCGGTTCGCTCAAGACGACCGAGGGTGAGGATACACTTCTTGAACTTTCAGGAGACTTGGTTAGTATCCATTAATCTCTTCATTCGATAGATATAAACATACTGATACCCGGGTTTAGCTAGGATTGCTTTACGAACACAGAGAGGTCAAGAATCTCATCATCAGTGCTCATGGATTACTTCCTATTCTCGAGATTCTTGAGCCATGTACCGCCAAGAGCAAGCAGCGAATGATCTTGCAACTGCTGCAAGTTGTCAATACGGTATGACGATTGAATTTTTATAATTGTAATACTAATCGCTGACCTTGAACTAGATTATTCTAGATGACATCGAACTTCAAGAGAACTTATGTTTCGTTGGCGGCATTCCGATTATCACGAAATTTGCAGCCCGGCAGTACTCTAATGAAATCCGCTTAGAGGCTGCAGCCTTCGTAAGACAGATGTACCAAACATCCACCCTAACATTGCAAATGTTCGTTAGTGCTGGCGGTCTCAACGTTTTAGTGGAGTTCTTGGACGAAGACTATGATAGTGCAAGAGACCTTGTGCTTATCGGAGTCAATGGTATCTGGAGTGTATTCGAGCTTCAGGTTTGTTGCCATCGTTTTTCCCATACTATATATGTCCACCTAGTACTGACACCTATGTTTAGGGACCTACCCCAAAGAATGACTTCTGTCGGATATTCTCTCGAAGCAAGATCTTGGATCCTCTTGCTTTAGTTCTCCATCGCGTCCTTGACGAGGATTCTGAGAACGAGCTCACAGAATTGATTGAAGGTCGTATAGTAAACATCTTCTATCTCTTCTCACAGGCTGAGAATTATGTCAAAGAGATGGTGGCTGATCGACAAGTCTTGAAGAGTAAGTGATTTGCGAAATATTTACGATTCAAGCTAATAAATGATAGGCATTCTAAAGGATCTACGACGTATGACGCCCGCTCATCAGATTACTATGTTGAAATTCATCAAGAATCTTTCCATGCTATCAACGACTCTCGAAGCTCTCCATGCGGCAGATGCGATCGATCTCCTTATCGAGTTATTAAGCAATAGCATGAAGAATGGCCATCCTCACTTCCGCGAGATTTCGAACCAGGTACTCAATACAATGTTCAATCTCTGTCGTCTGAGCAAGGATCGCCAAGAGTATGCAGCTGTCAATGGAATTATTCCTTTGCTATTAGAGATTATGAAGACAGATCGACCCCCGAAGGAGTTCGCCCTGCCTATTCTATGCGACATGGCCCATTCAGGAAGCAAAGGCCGCCGTTTCTTATGGCAAAATAGGGGCTTGGACTTCTATATATCTCTTTTGGCAGACCAGTATTGGCAGGTTACAGCACTGGACGCTATTTTCGTTTGGTATGTTATTCTCGTACTTTTTGAAAGGTTCAAATTCGCTAACCCTCCGACTAGGTTGCAAGAAGAGACCGCCAAGGTCGAAGGCCACCTTATTAACTGTCAATTCACCGACGCAATTGTTTCTTGTTTTAATACGCACAAGATCAATGCATTTGACTCTAATCTCTTAGAACCTTTGTTAAAGGTTCTTCGTCTATCACCATCATTGGCCTCATCACTGGCCAAATCGGCGATGTATTCGGGAATAGCGCAGAAGCTTTCCCACAAGAAGGCCGTTGTCCGTTTGAACCTTCTACGTCTTGTTCGAAACATACTCGAAGCACGGGAATCCGATTACTTTGCAGACCTGAGAAACAAGCAACTCGGATCATTAGTGGATGCTATTAGAATCCTTGCTGAAAAGGACTCAGCTGTACTAGTGAGAAACTTAGCATCTGATCTGGTTGCCCTTATAGATGGGACTCCGGATCAATTCGCCGTGCCCACGTCGGCGCCACCGACTGCATCTTCTAACCGCACACGATCTGGGGGGAGGCGCATATATACACCCCCTTCCCTCCATTCTTCTACCTCCATGCCTATTACGCCTACTCAAGCCTCTCGCGGCTCCCACGCCCACTTGCAATCAGCCGCGTTCATTGAGGTGGCATCAAGCTCTAGAAGATCGGCTGCTTCTCTCGCCCCAGAACGCGATCATGTTGCATACCGTCCTAGAAGTAGAGATGATCTCGCTAACAACGCCAGTGCACAAGCGAGTATCCCCCGCCGAGCAAGTGGTGATATACAGGCAGGGAGTAGCCTAACTTCTAGTAAGAGCAGAGCACCAAGAACCCCAGGCATCTACGTCTCCCGACCTAGCTTAGGCGTCCCTACGGGTGCATCCCGAAGCGAAAGTTTGATGTCCAATAAGGAAAACATCGAAGGCGCCGCAGAGGTGCCCCGACGACACGCGAACAGACTATCTGTATCAGAGTCGGGAAATGTCGCTACCACCGGTGCTAGTTCATCAACCCGATCTACGTCCGGAAAACAGCGACGAAGCCGCGCCCCTAGTGAGGGCAAGCAAAAGTGGGGCGCTTAGTCATGCCTTATTATTTACCCCTTATAATAAGGGACACTACCAAGAACAACGAGGTTCGAAACAAATGTTTACAATGAATGAGGATTGCATTGGTGAAAAGAAACTCTAAGAATTCATATGGAAACGAGGACGATATCACCCCGATGTTTTATACGACCACCAAGACTATTACAAAGAGAAGAGACACATTGCATTTTAGGAGAGGATTTTGGAAGGATACGCATATGCACAGGTTCAGTTCAATAGGTAGGTTGGGGGATATGAATACTTGCATGGTAAGGGATACCAATAAACCCAATGAACTGGACGAGGAGGAGCTTTAGCATAACGGATACCAATGTAGCAGATGAGGCTGTAGCCTGCCGCTATGCGCGAGTTTTTTGTATGTGGCAGGTTTGTGTGTACTATGTTAGGTATATCGTGGCTATGGCTGCGATCATGTGAATAACTTTTTCTTTTTGGAGATATGCACTGCATTAATACCTATGTGAGGGGTCGACGTTAAGAAAATCGGGAGTGCTAATAGGATAGGTACCTACCTACTACCGAAGACCGCCAACATGGGAGTATAGGTATAGCCAATAGCAAGTCGCCCCCGCACATAAAATCAATAAACAGATGGTAAGTGAATAATAGAGTACCCTAGGTTAAGGGACTCGGCCATTGAGGTGAGCTGCGCTCGAGACATGCAAGCTTGTGCGATCTAGAAGCTCATGCCTGCAGTAGATAGACTTTACGGTACATATATGCCTACCTACCTAAGTGCTTAGGTATATGTATATATACATAGGTAGGTATATATGTAATTATGTACGCTGGTACCTACTTAAGTACCTAGTAGGTAGGGTACATAGGATTAGGTACCTGCACCTGGTCGAGGCTTCAAATAATGAATATAAGTGTGACGTGGCGTGAGAAGAAAAGGGGGGCCTAAACCCAGCCTCTTTGGTACCTAAGTACCAATTTCCAATCAAAATTTAGAATAAGCAGAGTCATTGAAAATATTCATTTTACCTGAAAATAGACGTCTCGCTCTTTCCGTTTTCTCATTTCTCACCTATGGAACTCAACTACGAGACTACTAGTCATTTCCTTTATGGATGAACTTTACAGACTACCTACCTAGTAATGAGTTATGGATCCTGTATCGATCCTCAGTGTTGTCTCTGCTATCATCACATTCATTGACTTCTCCTGGAGCCTTGTCACAGGCGCTACAGAAGTTTATCAAAATCCTCTAGGAACAATTGACAACAATGCCTACATCAAAGTAGCGAAACAGTTACAGGTAGTTTCTGCAAACCTGAAAACAGACTTCCCAGGGGATAGCGGCCCAGAGAAACATATCAGAGAGATCGCCGATGCTTGCTTTGAAGAATCAAAGACATTGATAGGCTTATTAGAGAAGTTTAGAGCTCGACAGAAAAAATATTGGTTCTTTCTTAGCTTGAAGAAATCTTGGCAGATGTGGAAGACTAGTGGAGATGTAAAGAAATCAAAGGATAGATTGCGAGAATACCAGTCGCAGATAATGCTTCATTTTATGTTGATGCTTCAGTACGTTCACGGATTCCTTCATTATAATTGAACTTCTTCTGACGGTTTCGCATAGAGACGAAAGTTCTCAGATGACAAAACATCTTAGATCCGTGGAAGAAACTTGTAAACATCTCATGATTGAATTCCCAAAACAGTTCGACACCTTCCGCGATGAGCTCATTCGAGTATCTAAAGAATACGTCCAGTTTGATGCTGTTTTAACTACTAGAACATTAGCTCTGATCCGTGATATTCAAGAAAAGAATAATGAGATTAGTGCGCAGAATTATATTCTACAAAAGCTCAACTTCAAGGACAGGTGTCTACGACACGAGCAGATCCATACGGCAAATGAAGACACATGCGGGTGGATATTCGGTTATGATCTTCCGGGTCATTCCAACAGTCTTCACAGCACAGTAACCGAAAACGTCACTATTCGTCAATACGAGTATGAGAAGGGCGTTTTAGAGCAGCACCGAAAAGAGGCGAGTCATGAATTTCTCTCTTGGTTGAATCATGGTCACAATATCCTTCACGTCTCGGGAAAAGCTGGATCGGGGAAGTCAACCTTGATGAAATTCATTGCTTCCCATGAAAAATCACGGGAAGAACTCCAGAAATGGGCTGGGGAGAAAACTCTTATCATAGGAAAGTTCTATTTCTGGAACCCTGGGACTACGTTACAAATGTCACTCGGGGGCCTTTATAGATCCCTTTTGTTTGCGATTTTAAGTCGCTGCCCGGAAATGATCAAGTTAATCTTCCCCTGCGAATGGGAGAAACTCTATAGAGATATCCCAGAAACCGAGAGGAATATCGGAGGACCGATACCTCGCACACTGGCGGAGTTCTTGATGAATAGCAACCGCCGTCATCACGAATATAAATATCTATTCGAACAGGAATTTTCATCTGAACCGAATCTCGAAAGGGCATTTGAGGCCTTTATACGCAAATCTCGGCATTCTCATTATCGGGTGTGTTTTTTTATTGATGGGCTTGATGAGTGCGACGGTAACAGACTTGTCCATGAAGAGTTGGCCCAAAAAATAAAATATTGGACAGAAGGGGGTAATGTCAAAGTTTGTGCATCTTCTCGGCCATATAAAGAGTTCCACGACGTCCTAGGATCTTCAGAGATTCCAAGGTTACATTTACATTTACTGAACCGATTTGATATCTGGACCTATTGCGTCAATCGGTTCAGCCACGACCGTGAAGCGAAGAAGATGAAACAATCATATATGAGCATAATTAATGATATTACCGAAAACTCCGAGGGTGTTTTCTTATGGGCTCGCCTCGTTGTCGACATTATCCTCTTAGCTCTTCGTCAAGGCGACCCATACCATATCCTGCAGGAGAAACTGGCCGAGATCCCCAAAGAGTTGAATTTGCTATACTCTAAGTTACGTGAACCGATAGAAAGGAGTAAGCTAAACAAAGAAATGTCGAACAAAATGCTCCTCCTTGCTTTACGGAACCCAACAAATGAAGACCTGGACGCAATTGTCTTCTCCTGGCTTGACAGATGGGGAAATGATGGGATAGAGGATCCAGACTTTCCTAAAATCAATACGTATTTCCCTTATGACGAGATGGAATATACGGAAAAAATAGAAAATGTGGAAAAGAAAATGGATGGTCTAACGCGAGGATTTCTTGAGTTCAGCCCAACTAATAGGAAAAGGGAATCATTTCTTCAGCCTTGGTTCAATCGTACTATTCAATTCTCACATAAGACGGCTCGAGACTTCCTTCTCCAACACGAAGGAGTTATGTCAAACTTCGAAGAACCGTTTCCCCGTTTTAACTCAAGTTATCCATATGGAAGAATCCTTCTTGCCCAGCTTATCCATGGATTTAGGGCAATATTAACCGGTGATAATTCAAATACAATAAACTTTTTGAATTATCTAGAAAGACTATTCCCTGAACATATCAACGATATAATCTGCCACAAAATACAAGTTGAAATCCAGCGATTGTGGCCATGGTTTCTATTCTCCTTAAAAACCTACCATCCCGACGCAACGTTAGGTCTGAGTTGGGAAGATTGTCTTCGTTCCAATGCGAAAGGTTTCGAGTTTTACTCAAATTTTGTCAACGCGAGTATTCAACTTCCTCGGGTATCTGAGGCCTATGACCCAGCTATGCTGCTCGCCGCCTTAGGTAGAAAAGATTGGGTGTCCGCCGCCAAACACATCATTAGTGACGAAATACTGGACCACCCGATTCGCATTGAAGCTTCTACGGGGAGGAAATACTCTTTCTCTTGGCCCTTATGGACCATTGCGTTTATTTTCATTATTAATTATCAATTCTCAAACCATGACTATGCCAACAACGATGTTGATAGGATACGTCATACCTTACGTAAGCACGGAGATGAGAGCGCGAATAGCTTTCGGTTTGAAATATTTTGTTTGCAGAATTACGATAAGAAGGGAAACTGTCTTGACGTAGAGGTCCAATGGGATGTATTGGCGAATGTACTCGAATTGGCGGGTAAACTGGCAAGAGATGAGCCTGTGGCGTTCACCTCGAAAGAAGATATTGGAATGACACACGAATATGGGAATGAGGCACTTCGCCATGTTGTGCAGCCTGGTCGGGGTAATGCAGCTATCATCTTTCTCTCCGCTTTATGGAAAGATGAACATTTAGATTTTTCTTCCTACATAATTCCTGGAAAAAACATTGTATTTGATTACAATATGAGAGATTAAAAGATTATGTAAGTAGGTATTTTAGGTAGTATCAAGTCATACAGTAGTAGGTTCAAGTTCAATATCAAGTAATGGTTAGAGGGACTAAGTCATGAATTACGTAGAGCTCACTCCTGTCATTTTGAAGGCCAAGAGAATATCTCAAGGTATTGAAATATTTACGTCGGCTGAGTTACGTACTACCTAGTCCCACATGGAAATCGGGAACTTCCGAGTTGTGCGTCCTGATAATGAGTCTTCGGATAACAGATTTATTGATATTTCTGCGGTAGACTGTCAGACATAGGTGTTGGCATCGTTACTATCATGTCATCGACAAACACAATTGGTGGAACCACTCTACGAACCAGGCTACGTAAGTCGTCACCAACAGGTGGAACTACCGTAATACGGCATCCTCCCACCAAAGGTCGGTATATCTTAGAATCATAGGATTACGCTGGAAACTATGTCTAAGCTTAAATCGGCGTTGCATATTGTGGCGATGATTTCTGGGCGCAATTCCACTGATCTAGGTCACGAAAGGAATAGAGAGGATTGACTGTGCTTAGTCATCAACTCAAATAGGGGAATTTACCCCCCTAATCTTCACCGGCATATAAAAAAACCTCCATCTCATTTCTAATGTCTTACTGCCCCAACGGTTAGTAGTAATTGTGTATTAAAACCACTGAATCTCTGGAAAATATTTGTTTCCATTTAGTAACCTACGTCGGGAGGTAACCTATTACCCTTGTTCAGTAGAGCGGTGCTATTGAGGTCGAATTGGGGAAGGCAAAATATCATTATACTGATATTTCATTTCCAATTGGAGGATACTTATATTAGACCGAATTTTGAAGAGTTTTGGTTGGGAGCTTACGTATACAATAACTTTTGTTAAAGTAGTGTTGGCCGTGATCGTCGTCTTGACGCGTACCCACCAGCTGTCACCCATCTGACTAACCTAGTTCACATGGATCCCACATGTGCCCCATCCCGACCATGCCGGCGGTAGATTATCGTGGCGTTCTCCAACCCCCCTTTTTCACGTGTCAATTGCCGGGCTATGCTAGCTAGCGGCTAAGGACGGGTTTGGAAAGTGTGTCTTGGCTTGGCAGTGGCAGTTACCGTCCTTCCCTTCTATCGCTGGTGCCTATGTCACCTTCTTTATTGAAGCTACGATACCATATCCCTATCAGCATAATCTACAGTGAAACAAAACACGGTAGCGAACAGAATCTGCCGAATACGGCCGTGCGATGGCGTCTAATACAAGGTATACTATATGATGGAGGGGTGATGTCAGTCAACAGTCCCATCCGGCATAGACGCGGTACCAAGACACGGGACCAATGCTACCCCACGGTGCGGAAGCAAAGCAACCTCGTAGGTGCGACGTCGACTTTTTTTAAAAAAAATTTCTCTTTTTTTGGTTCATGGCTCGTTTGATTAAAAAGGCAGGGTATGTATGTATAATACTACCTACCTACCCGGATAACACAAGTTCATTAAAAAACCTCCCATACACCGGTTTCCCAAAACAGACAATACCCTCCCGTTGCGGAACCCTAGCATTTCCTTCTTAGTATCGGTGGCGTCTTGACCAGGCTTCTTTTCGTTCGCTCGTTCCAGTCCTAGTTAGGTATGTGCTATCAACCTAGGATGTCTTGTTCCAGTACCACATCACCTTCGTGTGACCAGCCGGAACGGACGTCTGCCGCGAGCCCCAGACGTAACTCCATACCGGCGCGGTGGCATCGCTGCTGGGGATCAGCTTGATGTCGTAGTAGCAGTCGATGTCGCCGTGGCATAGGAATGGGTAGGTGAATCCCTGGTTTCGAGTTAGCTTTTTTTCTCTCTTCTCTCGTTTCATTCGAGCGCGTCTCGTTTCGCTGCTTAGTACGAGATTACGGAATTTGGGGGGAGGGGGGTTAGGATGATATGGATAGGGGATGGGCAAACGTACCTTGACGGTGTAGAGCTGGTCGGAGGTGGTTGCGGCGTAGTCGTCTAGACAGTGCCACGCGTACGAGTTCGCGCCGTACACGTTGTCTGTGTTGGCGGGCTGGCTGGAGTCGGCGAAGGTGCAGTTTCCGACTTCGCTGGAGATGGTCAGAGGATAGGAGCTGAGCTTGGTGAAGGTCGCGCAGTTGTCCAGCGTGACAGCGCCGGTGGAGTCAAGGCAGCCGACGCGGTCTGCCGGTGTAGCGCCCCCGAGGCTCGTGCTGTTGAGGATGAAGATCTGCCCGGACCCTGAGAAGTCCTGCGCCACGACAGTGATGGCGGCGAATAGCGCGCCTAGGGTTATGTAGGATGTGCACTTCATAGCTGCTGCTTGTTGGTGGTACTGACGCTAAAGCTGTGATTGCTGTGCGGGTAATATGTAGTAGCTATGTAGCTGATGTCGCGTGGTAGTGGCTTAGGTAAGGTAAGGTATCGAGCTGAGGGACGATCGAGTGATGATCTTCACAGGCCCTATATATATGTGCGCCGGCAGAGGATTCGCCTTAGGGTGTGGACCTAGACTGAAGGATCACCCGATGCGGCGGAACCTCACCTATGGCTAACACATTCGGTCAATTTCCTTCCAAATTTGACGATATGCTGCAGCTCTCCGAACCTCGTAAGCAATTGCTAAGCATGATTGTGTCGCATTGCAAGTTGATTTCCCGATCTTAGATCTAGCGGGAGCGACTATGTGGGATGGTAATATTCGGAAATCATAATTCCGCTTTACCCTATTTGAGGGCTTACCGCCCCCCCGTCGCATGCCCCAGCGGGTAAGGCGAAGGGCAAGCTTTTTTGTTTTTTTCTTGGTTTTGTATTTTGTTACCCATGATACCCACGACTTCCCCTCTAGGTACGGATCCGGACCGTTTCGAGAAATGGGAAGCTGTTTCGACGGGAATCTTGCTTAGGTCATGCGTTTTCGGCTCTACTCTCGTGCTTACCAACGACTCCCTAATGCGAGAACCTCCCAAGAAAGGTTAAGCGATCCGCAATTACTCCGCGCCGAACTGAAGCTGTAGAGCGACAGCGGACAGCGGATTGTGGCTTATATCATATAAGATATTTCCTGATATTATAAACTATTTCTTATTGAGGCAGGTATCTTCTCTAATTGGCTGAAGCCTAACTTATTAGTTTTGTTTTGTTTATGTGGGATGATCTAGCGGCGTGGAGAAACTAGCAGCGTAGTGCCGGTACTCTTTTGCGGTAAGGTCGTTAAGTAATGGATACCTACCGTAGTGGGAACATCCCACTTATGAGAATGATTCTAAATAGCTTCAAACTCTTACATGCATAGGAATGATTTAATTGGAAGAAATGATTCTACACTCAATACATTGATTCTACGATCGATGCAATGATTCTACAGTCGATCTAATGATTCTAATTGTTACATGCATAGGAATGATTTAATTGGAAGCAATGATTCATAACTGATAGAATGATTCTATTATTTAGACCTTGTAATTCAACTTAGAAGTTGCATTATAAGATCTCCTGTATTACTATTATAACTGTAATAGGTTCGATTCTTCGATTCAGTTCGATTCTGCGATTCAGTTCGATTCTACTATTCAGTTCGATTGAATACTGGTATATTGCTTCATTAGTCGACTGCTTGATCAATAGATTTATAAATTGAAACGTACCTTAGTAGATCGAAAGATTGGAAGATTGGTATACTGGTATATGAGATTAATCGATTGGAAGATATATCCGTAGATAGAAACGTACATACCTTGATTGAATGATTCAAAGATTGCTTGCTTGATTGATTGCTAGGTAGGTAAATTAGTAGATCGAACGATCGCAAGATTAATACGTACTCACCTTGATTGAATGATTCAAAGATTGCTTGCTGGCTTGCTTGCTTGCTTGCTAAATAGGTACCTAGATTAGTAGATTGAATGATTGCAAGATTAATACGTACTTACTTAGGTAAATTTATCGATCGCGCGATTGATATTCTAGTATATTTATTACTTATATTAGTAGATTCAAAGGTTGAAAGATTGATATAATACCTACGTACGTACCTGGGTTGGTATGGCGCGATAGCTTGATTGAATATTTTGTAAGGTTGAAGGATTGAAAGATGAAAAGATGAAGAAATAAAAAGATGAAAAGATGAAGAAATAAAAAGATTGGCAAGGGAAGGCAGGTAAATAGATAGGTAAGAGGTACGAGATAGAAGGGAAGGTAACGAAGGCGGTAGGTATTCTGCCAGATACTAGGTAGAAGTAATGAGGGTATCGCCAAAATAAAGGTAGGAAGGTCAGGTACGAGGCTCTAGGTAGATCGAATTAATCGAATAAATCAAACTGATCAAACTGATCAAACTGATCGAATTGACTGACTGAATTGACTGAATTGACTGAATAGATCGAATAGATCGAATAGATCGAATAGATCGAATAGATCGAATAGATCGAATAGATCGAATAGATCGAATAGGTTGAATAGGTTGAATATATCGAATACGTATTTACTAAGGTAGGTAGGTGATTGAACTGATTGAACTGATCGAATTGACTGAATTGATCGAATAGATCGCATACGTATTTTGTAAGGTAGGGAGATTGGATATATTGAATATATTGAATAGATTGAATAGATTGAAGTTCAAGGAATGATTCTTAGGTATAAAATCTTTAGAAGAAAGTGAGGTTATTTAGAACCTTAGAAAGTACCAGAAAGTATGAAGAGGTAGAATAATTATTTATAATTAATTCGATTGCAATCTAAGGAATCATACTTGAAGGAATAGGTGTTGTTGATGAATTCGATTACGATTTAAGGAATGATTCTTTATTATTTACTGATTTGATTACGATCTAAGGAATGATTCTAGCAATATTCGAAGGAATAGTTGTTATTGATAGAATGGTTGAAGAGAAAAGAATGATTCTGAAAATATTTCAGGAAAAGTGAGGTTATTCGCATGTATTTTATGGCTTTAGAATGATTCTTAAACATGACCGATTCTCTCGATGTACCTTGCCACCAAATTTGTATGGGAAGGTACTTAAGACTAGTGGAAATATTCTTGTAAAAAGAATAATTATTTTATAAGAATAATTGTAAAAATACCCCTTTTGCCGCTACGGTAGTTGTCCCTAGTTGTCGGTCAGTCGGGCAGGATTGATGCTGTCATCTCCTCTCGTCAGCCTGACATTCCATGCCCGATAATACTGACACATAAGAGCTATGCAAGACCTAGCGAGACTTAACAAGACCATGTTGGTGCTAAGAGGAATGTCACAAGAGCTTCAGTCTTACAACTCGTATGATGGCAATATTCCCTGGCTACGATCAGGCGGGTCTCCCCGGACCAAGATAATCTTATCATTTTAATCTATTTCATGCAGCTCGATCTATGATCAATTTGGCTTGTCGTGCGGGAGGCGATCATGATTTTCAGCTAGACCATCTTGGCATAGCCGTTGATTCTTGGAAACCGGCAGTACCAACTTGATTAAGTGCCTAGGTGGAGACGAGAATGCTAACTAAATGCCCTCGGCATCCGGCATTTATTATCTAGCAGGTAGGTAGTATGGTAGGTACCTAGGTAGGTAGGTAAGTAACTCAATTTGAAGAACTAATTATGTGATTGTAATGTCGGTGAGATTTCCAACCTCGATTTCTAATTTCCAGGTTAATATCATGTGAGAGCTAGAAGAAGATCCTGTCGCTTAGTTAGGTACCTGAAATTTGAAACGCCGACGCGCTCGGCCGAGTTCAGAAATTTGATATTAGCATAAATTGAATTCCGGGGAGGATCTAGAGTAAGGCTTGCATCTGCATACGACTCAAAATTCTAGATGAATCTACAATGACCAAGTAGGACATTTCCATTTCTCATTTGAGCAAGCCGCGTAAGGGAGCTCCTTAAATAACAAATGTCGTAAGAATATGGAAACCAATCATGGCTAGAATTGCGCGTTACTCCATGCCAGTCATTTAGATTAAAAGGAAGCTTGTTCATCATTGATAATGCTCTACGTATCTCCATCCTTGACTACCCAACGGCGAGCTGATTCATTGTATACAAATTCTCTAGTAATCACTTCTTGGCTATGGTCCTCTAATACCCGCGTGCACTTTAGTGTAACCGTCCCTGCATAATCTTCCGGTAGCTCTATTTTAACATCATGCATCCTATGTGACTCGGGTAGCGTTGGTTGTAGGACGTCAAGTTTATTGGAGGCGCCGTAGAAAGAAGCTTGTTCGACCGCACTAGAACCTTCGTAAAAGCTACCCTCCTCGATTCTGACTACTTCATCCGCGATGCTTGCTATCAACGGACCATTCCAAATCCCTTCGTTGTGGGCTAAGTTTTTCAGGAAGCCAACAGCGTCGTGTCTGATCCAGCTCACGCGACATTTAATGGCCACGCAAAAGAGCGCTGGAAATGCGCCGAGGTCTGATATAGTGTTAGTCATGTTTGGTAAGTGCAACTCCTTGTCTAAAGGCGCTGAAGATGTGAGATATCGAAGTAATTTTAGCTGCTCCATCATTAAAAGGAAGGATGTTGTGTGGATGTCGTATCTTAACTGATCTGCTGGCCGGAGACATGTATCAACCATTATCCCAGCCATGAGATAGTATAAGTACAGTATTGTAAAGGCTATAGTAGTCGTGCTGATTTTTTCGGCTGCTAGAACTGCTTTTAAATTCTTATATGCTTGATACCATGAACCAAGTTTAGCCTCGATACGTCGTTGCCTGATAAGAAATCGCTGCAGATTGATTTTGACTTGATATCCTACTTGAGAACGATATTCATGACTCAAATACAGGATTTGACCAAGCAAACGGTCTAGATGCTGTCTTGCTTCATGTACGGACTGAAAAGTTAGGTTATGGATTGGAATCTCAGAATTGCAATCTTCGTGAATCATGTTCAAGGAATGTGAGTTTTGACCCATAAGCTTTGTCTGGACGTCAAGTCTGATAAATGCTTGGATAATCCAAGAATCCACCGAAGCATGACACGGCTCCAAGAAGAGGCTATAACCATCAACTTCACTTGATCGGGCTTGGAATTCGTCTAGTAGTTTCAATCCACTCTGGAGATGTGCGATAGCTGTCTTCCAATGCCCTCGGATTAATTCCATAATTACGAAAATTAAACATGTAAGCAGACCAACGCGAATTGAGGAATTATCTCTGGCTGAAAAATGTGGTTGAAGGTGAGTGATCGCCTTGCTATAATGTTGTAGTGTAAAATGCTCTTCTTTGTCCAGGGCGCTGCCTGGCGCTGAAATGTTGGCACGGCCTTCTCTCTTGTGAGCGGAGCCTAAAGCGAGGATTGCGTGCCGAACAGCTGGCTCAGTCGAGGCAGCCTGAAAGACAAGCTTGTCCCATAATTCGAGTCGAAAGATACCTGGAAGTTTGAAGGCGCTTCGATGCGTAAACCACTCGAGATACCGACTTTCCTCTTTGGTCGCAGTTTTTATCGGTGTTGGAGCGAATATGACCTTTTCCAAGCTTTTCGTATGAGGGCTAATAGAAGAAGTGGGGTTAGAACGGGTCCCTCCTCCCCATATCCCATACCCTTCGCAGATGCGACCTGTAGAGAGACATCTTTTACAAGAAGGGAAGCTCTCATCACACTTGACTTTCCTGATCCTTTTATCATAAGGTCAGCCACGTGACTAAGAGAGTATACTGCATTTATCGACTTACTTGCATGTGCGACACCCTGTTTTGACTTTAGTCTTACTCGTGCCAGGTGCCATGGCAGTAGATCTCAACTTGCATGTTGTGGTGTTATCGCTAGTATGAGCTGACCAGAAATCATGAGAAGGATAAAAAGATGAGAATGACCTTGGAAAGGGGTGGGAATGATTACGTGTGCACGCTATTACGTAATCTTATTAAAAATCCGAAAATCTGATTGATTGAGATATTATGTAATCACCGGGCAGGATCCACTGACTAAGGATTTCCATAACCTGTTGTCTTTTTCTATTAGAATAATATCGACTTAGAGCTATTATGCATCTATTCAATTGATTACTCATTACTTACTAATCGTTGCCTCATCGCTGATCTCTGCCCTTACATAATTCATTACCTAATATTTAGCTTACTCATCACCCCTTTATCTTCTACAACTTCAGCGTTGGACAAAGGCTATTATATAGAATACTAGGTACGCAACTTAATATTTTAGAAAAGCCTGACTGGTATGGACGAGGACCGATAAATTTTGTATCGATTGCATCGTGTGTGTATCACGAGTTGGCAAGAGTACGGTAGCGCATCATTCCATATCTAAGCAATGATAGAGATGCAAGTCTCGCAAAGTTTATAGAGGTCTCAACTATTTTCCCCGACTAGTTTAAATATGGACATGACTCATGGTAATATGAAAATATTCCTTAATGCAAGACTACCTGAGGCACCTTGCATAAGGCTAGAAACAAACGAATTGCCTAAGTTGAGTTCCTAGTACCTAGCTTAAACTTTGTACACATTGTCGATGATGTTGTATCTCACTATTTTTATATCATCTTTGCCCCTCATAGAAATTTTTCAACTCCTCAAATCATTTTCTTAATATTATTTAGTACTCCAGGTTTTAGTCGAGAACTAACAGCGTACCTCTTACCATGGTTCAAAAATCTGGCAATATTTCGTCCACTGTCTATTCAAAAACTAGTCGCGTGCGATCACCTGATTCAGCTGTATGGGGAAGTACAAAGGCGAAGAATTTAGTATCTGGTGTCAAATTCTCATGGGACAGATACCAGAAATTGTATTTCGTGGAATTTCTAGAAACGGTCGGTCTCGGCTTTAAGAATGCAGACATCTCTCCGTTGCTCGTTCAACTAAACCTTGATGGATACGAAGATATCAACAACGATCATGGGGAAAATGTTTATGACATAATCGAGGAGAAAGTCCGACGGAAGATTAAGAATACAGCCGACGAACTAGGCGCGGAGAGGTTGAAGAAAGCAAGCTTTGGGTAAGTAGGCGCATATTCGTTTGATTTGATAGAATGATGATGTCTAATTTTCCTAGATCAAAGAAACTTGATTCAACGTCAACAGGGGAGCCCGTACCAATTCCAAACAATACAGTCCCCAGTCAACCAGAAACCCCTCGAGCGGGGACCAAAACGCCAGCGGGAGACCTAAAACCAATTCTTGACTTCCCGGACAAAAGCGACAGTGAGCGGTGCGACACACCTACTCAGCCCACAAAGTCTCCGCAGACGAGCCACCCCTTCCTGAGGATGCCTAAACAGAAAGCACCCATGCCTCCTCCCTCGCCGAGCAGTTCGGGAAGCTCATATACCCTCCGACACGACATCAACTTCGAACCGAAACCCCTCCCCGCATTTTCGTTTAAAGGGTCGCAGAATTCATCTAGCAGTCCATCCACCCCTCAAAGAATAATTAAATTCGAACCCTCCGACCATTTTCTCCCATCCCTCGAATTCAAAGACTCTGAGCGGTCCTCGCAATCACCGACTTCTAAAGCCGCAAGCTCCGATAAAACAGACGAGGAAAGCACGTCGAAACGCGGCAGAGCGAAGCGGTCGATCGGACGTCTTGTATCCTTGTTAAAGCGTGCGGAGGACGCGCTTGATGAGGTCGAAGCTGCGTTCGATGACTTGCCGCAGGTGGAAGAGGGAGGGGAGCTGGCGAGGACGATTGCGCGGTTGAGGTCGGAGTTTAATGGTGTTCAGGTTGATGCGGAGGAGGTGGAGGATTTCGCGGCGGAGAGGTTGAGTGGGTGAGGAGGTTGGTGAGATGGGGCTTGAGCCATGGTTTCGTCACATTGTGGATTGTCGGATTTGGTAGACTTGATAGATGAACTTTAGAATCGGGTGTTGGTTTTGGATTGGAATTTCGGGATATGAATTGTTGGCTACCTACCTATGGCGTTCCGTGTTTCGTGGCTTGGTGACTATGTGTCTGTATATGTGCCCAGTTATTTGAGAAGGTAGTTGGCTTACCGAACTAAAATTCAATTATTCAATATCACAAGACTCTAGAGATGCATAGGTAGTCCGCCTATCTTCTATGTGTGTATACTAGGATAATGGTGTTTTTCACGACCGGTACCAATTTAGCAATAGTATTCAAACGCCTCTAGAATTTCAAGTAACACAAAGCCACCATGAAAGGGGGCAAGGGGTGCAATATAAAACAATCTACGCAGGTCAATTAAGCGGCGGCAATACAGCGAATAAAACTAGACCCATTAGTTGCCGACGCCTCAGCTGCCTAGTTTATAGATTGCCGAGCATGGGGAAATCATCAGCTCGCGGGAAGTGAATCCTATTGGAGTCATTTGCGAAATATCCTGGCTCGCCTGCGGGGTCACCCCAAGTTATAGGATAAGACGAGCTGACTAACGCCTTATACGGGAAGCAACTATCTCGAAATTTCAAGACATTCCCTTACCGCGATCCAGGGGTATAGAAGTTTGGGTGTGCGTATTTCCTTGGCGTATCGAGAAGATTGGATAGCACGAATGCCGACACGGTTTATTACCGACCAAACCGGATGGAACGTCGGGGTAGCTGAAGGCGGCCCCCTTGTTTATAAAGAAGACTGAAACCCTTCGACGAAAGCTTGGCTGCGTCGCCATCCATCTATCCACTCGCCGAATCGCGCCTATCTTGCACCACCATCACCACCACCACCACCATGACCGCCCACCGGGGGTCCGAAGACCTCCCGCCCAAACCGGATCTCGATTCCCAATTCCAGCAGGTCGAGATAGCGACAGACCCCGAGGATGCAGACTTCAAACGTCGCGAGGCCCGCGTTGTCGCGAAGCTCGATCTCTACGTCTGTCCAATCCTTATCATCCTGCAGCTCATCTCGTTTCTCGACCGCGGAAATATTGGTTTCGCCGCCACCCAGGGCATGATCACGGACCTACATCTCGTTGGAACCCAGCTCAATACCGCCATCTCGCTCTTCTACCCGCTATACATCCTCTCGGAGTTCCCCGCGGCGCTCATCGTCAAGCGCATTGGCTTCCACCGCTTGATTCCCGCGGCGGCGGCGTGTTGGGGTCTAGCGTGTCTGGGGAATGGGTTCGCGAAGAGTTTCGGCGACCTTGCGGCGTGTCGCTTGTTGATGGGCATGTTTGAGGGGTTCTTGATGCCTAGTCTGACTCTTATGCTGGCGAATTGGTATAAGCGAGAGGAGATTGGGTTGAGGATAAGTTATCTGTTCAGTGAGATCTGCTAAGACCTCTCTGGTATTTTCGGACCGTAGTGGCTGACATGAAGGCGTAGTTGCTTCGTCTGTTTCAAGTGCGTTTAGCGGCGTGATCGCATACGCTATCTTATTTATGGATGGGAAGGCGGGATATCCTGGATGGAGATGGTGAGTCACCGCCTACATGAAGTCTCGCTACTTGGCACTGATACAATATTGTTAGGTTGTACATAATCGAGGGCTCTGTAACCGTGGTCGTTGCTGCTGCCTGCTACTTCATTATTCCGTCATCTTACACGACGGCTTACTTCCTCAACGAAGATGATCGCGCCGTGATGCGGAAGCGTGCGGAGCTTACTGAAGCATACAGCGGCGGAAAAGGGCATTATACCCGTGCGGAATTCATGATGGCTATCAAAGATGTGAAGACTTGGTTGCACACACTCATTCAAGTTATGTGCTTGACCGTCATGTACGGCTTCAGCGTCTTCCTGCCGATTATCCTTCGTTTCGGGTTCAATTTCAGCGTCGAACAATCTCAATACCTGAGCATTCCGGTGTTCTTCTGGGGTTCTCTCGTCTACGCCGTGGTGGGGTACTTATCCGACCGGTTCTCGCGACGATTTATAGCCTGTGTGCTCTGTGCACCATTCGGTGTAATCGGCTACGCAATTCTTCTAGGCGGCGAACACCTTTCTGTCGGAGTTAAGTACTTCGCTTGTTTTATCATTGCTACTTGTGTATGGGTCATGGGCGGTGCGAATATAGCTTGGCTATCGACCAATTCGGCACCTGACGGTAAGCGTGCGGCGTCCCTTGGGTTTGCTCTAGCAATAGGAAATCTCGGTGGGATTATCTCTGGGCAGATATATCCGCAGACGATGGCCCCGGCGTACACTCTGGGTCACGCATGGAGTCTTGGAGCGATATGCGTCGCATTTTCCACTTGGATGGTAATTAGGCATATCTATTACAATCGCGAGTCGCTCAAAAATGATGTTCGTGGGACTAGGAGTTCGGAGCCAATCGAATTTTCTGATAGAGCGCCGTCATATAAGTACCAGCATTGATTGTGCGGCTGGTACCTATCTATTGGAGGTACGCGAGATGGCGAGATATACATTTAGGTATTTCTAATTCATTCGATCGTGTAATAGATACTCTGTACCAATAAACGAAATATTAGTATGAACAGCTTGTCTCTGCCCGAAATTTTGGCATTTTTTTATGATGGTGGGTACATCTTGCGCCACCCCCTTTTCCGCTAGTGGGAGTGAAGTTAGCATCATGTTTCCCAAGGATGGCCGCCTTTCCCTAGCTTTGCATTGAGGAATGCCATCTTATTCCGGCCTTCTCGTTGTATCTCTTCTTTGTGAGCTTCCATCTCCTCAATATCCCCTATAACGTTATTAGTTTTTTTGTAGCCTTGAAGAAGATAGGTACATTCATACAATTGACACTCATAATGCCACCCCGCATCCACTCTGCCCTCGGTGTGCAGAGGAATAGAGTCAACCCGCCAGATAGCATTGGATCATCTCGCGCGAACGGTAAAAAATCCTGAGCTGTCATCGCAGTTTTCAACAAACCCGGAAGTAAAGTGAAGGTCCGAATGTTGGGATTTTCTGTTGTAACACCACCAGTCAGATAAAATAGCCTACCTAGGTATCTAAAGGAGGGTCATATATCCTCACCATTATGAAGGACCTCCATCAGCTTATTCTGAGCAATCTTACTAGCGTTATATGAACTCATATTCGGGAAAGCAGTACCAATAGCGGCAGTGCCGACGAAGATAAAAGTGCCCGTTCCATTGGCCTGCTTGAGAAAATAGTGGCACATCAAGTAAGGTCCTTTTACGTTGACTTCCTGTAGTACAAGTTAGAAAAATTCTGCAAGAACTGATATACGAAAACATCGAAGAACTAACAAAGTCGTTCCACCATTCTGACGGTTCTCTCTCCTCGATTCTAAACCAGTTCATAGTGCCTGCATCACTGATGACGACGTCGATTTTGCCCACATCTTTTGCTGCCCTCTCCCAAAGCTGCTTCACCGAGGCCTCTGAGGTAAGATCCGCAGGTTGGACAATGATTTTAATTGTGGGTATTTTGGCAATCTCTTTAACCTTGGAAGCGACCTCATTCAATACATCTACCTTGCGCCCGGTGAGAATGATAGCCGATGCGCCTGCGATGGACCAAGCTTCCGCGATTGCCTATACTCATGCGATTAATATGCAGCATCGTAGAGACCGAAACATCCATCATTCGATATCTTACCTTTCCAACACCACCGGAAACACCAGTGATGAGAACCGTCTTACCGTCCGCGGAAAGCTCGGGATTAGAGGGGTTCAGGACAGGATATAGTTCTCGGTGAACGCTATTAGTTAGTTGGTAAGGCCAGGTCAAGGCGTCACGATCTATGTTGTCCATATCTTCTATCTCTTGCTTGTGATGGTATGGTATCTGAAAGGTTCCTTAGAATTTAGAATATTGGCATCCCTAGGGCGCATTTATATTACACGGGAATCTTGACGTTAGTAGGGTTAGAACCCCAAGAAGCTGCGAAAAACCACGCCTAACATGCATAATACCTACCCAACACCCCTACTACGCCCATTTTCTATCTCTATGATCAGTAGTCCTAGATAGGCGGGGTCTAATAAGCAGAAGACTGCTCACGTAAGTTTGACTTACTTTTAACTAATCAGGTCTTAGCCGTTGTGGGTATTATGTAGGACTTCCGTTACGAAGAGCCTTTGAGACCAAGTTTTTTCAGGCTAACCGTTAAATCTCGACATTCCCTCGCCCATCGCCCTATCTATATAGGTAAGTATGTCAGTAAACAGAATTTACAGTTATTATGTTATAATCGTAATTTTCTATCGTTTTATAATCGACGCCGAGATATGAATCTTACCTAGTACTTCTTGATAAGCACTTAATTTTGAAGTCGGTGTTAGTATTACCTCGTTAGTAGTTTCCGAAGAGCTGTCCGCCCAAAAGGGCCGCGCAGCATTAGTTCCGGCAGTTAAGCTTATGGAAATCCTCCTTAAAAGGGTCAGGTGCTTTACCAGGAAGGTCCGAAGGACTTCTAAATGAGACTATGACCATCCCCGTTATAGCTCTTCGGGACCGAGTGAAGCCGGGGTACTTCCGAAACCTACCGTATTAACTTTTTCGTGAAAGATGCTACGTAGGGTGGACCATAAGCCCGTATCCGTTAACTTGTTAATTTAATTAATGTATTAAAATGTATATAGTATGAATAAATAGTATATATGGGACTTATATTATATTTTATAATTTATAAAACGTTATTAATGTTTAATGATAATATTTTTAATATTTAAGTAAATATATATTTATTATAAATAAAAATATTTTTTATTTTATAAAGTTTTTAATTTAATAAATTAAAACGAAAAAATAACGTTAATTTTTATTATTAAATTTTACGGTTTATTAATAAAAAAGAAAATAAAGTAAAAATTATATAAGTAAATATTTATTAAATTTAAAAAAAAATATAATTTATTTTTACTTTTTATTAAATATATATTATATGTTATTTATTTTTTATTTTATTTTTTAATTTTACGTTAATATTTAAATTTTATAATTTACTTATTTAATTAATTTTCTTATTTTAACGTTATATTTAAATAATTATTCGAAACTTAACGTAAATTAATATTAATAAAATTAATTATTTTATTATAAAAAAAATTATAAACTTTTAAAGAAAAAATAAATTATTTAATTATTTATATTTAAATTTTTTTTTCTTTTTTAAATAAATATAATTAAGTATTAAAATTATAAAATTTCTTATTTTAAATATTTAATTTTTAAAAAATAATTAAAAGAAATTAATATTTATTATATTAAATTTTTAATTTATTTTAAAATGAATATATTTTATTTTAATAATGAGTTTTATTTAAATGTAAAATACGGTAATATTTAAAAAAATTTATAAGTATAATAATATTTAAATAAAAATCGAACGATTTTTATTAATTATTATTTATATTTTTATTTATTATTTAAATTTTCGATATTATTTTTTTTACGGTTAATATTTAATTTTTAAAAAAAGTTATTTATTAATTTAACGTGTTTAGTTTAATTTTTTTTTTATTAAACGAAATAATAATAATAATAATAATTAATATTAACGTTAAAAAATCGTTATTTATATAAATAATTATTTTAAAACTTTATTAAAAATATATTAAACGTATTAAATTAAGTTTTACATTTTATATTTAAATATAAAATTTTTATAATTTATTTAATAATTTATATTTTTAAATATATATTATAACGGTTTATATTATATTTTTTTTATTAAAAAATAAAAAAAAAAAACGTAAAAAAAACGGTATTATTAATAAAATTAAGTACGTATTTATTTAATAAAAGTTATATTAAATATAAATTTAATTATTTTAAAAAATTATTATTAATATATAATACCGTTTTTTAAGTTTATTAAAAATATTATTTTTTATATTTTTATAATTTTTTCGTAATAATAATAATAATAATAATAAAAATTATAATAATTAATTTTATTACGAAACGGAATTAAAAAATTAAAAAATAATAACATTATTACGCGAAAAATTTTTAATTATTTTTTTTATGGAAAATACGATATATATATAAATAAAGTTTTTTATTTATTTTATTTTTAAAATTAATCGTAAATAAAATCCTTGCGAAGATTTTATAAATTTAATTTTAATTTTATAAACTTTTAATTATTAATTTAAAAAGAAATCGATATTTAATAAACTTTTTTTACGTTTAAAATTTTACTTTTAAATAATAATTTAAGTTTACGTTTTTTTAATTTTAAATATTTTTTAATGAAATGAATAATTTTTAAATATATAATTATTTAATAAGTAAATTATTATAAATAAATATTATAACTTATTTTTTTAAATAATAATTATTTATCGTTAAATATTAAAATTATATTTAAATATATATACGTTTATTTAATAAATAAATTAAACTTAATATAAATATTAAAAAACTAATTATATCGAGGGTATACGTATTATTATTTATTTTACTTTATATTATTTAAATTATAAAATGAAATTAAAAAATTTAAAAATAATAACGTTATTATGCGAAGAATTCTTAATTATTTTTATTATAAAAAATACGGTATATATATAAACGAAGTTTTTTATTTATTTTATTTTTAAAATTAAAAGTTAACGGAACTTTTACGGATTTAACGGGAACTTTATAAGTTAAATTTTAATTTTATAAATATTTAATTATTAATTTTTTTTTCGATTAAACGTAAAATAATTTTTATAAATAAAAATATAATAAAAAAAGTAGTAAAATAAATAAATATTTAATAAATATACGGCTTTTATAATTATATTTAATAATGTAAAATTATAATATTTTTTTAATTAATTAAAATTAAACTTTCATAAAAGTTTTATTATTTTAATAATGTAATTTAAATTCGAATATATATTTTTTAATTAATCGAAATATTTATCGATAAATTCCCGCGCTTTTAAAATTAAGTTTAAATAATTAAGTATATAAGTATTATTTACGTTATATAAAACCGGAAAAACGCCGGTAAAACGTATATATATTATTTTATATATATTAAGTAAAAAATTAAATATCGTAATTTAAATTTTTAAATTCGATTTTAAAATTTATATTTTTTTATAATATTAAATTTTTAATTAATTATTTCGCATTTAAAACATTTTTAAAAGTTTAATAATTAAAATAGTTTAATTATTTTTATAATGCGTTTTCGAATAAACTTAATTATATTAAAATTAATAAAAAATTAAATCAAGGTTTTATAATTAAAATTAAATTAAATTAAAATTAATTTAAATCGATTAAAGTAATAATTAATTTTTAACTTTAAATATTATAATTAAATAAAAGTTTAAAAATTAAAAAAAAAATAATATATAATTTAAATTAAATGTTTTCGATTAAATTAAATTAAAAAAATTAAAACGTCGAATAAATTAAATTACGAATAATTAAAATTAATTAAATATATAATAAAATTTTAATATAATTTAAAACGTGTTCGAATTAACGTTAAATTTTTTTTTAATATAACGTGAATAATATTAATTATAAATGTTTTAATATTTAACTATTTATTTTTTTTAATTTTTAACGAATATATAAAATTTACATTATTTTTTTAAAAAAAAAAAAAACTTTATATTATACGAAGTAATTTATTTAATTTAATTTAATTTAACTTATAATAATATGTTTTATTATATTATTATTAATTTATAACGTTATTTATAATATTTAAAATAAAAGTTAAAAATATTTATATAATAATTATAATTATATATATAACTTTAAACTTAATTTAGTTTAATTTTAAATGGTATAATTTTTATTTACCTAGGTATGTAAAAATTTTTTTATTATATATATATTAAAAAGTTTTAGTTTAAACATTTAAAAATTTATTTAATAATAATTTTTAAGATTATTTTTATTATAAAAATATTATTTATATAATAATTATTTTAAATTTATATATATTTTATATATATTTTTAAATATATTAATAATATTAAACTTAAGTTATTTTTTTTTATAAATTAAAAATATAAAAATAAATATTTAAATATAATTAATATAATATAACGCGTAAAATTTTTATTATTTATTTTTATAAGAATGTTTTTTTAAATAATTTTTTTTAAAACTTTATTTATTTAAATTATTAATTTAAATATTGTTTTTTTAAATTTTCATTTTATATTTATTATATATATTATGAAATTAAAATTTTAATTTAATTTTTTAATTATAACGGAATATATGTTTTAAATTATAAATGAATTATTATTATATAATAATTTACTTATAATTAATTATAATTAATAAATTATAATTATTTTTTAAAAAATGAAAATAAATATTAATATTATTAAAAGTAATGTTTATACGTTTAATATTAATTATTATATTTAAAATTAACGTAATAAAATTTAAAATTAACGTTATATTTTTAAAAGCCGATATTACGATTTTAAAAAAAAATATTATTATTTTTAAGGTAAATATTACCGTTTTTAAAATAAATGTTACCGTTTTTAAAAAAAATGTTACCATTTTTAAAATTAATATTATTACTTTTAAAGTAAATATTATTACGTTTAAAATAAATATTATTAATATTAATATTTAATTTAATAACTTTAAATTTCATTTTATTATTTCGTAAGTTTTTTTTTTTAATTATTATTTTTATATATTAAAATATTAATTATATGTTTATTATAAAAACGAAAATATAATTTCACACTTCGTTAATAATAACGTTAATAATTATATAATCACGTTATAACTTTTTAAAAATCCGAATAATATAATTATTAATAAACTTAAAATTATAATTAAAAAAATTAAAAATATGTTAAATAAAAGTTTATATATTAATTTATAATTAATATTAATTATTTTTTTAAATTATAAATTAAATATAATTTTCCGTAAATTAAATATAAATAATAATAAAACTTATAATAATAAATTATAAAAACTTTTATATATATATAATATTATTACGTTATATAATTAATATTTCGGTGAAATTTAATAAAATATAAATTTCGGGTTTAATAAAAAATAAGTTTTAAGTTTAATAAAAAATAAGTTTTAAGTTCGGTAATTTTTAAGTATTTAAATAAGTTATAACTAAATATATTAATTAAATATTATTTTTTTTTATATATATTTAAGTAATATAAAATAATTAATTTATAAAATTAAAAGTTATTTTTTTAAAATATAATAATAATTTAATTATAAAAATTATTTTATTATAATAATTAATTAAAATTTATAATAAGTGTTTTATTATATAAGTTAATTAATTACGAAAATAAAACGGGATTTTTATATAATGTTTTATTTTTCGACGAATTAACTTTATTAATATATTTATTTTAATTTTTTTTTATTTAAATAATATTTTTTTAAAATATAATGTATTTATAAAATTATGTTATAATTAAAGTTTTTAATTTTACGATTTCGAATATTTAATTTTTAAGTTATTATAAGTTTTAAAAAAATAAATAAAAAATTAAAAAAATTTTAACTTATAAAATATATATATAAAAATTATTATATAATTTTTAAAGTTTTTTTAGTTTAAAATATTATTAAATTAAAACGTTTTAAATTAAGTTGTAACGTTATTTATTTAATTTAAATATTTTATTTTAATTTACGATTATTATTTATTATTTTTTTATTATTTAACGTTTTTATTTAACGTTTTACCGTAATTAATTAACTTATTTATTTCGAATATACGTAATAAAATTTAAAAAATTATTCTTAATTATAATTGCTTTTTTTATCCTTTTTTATTTTATAAATATAAATATCACGGTATAAATTATAGTTTTAAGTATTAATATTTTTTATTTCGAATATTTTTAAAGTTATTTTTATTATTATATTTTTTTATTTTAAATAACGATAATATTAATTATAATTTAATATATTTCGTATATTATATATTAGTTAAAAATATGTGGTTTCGTAATGGAAATAATGGAAATTATTTATATTTAACCGAAACGTTTAATTTAAACGCGCGTTATATTATTTACTTTTTTAATAATATTTTACGTAAAAATTTTTTTTATTTTTTTATTTTTACGTATTTAAAAAGTAAATTTAACGTAATTTATAAAATTAAATAATCGTTAATTTATTATAATTTAATATTTTATTACGTTAAACTTTAATAATTAAGTATTGTTTTATAATAATTTATTTAAAATTTAAAATAATATCGAAATTTTTCCCGTTTTTTAATATAAAGTTTAAATTTTATTATAAATAAACGTCGATGTTATTATTACACGCGATAAATGTTATTATATTATATAAATATTTTACGGAAATTAATACGTTTATATTATTTTTCGATTTATAAAAAATTAATATTTTATAAATAATATAACGTAATATTTTTATAATTTATTTACTTAAATATTATTAAACGATTTAATTAACGGTTTATTATTTTATTTTAACGTTTATTATATATTCGATTAAACGAAATTATTTATATTTTCGAAATATATTAATAATAAATATAAATTAATATTATATATTTTATATTTGTAATTTCGTTATTTTTTTAAATAATAAACGTTATATTATAATTGTAAATTATATATTTTTTACGATGTTTTTCGCGAATTTTTATTCGTTTATTTTATTTAGTTTATATTTTAAAATAACATTTTTCGTATTTTTTAAATTTAACGAAATTTATTTAAGTTTTTAATACGGGATTTATTAATTTTTAATATTAATTCGAAAATTATAATAAAATATATCGGCTTAATAAATTAAGTTATAAAGTTATTTTTATCGTTCGTTAAAATTAATAATAAAAAACGTTTTCGAAACGAAATTAACGAAAAAAAATATCGTTAAGTATATTCCGTTAAGAAAAAACGAATAATATGTTTAATTAATAAAAAAAAAAAAAAAAAAAAAAAAAACGATAATATCGATATTAATAAAAAAAAATTTAAGCTTTTTAAATTTATTTAACTTAATAATTTAAATACGTATATATCATTATTATTATTTTTTTTTAATTTTAATTTTAATAATAATAACGTAAATAATAAACATTTAAATAAATTCTTTTTAATAAAAATTTCGAAACTTTATTATAATATTTTTATAAAGTATTTTTTTTTTTATAATATAAATGTTAATTATTAAATAATGATAATTATAATAAATATTTTTTATAAATTATAAAAATAAATATAAAAATTTATATATTAAATTATTTAATTAATTTAATATTTAATTAATATATTAATTTTAATTATTTATTTAAATAAATAAGTAATATATATATATTTTAATATAATTTTAATAATAATATTTAACTTAATATTTAATTTTTTAAACGAATATTACTTTTTTTTCCTTAATTTTTTATTTTTTTTTAAAGTTTTTTTTTTAAGAAAAATTATAAATAATATTACCCGTATAATATAAAAAGTAGTTTTTTTTTACGTAATATCCCGTTAAAATTAAATATACTTTTCCCCGTATATAAATTACGATATAAATATATATATTAATAATAATTTAATTAATAATTTTCGAAATTTTAATTATACCTTATTACATTTATATATTTTTAATTTTAACTTATTTTTACTTAATAAAATAAATTAATAAAAATATAAATTTTATATTAATCGAAAAAACTTTTAAAAAAAATTCGATTAATATAAATTATAACCGTTAAAATCGAAAGTTAATTAAACTAAAAATAATTAAAAGTAAAGTTATATATTAATTATTTATTTAATAAGTTTTTAATTAAAAGTTTTTTAATTTTTTATATAAAATATATTAATAATTTCGAACTTAAATAATTAATTAATAAAAAAGTTTAATAATATATAATTAATATTATTCGATTTAATTTTTAACGGTTTTTTATATTAATTTAATTATAAATATTTAAGATTTAAATTAATTACGAAATAATAAATTAAATTAAAACGTATATTTTAATAATAAATTTAATAGTTTTTAGTTTTAAAAAAAATGTTAATTTTATTATTAAAATATACTTTTTATTTTAATTATTTATATATTTATTAATTTATAAATAATATAAATATATTTTATATTAATTAAAAAATAATTAATTAAGCTTTTAATTAAATTAAGTTTCGTATTTTTATTAATTTATTTTATCGAATTAAAATAAATTAAAATTAAAAGTATATAAATAAAATAAAGTTTTAATTTTATATTAATTAAATTATCGTAAATATAAATAATTATACGGCGATTTATATATAAAGAAAAGTATTTTTAATTTTTAACGAAATATTACGTGGAAAAATTTATATTTTATATTATACGGGTAATATTATTTAAAATTATCTTTATAATATTATTAAGTAATTATATTATAATTATTTAAAACTTTATATATAATAAAATATTATTTAATAAAAAATTATAAATATTTATTTTTTAAGTATTATTATTTTATAATAATATTTTTTTTAACGAAACGTTATAAAAAGCGTTATAATATATTTTTTATGTTTTATTATTATTTTAAATTTAATTTTTAATATAAATATATAATGATTTAATTAATAATTTTATATTTTTTCCTTTTAATTTAATAATTAATTTAATCGAAAATATTTTATAATTTATATTAATAAATAATTATATAAAAATTTACCATTAGTTTTATATTAACGATTATTTTATATATATTTTCGTTAATTATTATTTAATATAAAAATATATCGTTTATAATTATTTTATAAGTTAATAATTCGTTTATTATAATAATTAAAAAAATACCATTTTTTTTTTCTTTTTTATATTTAAATTTTTTATATATTTTTTTTAATATATGCTTTTAATATTTAAAATATATATATATAAGTTAATTAAATATAATAAATAACGTTTTTATTATTAACGTTTTAAATTTATTAACGTTAAGCTTTTATATAATAAATAACTCGTATTAATTATATATATTTACGTTTTTCGTGTTAAATAATCCCTTTTTTTTATTAACGAAAAAATATCGAACCTTAAAATTAAAAGAAAAAAAAAACTAATTAAATATTTTAAAAAAATAATAAATAATTTATTAAAAAACTCCCGTATATTTATTAATTTTTATATTAAAATAATTAATATTATTATTTAATTAAAATTTAATTTTATTTTTTTTAAAAACGTTTTATATAAATATTTCCCGAGAATTTTTTTATAATTTATAACTTAAAAATTTATATTAACCGGTATATAAAGTTAATAATTTACGTTAACGTTTTTTTTTAAAAATTTATTAATTTTATTAAATTTATATATAATTTTTTCGATTTAATTAAAGTTTAAAGTAATTTTATCGATTATTTAAAACGTTTATATTTATTTATAAAATTTTAAATTAATAAAGTAATAAATTTATATAGTTAAATTTTTATTCTCGATTTTTTAATAATTTTAATTAAAATATTTAAAGAAATATAATTATTTAACGATATATATTTAAAGTATTTTTATTATTTATTATTAAAAAATCGTAATTAATTTTTAAAGTTTTTATTTGTTAATATTATCGGTTATAACCGTTAAAATTAATTAATATAAATCGAATAATTATATCGTATTAAAGTTTATAATTATATTATTAAATATAATATTTAATTAATTTTCGTTTAAACGATTAAAAAATTCGATTTTAAAAAGTTATTTAATAATAAGTTTAATAATAATAAATTTAATTAATTTTTTAACGGGGAATTTATTATTACGGTTTAATTAAACGAAGTATAATAATATTAATATAATTATGTTAAATATACATTTTTTTTTAATTATTTTTTTTTTCGAATGTTTTTTTATTACGTAAAAATTATACGAATATTTTTACGTAATAAAAAAATATTCGAAAAAAGGAAATATTTAAAAAGAAATATTAATTAATATATTTAATATAATTAATATATAAGGTTTTTTAAATAAAAAAAGCCTTACGGAAAAAAGTTAAGTTTAAGTTAATATATTTATTTTTATAAAAATGTTTATATGAATTTAAATATTTTTTTTAAAGAAAAGAAATTATTAATTTTTTGTTTTTTCGTTTTTATTAAAAAAAATATTTTTAACGTTTTTACGAAATTTATATAATTAATATTTATTTAATTAATTTTTTAAAATATAATCGTAATATTATAAAATAAATTAATAAAATTATTTTAATCGTAAAATTATTAATTAAATTAATGAAATTATAAAAAGTAATAATTATTTAATAAATTAAAATAATATTAATTATATTATATGTAAATATAAGCTTTTTTTACGATATATTTTAAATATAATAATTAAATAAAATATGTAAAATTATTTAATAAAATTATTAATAAAAGTTAATTATTATATTAATTTATTTTTAAATTATTAAAAACGGTAAATTAAATTTAAAAACGGTTTAATATTTAAACGTCGAAAAAAATAATAACTTTTTATTTAAATTTTAACGTTAATAAAATAACGTTTTTTTGTTAATTTATAAAACGGTAAGTTTATTATTATAATTATTAAAATTAATAAAGTTTTTAAATTAAAATATATTTTCGAAAAAATTAAATTAAAACCGAGTAAATTAATTAAAAATATTATTTATTTAATAATTAATAAATTTACTTTTATATTTAAATAATAAACGATAAAAATGTTTTATTTATATTTTATTAATTACGAAAATATCGTTAAATATATTAAATATAATATTTAATATTTCGGGAATGTTTTTATAACGAAAAAATTTCTACGTTTTAATTTTTTAAAAATTAATAAATAAATAAAATTAATTAAATCGTTTAAATAACTCGTTTTAAATTTTAATAATGTTAAAAAACGATTATAATTTAATTACGATAAGTGATAAATTAATAAAAAGTTTTTTAACGTAATATAAAAGTTTATTAAAACGTTAAAAGTAATTTTTTAAATTATTTTTATTAATAAATTTACGTTTTAATATTTTTTTTATCCGTTTTAAAAAAGTTTTTATTATATATTATAAATTTTAAATTATATTATTAAGTTTTTTTAAATTTAAAATAAAAATTAACGAATTATTAAATAAATTAATCGTATTTAGTTTTACGTGTTTAATTATTATAATTTTCGTAATTTTATTTAAAATTTGTTATTTTTTTCCGGTTATATAAATTAATTTTTTTTAATAATTTTTATTAAAAAACTTAATAAAGAAAAAAATAATAACGTTAAGGACGAGCGGTTATTATTATTATTAAATTTAAGTATAATTATTTTAAATTTTTAAGTAATTAATTATAATTATTTATAATAATAATATATTTTTATTAAATAAATACGAAAAATAATTTTATTTTATAAACGAATTATAAGTTATTATATTAATATATTTAAAAACGTTTATATTTATTAAAAATTAAATAAAATTAAAATTCGATTTATATAAAACTTATTAATAATTAATATTTAAATAACCTGGAAAATTATTTAAAATTTTTATATAATAATTTTAATATTTACTTTTTTATATTTTTTCGTTTTATTTTATAATAATATATAATGGCGTGGTTATTTTTAATAATTTATATATAATTATATTTAACGTTATTTTTTAAATTAAACGTAATAATAACCGGTTACGTTTATTAATTTAATATAATAATTAAAGTTTAATAAAAAGTTTTATAATAACGTTAAATTATAAGTTTTAATTAAAAACCGTACGAAAAAAAATATAATTAAATTTCGATAAATATACGGCGTAATTTAAAATAAACGTATATAATATAAAATATTTAATTATACGTAAATTCGTAATATGAAACGGATGTAATTTAATACGATATTATTTTTAAATACGAGAATTTTTAATAAAAAATATTTAATATTAATATTATAAGTAAATAAAATTTTATTAAATATTTTTTTTAAATATTTATTTATTTATTATTTATATATTTATTTAAATATTAAATAAATAATAAGGTAAATATTTATATGTTTTTTTATAGTTTATACGGAAAAGTAATATTTAAAAAGAAAAAAAATAAATTATTATTATTTATTAATATTTATTTAAAAGTTTTTTATATTATTAATTATTTTAGTTTTAAGTGTAATTTAATAAAAAAAATAATATAAATTTTATAATAAAAATTTTAAGAAATTTTTATTAATTTTTAACGTTTATATTTTTCGATTTTATTAATAATATTACGTAATTTAATTTTAACGTTTTTTATTATTTTAAAAGTTATATTAATAATTAATTAAGATTTATTAACGGTGGTAATACGCGTTAATAACGAAAAAAAAATATACGTAAATACGTTAATTATTTAAAAACGTTTATTTTTATTTATTATAATTAAAATAATTAATTAAGTTATAAAGTTTAATTTCGATAAATAAAAAATGTATTAAATTAATGTAAATATTTATTATTATTATTATTATAATAATATTTAATATAAATGTTTTAAAAGTAATTTAATATAATAATATAATTTTAAAAAAAGTTTTAATTTATTTTATAATTTTTATAAATGCGTTTTAAAAATAAAACGATATTAATTATTATCGCGTACGTAATTAAAATTCGTTAAAAATTATAATTATAATTAAAAATAAAAATGTAAAAATGTATTTTCGTAATTAATAAAAAGTAATTAAAATTAAATTAATTTTAATTTTTAATAACGACGTATTTAATAAAAATAATAATTATTTAAAAATATAACTTATTTAATTTTAAATTATAATAATAATTAATTAATTTTTTAAAATAATTATAATATAATAAATTTAATTATATATTTAAATTTTTTATTATTAAAACGACGGTTTTATTTATAACCGTTTTTTTTATTTTCGTTAATATTTAAAAAATATATTTAATTAAATCGATATTATCGATAATTTCCGGTTAATTATTATCGTTATTAATAAAAAAATTATTAATAAACGGCGTAAATTAAATAAGAAAATAATTTTTCTTTTTTAAATTTTAATTAAAAGTTTTTATTTAATTTTAATTAAAATTCGTATTATTATTAATAAAATTAATAAGTTTTAAGTTTTTTTTTAAAATATAAACGGGTTCGTTTTTTTCGTTAAAAACGTTAATATTTTATTTTCGAAAATAAATATTTTATATTAAGTTAATTTATTATTAACCCGATTTTTTCGAGGAAATTTTATTAATTAATATAATAAAATATTCGCATATTTTTTATCGTTAAAAATTAAAAATATAATTATAATATATTAAATTTAAAAATTTTAAAAATTATTAAATAAATTAATATTTAATATTAAGTAATAAATTAAACGTAAATATTTACGTATTAAATATTTAATTATTTTATTAAAAGTTAATAATAATTATTTATTTATTTATTTAATTTTTATTAATTACGTTTAATTTAAAATAATAATAATAATAATAATTTTTCATTTTTTTAATTAAATAAAATATAATTAAATTTTATTTTATTATTACGTATTTTAAAAAAATTACTTTTTTAATATAAATAATTTTATTAAAATTAATCGAAGTAAAATTCGAGTTTAAAGTAAAAAAGTTTTTAAAATAAATATATATTTATAAGAGCAATGCTAGCCGCGCAGTATGGGGTTCGGCTAATTTCCCGCGCAGTATCGGATAAAAGAAATGCCGACGAACGGTGTACATTTTGTCCCATACAAATTAGGTGGGTTTTTATGTACCGTTTTTAGTTTCGAACTTTATTTCCAACATGTACACCCCTCAGTCTTTAATCAATTATTTCTCGATCAATCCACCTTCAAATCTTTAATAATTACAATTAACATAATCGCATCGAAAAGGCGAATTAAATGAACCTGGTTGCATCGGATTCGGGACTGCAAAGGCTGTTGCATCGTTGAATCTAAGTCAGATCGCACTGAGGGCAACAGGATCAACAGCCAGAAACTGGAAGTAGACCTCCCCTTTCGATACAGCTTCTAGGATCGAAACATGTTCGAAATGATCAATCTTTTAAAAGATAGATTGGTCAATTCAACAGCTTCCTTTCAGATCACTTTCGAAAGCTTCAATAGAAAATTGGATCGAGAAAAGGGCGTTAAAAACCAGTTGATACAAGAGAAAAAGCAAGTGTAGACTCGTCGGAAAGTGTACAAGTTTAATTGCGCTAGCGAGAGATAGCGCGAAAAGCTTATTTTAAGAGTACAACTTGTTGTATGACGATTTATATGGGCAAAAAGGTACTCTTTCGAACGCGCTATTTTAGCGCTACTGCGCGGGAACTTAGCCGAACCCCATACTGCGCGGCTAGCATTGCTCATTTATAATGTAGCGTAAAAATAAAATTAATAACGGTTTAGTTTTAAATTATGCGTTAAACCGGTAAAAACGTAATTAACGGTAATAAATATTAATTTATTTAAATATTAAAGTATATATTATTTAAATAAATATTTATTAAATAAGTAAATATTAAATAATTTAATAATAATATTTTTAAAATAAAATGTTTTTTTTTAATAATTATTAAAAATTTTTATAAAAAATATTTATATATTTAAAAATATTATAAATATTAAATTAATATTAATTAATATATAATATTTATAAATAAATAAAAAAGTTTTTTTAATAAAAAAAAAAAGTAAATATTTAATAAATATTTATTAAATATTAATTTATTAATAAATAAATAAATAAATAAATAAGTATTTAATAAATATTTAAATTACGTATACGTATAACGTAAATAATATACGATTTTATTAAAAAAAAAAAAATATAATAATTTTATTTAAAAAAAAAATAAAAAAAAAAACATAACTTTTTTCCGGTTTCGTTAATAATTATTTTTTTATTTTTTTATTTTTTATCGTTTTTTTAATAATATAAATATTATTATTATTATTTACTTATATTTTTACCCGTTTTTATATTTAAGAAATATTATATATTTATACGATTTATTTTCTTAATTAAAAAAATATTTATTAATTTAATTTAACCACGAAAATATTTAACTTCGTTTAATTTAATAATAATAATTTTTTTTTTTATAAACGGTTTAAATATTTTTCGTTTTAAATATTTATTAATTAATTTAAGTAAATAAATTTAATATTTATATCGTTAATAATGTAAATAACGTAAAAAAAAATAATATAATTATTAATAATATATCGAAAAAACTCGATATTTAAAAAATAATATATTTAAGTAATTAATTAAAAAAAGTTAAATTAAAAAAGTGGCGTTATTATTTATATTATAAAAAGAATATTTTATTTATAAAAATAATTTTAAATAGTTTCGAATTTTTACATGTATAAAAATAATTTAATTAAAAGAAATAATTTTATATTTAATATATTAATTTTACGATTAATGTAATAATTTTATAATTAATTTAATGATTTTATAATCGATTTAATAATTTTAATTATTATATATATAAAAATGATTTAATTAGAAAAAATAATTTATAATTAATAAAATAATTTTATTATTTAAACTTTATAATTTAATTTAAAAATTATATTATAAAATCTTTTATATTATTATTATAATTATAATAAGTTCGATTTTTCGATTTAATTTAATTAAATATTAATATATTATTTTATTAATCGATTATTTAATTAATAAATTTATAAATTAAAACGTATTTTAATAAATTAAAAAATTAAAAAATTAATATATTAATATATGATATTAATTAATTAAAAAATATATTTATAAATAAAAATATATATATTTTAATTAAATAATTTAAAAATTATTTATTTAATTAATTATTAAGTAAGTAAATTAATAAATTAAACGATCGTAAAATTAATACGTACTCATTTTAATTAAATAATTTAAAAATTACTTATTAATTTACTTATTTATTAAATAAGTATTTAAATTAATAAATTAAATGATTATAAAATTAATACGTACTTATTTAAATAAATTTATCGATCGCGCGATTAATATTTTAATATATTTATTATTTAAATTAATAAATTTAAAAGTTAAAAAATTAATATAATACGTATTTACTTAAGTTAATATAACGCGATAACTTAATTAAATATTTTATAAGGTTAAATAATTAAAAAATAAAAAAATAAAAAAATGAAAAAATGAAAAAATGAAAAAATAAAAAAATTAACAAAAAAAAATAAGTAAATAAATAAATAAAAAGTACGAAATAAAAAAGAAAGTAATAAAAGCGGTAAATATTTTATTAAATATTAAAAATAATAAAAATATCGTTAAAATAAAAGTAAAAAAGTTAAATACGAGGCTTTACGTAAATTAAATTAATCGAATAAATTAAATTAATTAAATTAATTAAATTAATCGAATAAATCGAATAAATTAAATATATTAAATACGTATTTATTAAAATAAATAAATAATTAAATTAATTAAACTAATCGAATTAATCGAATTAATTAAATTAATTAAATTAATCGAATAAATCGTATACGTATTTTATAAAATAAAGAAATTAAATAAATTACATAAATTAAAGTTTAAAAAATAATTTTTAAGTATAAAATTTTTTAAAAAAAATAAAGTTATTTAAAACCTTAAAAAATACTAAAAAATATAAAAAAATAAAATAATTATTTATAATTAATTCGATTACAATTTAAAAAATAATATTTAAAAGAATAAATATTATTAATAAATTTAATTATAATTTAAAAAATAATTCTTAATAATATTAAAAAAATAATTATTATTAATAAATTTAATTATAATTTAAGGAATAATTCTTTATTATTTATTAATTTAATTATAATTTAAAGAATAATTTTAATAATATTCGAAAAAATAATTATTATTAATAAAATAATTAAAAAAAAAATAATTTTAAAAATATTTTAAAAAAAGTAAAATTATTCGCATATATTTTATAACTTTAAAATGATTCTTAAATATAATCGATTTTTTCGATATATTTTATCATTAAATTTATATAAAAAAATATTTAAAATTAATGGAAATATTTTTATAAAAAAAATAATTATTTTATAAAAATAATTATAAAAATATTTTTTTTACCGTTACGGTATCGTTTATTTAATTAATAAATTACCGTTATAAAATATATTATTTTTTTAACTTTTAATTTAGTTTAAATATTTTTAAATAACGGTATTATATTAATAATATTAATATATGTTAATTAATTCGTTTTAAAATTATTATTTTTACCCGTTTAAAGTTTTATATATTTCATTTAAATATAATATAAAAACTTTTTTTTATTAATTGTTTTTTTTTTTAATAACGTTCGAAAATAATTTTTAATTACGAGGCTTTTTTAACGCCGAAAAACGAAATTATTAATTTATTCGAATATTTAAGTAAATATTTATTATTAACGAATTATATATTTTGTATTTAATATATTTAATTAATAATTTAATTTAAACTTTTTTAATAAAAGTTATTAATATTTATTTAAATAAGTATATATTTAATATAAAAATTACGTTTTTTTTTAATACGAGATTTAATTAAGTATTTAATATAAGTAATTACCGGTTATTTTTATTATAAATTTATAAAAAATATTATATTATTTAAAAATTATTTTTAAAATAATAACGTTATTTCGTTAAAATATTTAAATAAATAATAAATACGGTTTTTATTAAATCCTTATAATATTTTATAAAGTTATATAATGTTATCGTTAATATTTTTTATAAATAAAATAAAACTTATTAATTATTTAATTTAGATTTATTCACGATAAAAAACTTTTTTTTTCTTTTTTTATTTATTTATTTTTTTCGATAAAAATGCGATAATATTAAGTATATTAATAAAAACGATCAGATAAATAAATAAAATAATGTTATTAATAATATTACGGTATAATTATAACATAATAATAATATAATAATAATATAACGTTATTATTTTATATTTTTAATAAGTATTTATAATTTAAATATTTAAATAAATAAATACATTTAATATTATTATTATTTTATCGTAGTAAATTATTATTAAAAATAACGTATAATAATATTAATTAATTTAAAAATTATAATTATAATTTATTATATTTATTAAAAATACCCGTTTATTTAAGTAAACACGTATTTAAATGGTTATAATTATAATATATATAATAACGAAATATTTTAAACTTTTAAATATTTTAAAAAGTTTTTTAATTAATAATTTATTTTTTAACGAATTTAAAATAAATATTTATATTTTTTATAAGTATTTTTAATATTTCGAAATTAACGTTTATTTAAGTATTTATATATAATATTATCGAATTTTTCTTATATATTATTTTTCTCATTTTTTATTATATAATAAGTTAATAACGTTTAATTTTTAATTTATATATAATTATTTTTATAAAAAATTAAACGATATATCGCCGTTAATTTTAAAAAGGGGAGGTTTTTTTATAATAATTATTATTATAATTTTATAATAAAAGAAAGTTATATATAAAAAAGTATATAAAAAATAAGAAAATTTTTTAATAATAATAAATATTAATAAAATTATTAATGTAAATTATTAAATCGTTTTAAATAATAAAAAAAGTTAATAAAAATAAAAAAAGAAAATAATAAACGATTATCGTATATTTTTATAAATAAAACTTTTTAAATATAAAATATAATTTTAATAAAAATACGTGTATTATTAAATTTATATTATATAAATTTAAGTAGTTTTAAATTTTAAATATTAATTTTATAAAAAAGTATATTCGTTTTTAACTTATTTTCATTAATATTTTTAACGTTTAATAAAGTTTTACGATATTATTAATTTTATAATATTTAAATATATAATATATTAACATTTAATTAATAAAATATTATTAAAGAAAAATTTATTAACCGTAAATTCACGTTAATTTTAATATTTTTTTTTAATTTAATACTTATTTTTATTAAAAATTATATTAAATATATAAGTTAAATTGAATTTTATTTTATAATTATTAAATTCCGGGAGATTTAAATTTTTTTATTTTTATTTTATCGATTAATGTTTTTCCTTTTTAAGTTAATTTTTTATAAAACGGGTAATTCGCGAAAATAAAAAAATTAATTTTTAAATATTATAACTTTAAAAAACGAGTAAAAATTATTTACGAATGCGTATATTTAATAAGTTTAAACGATAATAATTATTAAATAATATTAATTTTATTAAATAAAAACTTAATAATAATAATAAAATAAAGTATTATTTTTATATATTTTTTTAATTAAATTTTTTAACGATAATTATATTTTTCGTAATAACGGTAATAATAACGATTTTAAAAAATTACGGGTTCGTATATATTTATATAATTATGTTATTAATTTAAAAAGTAATTTTATATTAATTAAAAGGTTAAAAAATTAAGTACCGATATTAAATAAAGTTTTAAAAAAATAAAAATCGAAAAATAAATTTAATTTTTAAGATTTTAATATTCTTTTAAAAGTTTTATAAAAAGTAACGAATGTTAATAATAATAAGGAAAATAATTAATAATTAACATTATAATTTTACGGGTTTTTTTCGATTTTTTTTTCTTAAAGAATTTTTTTCATTTTTCTTTTTTATTTAATAAATTATATTTTTTTAAATTTTTAAGTTCGTTAATAAATATTTATCGTATAATATATTAAATATTAAGTAAATAATATAAAAATATCGATAATAAATCGATAAAAAAAATAAGGAAATATAATATATAATATTATATAATGTATATATAAAATTTACGTATTTTAATAATTTAAAATTAACCGAATAAAATTCGAAATATTTAAAAGTATAAAAGTTTAAATTAATTACGTTTTTTATTTAATATTTAATTCGATAAATATTTAATAATTATTTTATATTATATTTTTTTTAAATTAAAATAAAAATTTAATAATAATTTATTTATTAAATTTTAATGGGTAATTATTATAATTTAAGTTTATTTAAAAAGTTAAATCGTTAAAAAAAAACGTTATATAATAATAAAATATTATAATTTATACGGTTTTAAATAAAAATAATATTAATTACGTAATATTAAATTAAAAAAATGCCGAAAAATAAAGTATAAAATAAAAAACTACGAAAATTTAAATAATAATTAAAATAATATAAATTAAAATATTTTTTTATTATATCGCGTTTTATTTAAAAGTAATGTTATTTACGTTATATGTTTTATATTAATTATTACATTGTAATAAGCCGGAAAAACGCCGGTAAAAAGTGTATATATTTTTTTATATAAATTAAATAAAAAATTAAATATTTAAATTTAAGCTTTTAAATTTTATTTTAAAATTTATATTTTTTCGTAATATTTAATTTTTAATTAATTATTTCGTAATTAAAATAAGTTTAAAAGTTAAATAATTAATATTATTTAATTTTTTTTAAAAAGCGTTTTTTAATAATATAAAATATATTAAAATTAGTTTAAAATTAAAACGATAATATATAATTAAACTTAAAACGGGTTAAAATTAATTCGAATCGATTAAAATAAAAGTTTTTTTTTAATTTTAAATTTTAAAATTAAATTTTAATTTAAAAATTTATAAATAAAATAAAAAGTTATTTAAATTAAATGTTTTTAATTAATTTTTATTATAAAAATTAAAACGTTAAATTAATAAAATTAAAAAAGGTTAAAATTAATTAAATATAAAGTAAAATTTTAATATAATTAATAACGCGTTTAAATTTACGTTAAGTTTTTTTTTAATATAACGCGCGAATATACGAAAATTATATAACGTAAGTAATATTATTTTAATATTATTACATAATAAAAAATCGTTATATTTTAAAAAATATATTATTTTTTAATCGTATCGTTATTATAATATAAAATCGTTTTATTTACGTAATAATTAACGTTATAATAATTATTAAAATAAACGTTTATAATAATTAAAAATAATTTAATTTATTTTAAATAATTTTTAAATTATAATTTATTTATAATTTAAAATAGTTTAAGTTTTTATATATATTATATTATAATGTACGTATAAAATAAAGTTATTTAATTATATTATTAAAATGTAATATAAATATTAAAATAATAATATTTTTATTTATATTATAAAAAACGTTTATTTTTAAAGTTTAATTATAATTACTTTTTTTAATTAAATATTTATTTATTTATTATAAAATTTTAAAACTTTTTTAAGTTAATTATAATATTTAAAATTATAATTATAAAGAATATTTTAGTTTATTAAAGTATAATTAAAAAAGTAATTATTTTAAATTTACTCGATTTTATTACGTAATTATTTATACATCGTTTAAAAAAAGTATTTAAATATAATTTAAATTTTATACGTTATTATTATAAAGTTTTTTTTAATAATTATTCGTTAATTAATAATAATATAACGTGGAAATTTAAAAAAAAAATATTTATATTAAGTTATATAAATGTTAATTTCGTTATAATAAAGTTTAATAATAAAAATATATTTAAAAATAAAATTTAACGCGTTTATATTAAAAAATTTATCGTTATATTTTTTAAAAGTTAAATGCGGTTTATTTAACGGTAATAACTTTATTTTAAAGTAAAATAAAACGGTATATTTTTAAAAAGAATTAATTACGATATATTTATTTATAAATTTTTTTTAAATATATTTTAAATTTAAAATAAAAATATTATACGAAAATAAATCGTAATATGTTATAAAATGCGATGATTTTTTTCGTAAAATTTAACTTAATTATTATTTTATATTTAAGTTAAATTTTTTTTTTTTTTTAAATTATTATAAAATTAATGAAATTATTATTTATAGTTTTTTAATTATAAATATTTTAAAAAATCATGTTTATTTTATTATAAAGAAAATAATTAATAAGTTATTAATTATTAAACGATTTAAGGTTTTTAAAAATAATTTTAATATAAAATAAAAGGTCGATTTAATAAGTAATAAAGTTTTAATATTTCGACGAATTTAAATCGAATATATTATACGGGTATATTATATATAATATTTATATAATTAACCGGTTTATTTTTAATTTTATTAAGATTTATATTTTTTAATTATAAATAAAGTTAATATTAATGTAAAATTTTTCTTTAAAAAATTATAAACGAAAAAGATTTAATATCGTTTTTTATTATTACGTAATTTGTTTTTTCCGATAATTATTTTTTATCGTAATGGTATTTTTTACCGAAATATTTACTTAAAAAATGTTTTTTTTTATTATAAAAAAAATTTAAATAATAAATTAATATATAATTTAATGTTTTACGATTTCGGTTAAACGATTATTTTAAAAGAAAATATTAAATAAAATTTTAAATTTATTTATACGGTTATTTTAAAAGTTAATAAAGGTATATATGTTTATATTTTTATTAATATTTAAAGTTTTATAATGTTATATTTTTTCGGTTTTAAGGGTTATATATTAAAAAGTAATAATAATATTAATGCGATTAATATTTTCGAATTTTTTAATAAATTAAACGCGTTTTACGCATTTCGTGTAATTAATTTTAATTTATATAATTTTTTTCGTAAAAAAATAATAGAAAATTTTATAAAAGAAATATTAATTTACGAAATGTAAAAAAATAATATTTAAAACGTTAAAAATGTTAATTAAAATATATTTACTTTAATATTAAAAGAATTAAAGTATAAAAAAAATATAATATTTAAACGACGGTTAATTAAGGTATATTTACTTTAATGTTAAAGAAATTAAAAAAATTAAAACATATTAAAAAGAAATTATTTTAATTAAATATATTATAAATAAATTATTAATTAAAATAATTAATTAATTATAATAATTTAATAAAATGGTAAATATTATAATTATTATTTATAAATAATAAACATTATTTTTTAATTTTTTTTTACGTTTTTATTAAATTAATTTAAAAAGTGTTTTAATTATTTAAAATACTTAATGTTAAATTTTTTTAACGTTATTTTAATTTTAATTTTTAAAATTTTTTATTAAATATATTTTTTAATTTAACGAGTTCGTTTAATTTTTAATTAAAAAAATATTTATTTATTTAAGTAATTAAATTTTAAAATAAATAAATAAATAAAAAATCTTTTAACGTATTAATTATTTTTTTAAGTTTAAATTTAAATCACGTATTTTATAATTACTTTAACTTTTTTTCGATTTTTTTTTTTAAATATATCGCTTCGTAACCGGCAATTAACGATAAAATGGATTAATATTTTTATTTATATATATAAAAAAAAATAAAAAAAAAATTATACGTAAATTATAAAGGGAAAAATTAAAACCATATAAAAATAATTAAAATATAAAATTAAAGTAAATTACGTAACGTATAACGTGGTTTAATAATTCGAACGTAATTTTATTTATAAAGTTATTTATTTATTATTTTATTATATATATTTACTTAAAAATAATAATATTATTACGTTTTTTTATTAATTTATTTTATTATTTTAAAATATAATATTAATATTATAACCCGGCTTTTTTAATAATAACGATTAATTATAATAAATAATGTTAATTTAATATTTTAAAAATTTATTATAATATATATTTACTTAAAAATTATTTTTAATTTATTAAATATTTCGAATCGAATATTTTATAATAAATTAATATTAAATTAACTTAATATAACTTAAAATTTATTTATACGTTTTTAATACGCGCGTTATTCGATATAAATGAAAAGTATTAAAATGTATAATTAAGTTAAAACTTATTCGGCGAGTTTATTTAAAAAAAAAAACCGGTCGTTATACGTATTATCGTGGTGTATATATACGTTATTTTTTACGTTTTTATTTAAAAGTAATGAAAAAAATCGGCCCGCGGTATTATCGTTATTATTTTTATTTTCGTTTTTATTTTTACTTTTATTTTTATTTTTATCGTTTATATCGTTAGTTTTATCGTTAATATTATTAAAATATAATTATAATTATTTATAAAGTTATTTATCGTTTAAAAAATAATCGTTTTACCGGTTATTAAGTTTATATTTATTAAATATTAACAAGGTTTATTTAATTAATTTAAAATAAATATAATAAATTTATAATATTATTATAAGTTATTTTATTAAAACTTTTTTTTTAACTTATTTAAACGAACGTAAAAACTTTTTATATATCGGTTACTTTAAAAAATAATAATAATATTTTATATATAAATAATTATTTAATAATTTATTTATTAAATGTTTTAAAATTAATAAAATATACGTTTTCGTTATTATTATTATTAAAAAATATAATAACGAAATTAATGAAAATAAATTAAATAAAACGAGTGAAAAAAAACTTAATAAAAATTTTACGAAGGAATAAATATAATATATTTTAATATAATGCGAGAATTTTTATATTAAAATCGGTAAATTTATTAAACGAATAAAATATATGCGTAATTAATCGATATTTAAAAGTATTAAAGTTTAAATTAAGTTTAAATAATATAATAAAATGGTTTTAATTTTAAAAAAAGTGAATATTTTTTCGAATAAATATTTTATTATTAAAAATATTATGAATAGTTTTAATTTTTTATATATTTAAAAACCGGCGTATATTATTATTTTTTAATTATTATTTTATATTTAAAAGTATAATATAACATTTTTTAAGCGATATTAAGTTAATTATAATATAATAAAGTTATAAATTTAAATCGTATGTAAAATAAAAGTTATTTTAATCGATAAATAAATCGATATTAGTTTTTAATTATTTTTAAAATAACGATAATTTATCGGGAAATTTTTAATTATCGAAATTATAAGAAATAAGAAACGGCGGGTTTATTAAGTTAATATAATTAATACGATATATAAAAACGTTTTATAATAATAAAAGTATAATTTAATCGTTTATATATTTAAAAATATTAAAGTAATATTTTTTAATAAGTAATAATTTAATTTATAATAACGAATTATTTAATAAAAATAATTTTAATAAATAAGGTTTTATTATTTTATCGTTTTTTTTAAACTTTTTATCGTTTTTTTAAATATTATTTATAATAATATAATAAGTTTAATATATTAATAAATAATATAAATTATTTAAATTTAACGCGTTAAAAAATGTTAAACACGTTAATTATAAATATTTAAAATAATATATTTTAATTTTAAACATTAATTTTATCCGGGTTATTTTAATTAAAAAAAGCACGAATAATAATAAAAGTTTTAATAATATTATTTTAATTATAATAAAAACTTAATATATAAAATAAATAATAAAATAATAATAAAAAAATTAACGTTAAAATAATATAATATATATTATATTAAATAAAATATATTATAAATATTAAGTATTTAAATAAGTAATTACGCATATAATTAAAATGAATTAAATGGTTATTTTTTAATTATATAATTATATTTTATTTTATATAATTATAAAAAATTACTTATTTTCGTTATATTTTTTATTTTATTATATTTTTTTAATTAAGTATTTACTTAAATATTAAATATCATTTTTTTTATTTTCGGTTTAATATAATAATTTTTTTAAAATTAATTATAAATTATTATTTATTTAAAAAATAAGTAATTTTTATAATTATTAATTATATTAAATACGTAGTTTAAAAAAATAAAAGTGAGTTTTTTTTTTTTCCGGTTATTATAAAAGAAAAAAAAGTATTAATTTATTTCGAATTATTTTATAAGTTTTTTATTTTCGCGAGGAAAAATTTAATTAATTAAAAATTAATATAAATGAAAAAAGCTTAATTTAAATTAATTAAAATAATATTATACGATAAAAACATTTTTTTTAAATTAATTAATAAATTCGTTAATTTCGCGTTTTTTAAGTTATATTTTTTTTAAAATTGTTTTTATATATTTTTTATAAATATTTAATTAATTTTTATATTATTTTAATTTATTACGAGGAAACTTATTAAACGTTAATCGCGGTTTTTTATTATTAATTATATATTATTTAAAATAAGTTTTTAAATTAAAATAACTTTTAATATACGAGTGTTTTCGATTTTTTATATATTTTAACGGGTATTTTATTAGTTATTTATCGTAAATATATTACGTTTTTAACGCGAGAAAATTATCGAAATTATATTTATATAACGGGGCGTTTAATTATTTTATTAGTTTTTTTAATTTTAAATCGTTTTTAATATTTTATTTATAATTAAATATGTTAATATTTTCGAAATTATTTTATATTTTATTTACTTAACCGGTAATAATATGGTTTATATTTAAATAATACCGAATTTAATAAGTATTTTAATTTTTAATAAACTCGACGATTTTTTATTATAAAATATTTTTATATATAATATATAAAGTAATTTAATTTAATATTAAGTTTTTATTAAACTTATTCGTGTTAACGAAAAATTTAAAATATATTTAATAACGTTAATATAAATTTATAAAATATAAGTTTTAATTTATTTATAATTTAATAACGTATAACTTTTTAAAAAAAATATTTTTATTATTATTTAATTTTTTTATTTTATTTATTAATATTTTATTTATGGGAATTTTAAAATATATAATTTTATATTTATTCGTGATTTATATTATTTACGTTTTTTACGATTATAATAAGTTTATTATATATAATTAATTAAAAATGCGTTATTATTATAAACGGTGTTTCGATTTTATAATTTATTTAAATAAATTATAATTAAAATTTTAACGTTTTAATAAAAAGTAAATATTAATTTAATACGTTTATTAAAAAAAAATTAAATTTATTAACGTTATATTAAAAAATTTTACGTAAATACGTATTAATATAAACGTAAATTTTAAATCCGGTAAAACGAAGTTTTATATAATCGTTTATAAATTATATATAATTTAATTTCGAAATTATAAACTTTTTATTTTTTCGTTTTTTATTATTTAATTTATTATTACGACGTTATTATACGGTTTTAAAATATTATTAACGATATACGTTATATAATTTATTTTTTATAATAAAAATATAAATATATTTATAAATACGTTTTCGAACGTTATTTTTTTTTAATTCCCCGAAAGTATTTAACGTTTATTCGTAATTATTAATAAATCGGTTTATTTTTATTATGTTACGTAATTATTAATATAAATTATTAATTCGTTTTTTTATATTATTTTTCATTTAAATTTAAATAAAGAAAACACGGTTAATTATTATTTTATATTAATATTATAAATAAATTAAAATTAAATTATTACGATAGTTTTTTTTATAAAAGTAATTTTATATAATGTTTATAAGTTTTAAATTATAATTAAGTTTTTCGTAACGAGTTATTTTTTATTTTTTTAATTTACGTTTTAAAAATTATTTCGATATATTAATTTTTAATCGTTTTTCGTTTAAATAATTAATAATAAAAATATATAATAATTTTATTTTAAAAAGTTAACGAATTTTTACTTTAATAAAATCGATATTTAATTTATTTTTACGAAAGCTTTATCGTTAAAGTTATTATTAAAAAATATGTAAATTAATATTAAAGTTATATTTATTTCGAAAAAAATGTAAGATTTTTTTTTATAAATTGTTTTTTTTTAATTATAATTAAAAAATTTAATTTTTAAAAATTCGAAAATTAATTCGAATTTATAATATATTAATTTTAACGAAAAATAATAATTGTTAATTTTTTTTTATTATTTAAGTTAATTATTAATATTAATTTATAAATATAAAGTTTTCGCGTATTACGAATACGATATTACTTAATTAAAACTTTTAAAATTTTTAAGTTATTATTTCGTAACTTCGAGCTTTCGATATTACACTTTTTCCTTTAATTTCTTTTTATTTTTTTTTTTTTCGTAGGTTTTTTTTTTAATATATACGGCGAATTTTTTTAACTTACTTACCTTTTTTTTTTCCTTCGTTACGATTTAATTAAATTAAGTTTTAAATTATTATAAAATATATAAAAATGTATTAATTATAATTATAATTATTAATAAAATTTTTCGGTTAATTTTAATTATTATTTATAAAAAGTTAAATTTTTTAATTAAATTTATTTTTTTTTATATTATAATTAATTATAATTTTTTTTTTATTATATATATTTTTTATATTTATTTTATATGTTAATATAATATAATTATTTTTATTAATTTATTTAAACCGAATTTAATTAAAAATATATATTTTTATATTAAATATAAACCATTATATAATTAAATCGGTAATAAATGATTTTATTTATTATATAATAACGCGCGGTAAATAATTATATAATAATATTAATATAATTATAAAACGGAACGAATGTAATATAAAACGATTTATTTTTTTTATAATGAAATTTAAATCGATAATTTTAAAATAAAAATCGAATTTTCCTCGCTTTTTAATGTTTATAAAGTATTTTTATATATAATATCGATCGTTTATATAAATTTATTTTATATTATAAATAACTTATTTATTTATTTAAATATTACTTAAATAATATAATTAATTATAAAAATAATATTATTTATTATAAGTTTTTTAAATATATATAAAAAAAATTATTAATATATATTACCAGGGGTTTATAAAAATAACTTTAATTTATTATACGACATTTTTTACTTATAATTATTAAAATAAAATTATTTAATTTATTTTTTTTATTATTATTTTTATTATTTTTTTATTAAAAATAAATATAAAGGCGAAAAAAAACGTAATAAATTTATTAATTTATTAATTTCGTAATTTGTTTCTTTTTTATCGAATTTATTATATATTATTTAATTTATTACGTATTATAATTTCGATATATTTTTTATAACGAAGTATAAACCGGTTAATTTTTTTTAATATATATAGTTTTAAATTAATTTTACCGGTAACGGGTAAAGCGAATATAAATTAAATAAATAAAATAATAACGTTTTAATTTATATAAATAATATTTACACGTAAATATTAAATAAATGGTACGTTATTAAAAAAAAATATATTAAAAATATTATAATAAATAAATTAACGTACGATAAAAAAAAATAAAATAATTTTAAAAATTACTTTATACGTTTACGAATATTATATTTACGAATATAAAATAAAAATAATATTTATAATAATTAAATATTTTAAAATATATAAGTTAAATTTAAGCTTATTTAATTAAGATTATTTTTATAAATGTTATTTAAAAAAAAACGATATTTTAGTTTTTTTTTTAAAATAATATTTAATTTTATAAGTTTAATTTAATATTAACATTATAAATTAATTTTAAATTAATTAATAAGAAATTTTTAAATATAATTATTACGTTAAATTTATTAAAAAGTTTTAATTAATAAGAAAATATTATATTATTATTTTATTAATAAATATTACCAGGTATAAATAAATAATTATTAATAATTTATTTAAAAAAAATAAAAATTTTTAAAATAAATTAAAGTTTTATATTAAAAGTAATATTTTTAAAGCTTTTATGGTTATATATAAAAAATAAATTAATGTATTTTTATACGTGTAATTCGCGGTAAATCCTCGTAATTTTTACATTTTTTATATTTCGGTTTTTATTATATTTTTACTTATAAAACGGGTGAAAAATTTAAATAATTTATTTTTTAAAAATAATAAAAAAAATTAACTTATACGACGTTAACCGGTATATTTATATATAAATTTTAATTTTATTTTATTATTAATAAAAAATTAAATATTACGAAAGGAAATTTTAAATTAATTTAATTTATTATTATCGATTTTTAAAATAATGTAATAATAAAATTTAAAGGGTTTTATTTTAAAACGTTTTAAAATTATAAGTTTTATTAAATTATTTTTATTATTAATTTATCGTTAACGTTTTTTAAAAGAATTTTATATTAATTAAACGTTTTATAATTTATGCGATATATTAATAAATTAACTTTATTAATAAATCGCCCGTCGTAAATTATAAATTTTTAAGTTTTTATATTTTTAATTTACGGTAAAAATAATTTAATTTTTTTTTAAAATTAAAAATAAATAATATAAACGAAAAAAGTTTAAAGAAATTTATACGAAAAAAATTAATTACGTTTAATAAAAAAAACTTATTTATTTTTATAAATATAATATAAATTATCAATGTAAAAATATTATTCGTTTTTTACGAAATGCGAAACATTTTTAATAAAATTATCCGTTAATTTTAATTTTTTTAAAATATTATTTTATTAAAATTATAATAAAGTTTAATTATTTAAAATAAAACTTTTTTAAATAATTAAAATTTAATTATTAATATAAACTTTATTATTATAATTATTATTTTAAAATATAATAATAATTATAATTACGTATTTACCGAAAATTTTTTTATATTTTTTTATAAAAATCATTCGTTAAAATTTAAAATAAATGTTAAAAAACGAAAAGTTAATTAATTTTTTATTAATATTATTAATTTTAAAAACGGAAAAAACGGTTTAATAACGCGTTGAAAAAATAAAATCGTTTAATTAATAAACGTAAAAAAAAACCGAAATAACGAATTACGTAAAAACCGTAATGTTTTAAATTTTTAAATTAATAAAAAATTATTAACTTTTAAATATAATATTTATAAATAATCGAAATTATTAAAGCTTAAATATTACGAAAAATTTATTAATAAATAATAAAATATTATATAAATAAATAAGTTTAATATATCGTTTTAATTATTTTAAAAAATAATAAACATTATATAAATAAACATTTTATTTTTAAAAATTTTTTATAATATTAATATTATATTAATTAATATTTTAAATATTAAAATTATATAAATATATTAATTTTTATAAGTTTATTTATTTATAATTTTATATAATATATTTAAAATATTTTTTTTAATAATACGTTATTATATAATATTATTAAACTTTAATAAAACTCGATATAAATTATATTATTTAATTATATTTTTTATAAAATATTAATATTTTTAATTATAAATAAATTTAATATATATAAATAAAATTATTTAAATATAATAATATATTAAATTATAATTTTTTTTATATAAACTTAAATTAATTAAATATAATTAATTAAAAATAACGTTTTTTAATTTAATATAAAGTTATATATATTATTTTATATATTTTAAACTTAAAAAAAATTTAATTAATTATAATAATTATTTTTTAAATTTTATATATTTTAGTTTAAACGCGTTTTTTTTACATTATAATAATAATAATAATAACGATATTATAAACGATAATATCGATTTTATTTAATAAATTTTTATTAACGTTAAAAATATATTACGATTTAGTTTTTTAATTATTATTTTAAGTTATAAAAATAAAAAAAAACCGTATTTTCTACCGAAAATATATTTAAATTACATTTAATAATGTTTAAAAAGTTTTTAATAATATATAAAAATATATAAATATTTTAAATCGAAATAAATTAAAATTATATTATTATTTACGTAAAATAAATAATAAAAAAATTAAAAACATATAAATAATTATTTATTATTTAAATAAATATAAAATAAAGTAAAAAATTATAATTATTAAAAAATTAAGTTAAAAATAAAAATATAATTATAAAAAAATAAAAATAAAAATAAATAAAAATTATATTAATAAAAAGAATATTAAAGCCGAGTTCGAAAAAACCTTATTAAATAAAGTTTTATTTTTTAAAAAAAACATTAAATAATTAATATTTTATTCGTTAATCGTAAAGTTATTTTTTTTATTATTAAAAAGTTATTATTAAAGTTTTTTATTTTTATATTTAATATATTTTTTATTTATTTATTTATTTTCGAAAAGTTATTTAATTAATCGTTAAATTAATAATAATTTAAAGTTTAAATTAATAATATATTAAATTATTTTTTCTTTACGTTTAAATATAAAATTTTTTATTTATTTTAATATAATTAAAAATTTAAATAATATAATAAAATAATTAAATTAATTTATTTTTATTATTATAACTTTTAATATTATAATAAATAACGATTATATATTTATTTATTTATTTATTAAATATTTAAATATAATAAAGTTTAATTTAATTAATAATTATTATAATATTATTAAATAAATATTTATTTTTTTAATATTTTTATAAAAATAAATGTTAATAAAGTTAAAAATTAATATAAACCGCGGTTAATATAAAATAAAACGATTAATAAAAAAATTATATTAAAGTTACGTTTTATATTTTTAAAATAAAAACGGAAATTCGAAATTATATACACGAAAAATATAACCTTAATAAATTATATAATTAATAACTTTAACGTTATTAATTATGTATTAATTATTTTAATAATAAAAAAACTTATTATATTTATTATAACGGGAACTTTTAAATCGCGAAAATGATTTTAAACTTTATAAAAATATTACATGTATAAAATTAATAAAAATTAAAAGAAATTATTTTCGATTGTAAAATGATTTTATTTAATTTTTATCGATTTTATATATGTAATATTTTTACGAAGTTTAAAATTATTTTATTAAGTTTAAAATGTTTTTAATATAAAGAATGGTTTTTTTTAATTTTTATCGATTTTATGCATATAATGTTTTTATAAAGTTTAAAATTATTTTATTAAGTTTAAAATGTTTTTATTAAATGTATAATTTTAATATAAAGAATAATTTTTTTTAATTTTTATCGATTTTATATATATAATGTTTTTATAAAGTTTAAAATTATTTTTACGATTTAAAATAATTTAATTAAGTTAGTAATTTAATTTTAAATTTATTTAATAAATAAATTTATATATATATATTTAAATCGATTCGAAAGTAAATAAATTCGTTTATAATTAAGTTAATAATTTAATTTTATAATTATTCGATAAATAAATTTATACGTACGTATTTAAATTAATTCGAAGGTAAATAAGTTTATTTAAACGTATATTAAAAATATATTTATATATACGTTAATTTAAAAGTAAATAAGTTAATTTAAAGGTTAATAAGTTAATTAAAACGTATATTAAAAGTAAATATATTATACGTACGTATTTAAGTTAATTTAAAAGTAATTAAATCGATTTAAAAATAATTAAGTTAATTTAAAAGTAAGTTAATTTATAATTAAATAAATCGATTTATAAGTAAGTAATTAAATAATTATTTAAATACGTATTTTAATTAAATAATTTAAAAATTAATTACTTAATTAATTATTAAATAAATAAATAAATAAATAAATAAATAAATAAGTAAATAAATAAATAAATAAGTAAATAAATAAGTAAATAAATAAATAAATAAGTAAATAAATAAATAAATAAATACGTACGTACGTATATACGTATATATATATATATATATATATTTATATATATAAATAAATAAATAAATAAATAAATAAATAAGTAAATAAATAAATTATATAATTATATAATTAAAAGATAAAAAAATAAAAAAATATAAAAATAAAAAAATAAAAAAATGTAAAAATAAAAAAATAAAAAAATTAATAAAAGAAAATAAATAAATAAATAAGTAAAAGGTAAAAAATAAAAAAGAAAGTAACGAAAACGGTAAGTATTTTATTATGTATTTTATTAAGTTAATATTAAAATGGGTAATTAATAAAAATATCGTTAAAATAAAAGTAAAAAAGTTAAATATAAAATTTTAAATAAATAAAATAAATCGAATAAATCGAATAAATTAAATTAATTAAATTAATCGAATTAATTTATTAAATTAATTTAAATTAAATTAATCGAATTAATTGAATTAATTTAATTAATTTAATTAATCGTATATATATTTATTAAAATAAAAAAATTAAATAAATTAAATAAATTAAATAAATTAAATAAATTAAATTAATTAAATTAATTAAATTTATTAAATTAATTATAATTTAAAGAATAATTCGTTATTATTTATTAATTTTATTATAATTTAAAAAATAATTTTAATATTAATAATATTACTTAATAAAATAATGGCGATTTATTATAATGATTTAATAATAAAAAATAATTATCGAAATAATTTAATAAAAGTAAAGTTATTTAAAAAGTAATTAAGTATAAAATTAAAATAATTATAATTTAAAAAATAATTTTTCTTTATTTATTAATTTTATTTTAATTTAAAAAATAATTTTAATATTATTTAATAAAATAATAATAATTTATAAAAATAATTTAATAATAAAAAATAATTATTAAAATAATTTAATAAAAATAAAGTTATTTTAAAAATATAATAATAAGAAAAAATAATTTTAAAGGATAAATTATTTTATTAATATATTTTTTTATTAAGTTTATATAAAAAAATATTTACGCCGGGTTAAAATATTTTATTTATAATAATATTTTTATACGAAAAATAATTCTTAAAACCCCCTTTTTCCCGTTACGATATTTAATAAATATTTATTTATACGTATTATAATTTATAAACTTTTTAATTTTTAAATTATAAAATATAATATATTTTTATTATACATTATATTTATATAATATATTTTTTAATATATTAATTAAATTAACGGGTTAACGGATTTATCCTTATAATCCGCCGTTTTATAATCGATAATTTAATGTTGTTTTTTTTTATTCTTAATTTAAGATTTCGAAATGAATCGACCCTTCCCCATAGTTACGTAAGCACGCCGTAGATGGTCCGCATCAGTTAAACGTACTAGCAAGCAAAAGGTGGGAATGCGTTAAAAATAAGCATTATTTCTAACTAGAGGCCCTAAACGTCACATACTGGTATAAAGCTTTCTTAATAATCATAAATGTTAAGATTGTTAGGGTGATTTTTGGATTAGAAATCCATACCCCTCACTCACACCTGGCAGTGTTTAGGCTATAAGGGAATTACGTAAGAAGAGTGCATTAGGCAGGTGTAGTGAGCTTATATATCCCCTACTTCTCCTATATGGATTAGCTTACACGTAATTTGGTGGAAAGTCAACCCTCGTTGTGTAATGTATGGGATAGGTAGCCTACCGACGCAGCGAGCATCTACGTACAGTGTAAATGTATTAGCACATAGGTGAGAAACTGTTTTAACGCCGCTATTGTGCGGGGATAGTCGGATAGACTTCACGGGTAAAGGTGGGGCAATGTGAGATTATTAGGTGAGATATGCATTAGATAATCAACGTTGTACCTAGTATCTACATTTATACTGTCTCCTTATCAATCTCAAAGTTAGAAGTAAATCTCTTAAAGGGTTTGAAAATATCCAACCTTGCGCCTCTAAAACCACCAATAAACCTATCTAATACCATGGAGGGATTCAGCCAACCATCAACTAGGTATCTACTTATCTACCTAGGGGTAGGTAGACAGTGGGGGAATTCTTTCGCGCTGTAGAATCGCGTGAACGACATCCCACACCGAAGTGGATGTTTTCAGGACCATACTTCAGACCAATCTGACCAATAACACGGTTTCTCACTCGAAATTTGGTTGGAAATTACACATCGACAATTTCAATAAGTACTGTACGAGTGTATATGATCCAGCATGATCTAGGCTGTTGGCGGTCATAGCGCGGGTATGAGCAAAGTTAACTAACACTTTCTTCTCCTTCGACGACAAAATGTGCAGGAAGATTAGATATAGGGCTTCACCGTACCAGAGCGATGTTACATTAAAGGAACTGGATTAGGATTATCCTACAGCGTTTTCATTCCTGTCAAAATGCAAAGACAGTTGACTGGTAGCGGGCGACAGGGTTGCCACGCTATCTAGACCCGTCCAACATATTATGGGTCTCGCGACGGCGGCGACGGCTTCTCGCGACCACCAGCCCGCCGACTCCTTTCACCCCCACTGACCCGCAACCAAGAACTTTCCTTGTATCCATTGTTACTCAATGCTGACGTTTTAACTCGATTCTTATGTGATCTGAGAATGAGCCTGACGACCATTACATGGTTCAGCAACCCCAGTTTATGTCGGTGGCATGCGCGCGAGATCCCGGTCGGAATGAGATAGAGATGTTGAGGCCGAATATAGTAATGGGATGCTGACCTGGATTTTCGGTATAAGTATCATCAGTTGCCTCGAAATAATCCCAATATTTCTCTTCAGCACCGAAAGGAATATCTGAATCATCATATACCTACCTATCTAATACTATTAAGCAAATTTATTGCCACCGGAAACCATCAATACAATCATAATACCAGGCTCATATTCCAACTAAATTAGAATAAAGCTTTTCGACATGGTGGCCCAAACCAGAACACTTGAGTCTGCTGTCGCAGTTCTCGAGAAGTTAGCTTCAGACCCTACGGCCACTCGCACGGCTCTTGGAGCAGATAACGAACTTCGGAAGAGGCTCTTGTCGGCAACACTATCGCTTATTCCAGAATTGGAAACGTCGGCCGAAGCTTGTCAACGGTTTTTATACAATGTGAGCCCATTCTATCGAATAAGGCGGTCTCTTATATGAAAGAGTGATCCTGTCATACCCCTCCTGCATGAATGATATTCCTGTCGACGTAAGTCGCTTACCACCTGGGCATGCAAGATACTCGAGCTACCTATGGCTAGGATCGCTGTGGATCTTAATATCTTCAGCCTGCTTAAGGAGAGTTCCACCCCCCTTTCGACAGCAGAACTCGCAAAACAGACGGGCAAGAATCCGAATCCGAAACTTCTGGCTCGTGTCCTGAGATACCTAGCTTCACTAAGTTTTATCCGTGAAGTCGACAGTGACATCTGGACTGCAAGCCATCTCGGGAATAACCTATTAGGAAAGGGCCAGAGCGCAGGGGTAGCTAGCATGTAAGCCTCAACGTGGTGTTACCCCGGATTTAGCGCCACCTGACCGCCACCATGCAGGGCACATGCTGACTATAATATCAGGGTCGACAACTGTGGCTTGGCGATGCTAACTCTTCCGGCTTTTCTTCGTCGCCATAACTACAATCCACCTGAAGATAAGAGCGACACGGCGTTCGCCCAGGGCAATAGAGTGGCTCCTGAAGAGGTGACCTTCTTCCAATGGCTCAAGAACCGCCCCGAGAATGCCAAGGACTTCAACATCTTTATGACCTCCCACCGGACCGGCGTCAAGACGTGGTTTGAACAATCAAAAGTCATTGAGGAAATCACGGATGCCTTTGAGAAGGTAACCGTTGGGAAAGAGGGCGGGAAAGCGAAAGGGGTCTCCTTTGTGGATATCGGCGGTGGTATTGGTCACCAATGCAAGGTGAGATGATTGTCGCCAAGAAACCAACCTTAAACTGATATAAAATCAAGGCATTCAAGAAACAAGTGCCAGACTTGGGAGGCACTATCGTTCTAGAGGACCTGGAAGAAGTGGTAGCAAACGCAGAACTCGAGGACGGGATCGAGAAAGTTGGAGTAGACTTCCTCGCTGGTCAACCTGTTAAGGGTAATTATTTCGCCCAATGGCGAGTATTATTAAGGCTTTGGCACTAATCTGAGTATATAGGCGCGGCATCTTACTATTTCAGAAGCGTTTTGCGAAGTGAGTCGTTGCCCATTTTATCAATCCCCCCCCCTTAAAACTTGAGATGTGCTAATCAGTCCTCGCATTGACGAAGACTGGCCCGATCAATACGCTCGAACAATTCTCGGTCATGTGCGAGATGCCATGGACGAACACTCTCTACTGCTGATTGATGAGTTGGTACTTCCAGATCGGGGCGCGCATCGGTATGAGACACAGCTTGACTTGGCCATGCTTGCCATGCTCAACGCAGAAGCAAGAACGAGGACACATTGGAATCAATTATTAGCCGAAGTGGGTTTTGAAGTGAAGGATATCGTGTTCTACGAAGAGGAAGCAAGGGAGGCCGTGATCATCGCGAAGAAAATATCGAGCTAAGTAGGTATCTATTCCAGCTTTGGGCATAGTCTTTACCGGAGTCAGGTCAGGCGGCGATTATGTTTTCAACAAACGGGTGGTTCAACTGTGTATTTCAATTTGGGATTTGTTAACTCAACTTTATTTATACCTAAATACCGCGACGATTATATCACGACTTTTGATATTGATAAGACCGGGATTGTCCATTCCGTAAAGAGAACCCGCAGGTCCAGACAACTGCATGGGGGTGGTAAAATGCGACACTAAGATATGATGTGCTAAGCATCTACCCAATACATTTTGTCCGTAAGTTCGGTCAAAAGCTGGATTGACACTTCTGATAGGATCTCGATTGATTTGTAAAGGGTAGCATATTATAAATGCAGTCAGCAAGAGAATATTTCACGTTATATGGCCTCGCAGCTACCCATCTTCGGACATAGCGGACAGCGCTTAGAAATACAAAGAACCGTCTAGGCCAAATCGGCGAAAGTCTCCGCAATAGTAGTGACGGAATAGATCGATACATAAGTGAGATATAAGCCGCATCATTGTAGATCAAAGGGACCTTTGTTCAAAGCTACCCACCTATTCAATACTTGTCTCTATTGTTATATTCCATCCACTACTATCTACCATGCCGACTGTATTAATTATCGGTGCCGGACCGAGAGTTGGCCAAGCCTCCGCCGAAGCCTTTGCGGCAGCGGGTTTCCAAGTTGCCGTAGCATCTAGGAAACAAAACACCGGTGCCAATTACCGACACTATACCTTCGATGCCGCCGAACCAGACAAGGTCCCAGCACTCTTCGAGAAAGTCTCCGCAGATCTCGGCATACCAAGCGTCGTCATATATAACGGTTCGCCGCCAACGTGATATCCCTTGATTCCGACTAGAAATTAATACGATAGCAGCGTATAAAGGCGGCATGACACCACCGGACAGTCCGTTCGAGCTAGGACTTGAAGACTTCCAAGCCGGGTTAAATGTAAACACGACTACCCCTTTCATCGCAGCAAGAGAGGCTGTGAAGGGGTTCGAGAAGCTCGGTCCTTCCCAACTTGGCCCTGCGGGCGGTACCTTCATCTTTACGGGGAACATGTTAAATATCAGCGCTATCCCGGGCTTGATGGCATTCGGAAGTATGTGGATTTGGTTGTCACCTCAACTCTTCTTTCTATAGTCATGATCTACAGACTGTCTCGGACTTTCTTGTTCATTTGCAAAGGCCATCACTGACTTGTATGTTCAGTGCAAAAGAACGCCACGGCGAACATGATCAGGCACCTTGCCCTGGCCGCATACAATGGAAAGCCGTACAAGTGAGTGGATCTCTACTGTCAACATAATTAGAAATTAGACGAAGCCATCTACTCAGCGTGTAACTCACGAATAACCGTATAGATTCTACTACGCCGACGAAAGGCACGCAGATGGAAGCTACGTGACCACCGACCTCAGTGGCCCCGGCCACGCAGAGCTATTCCTTGGCTTGGCGAAGAATGCGAAGCAGGGACCTTGGGATCACACATTTGTTTCGGGGAAAGGGTATGTCGAGTTCCCGCAACAGGAATCCTTGGCTTGGTACCCATGATTTGGCATAGAATTGTTGGATGATGAATTGGGTTAGTTGGGGGGTGTGAGATATTGGATGGGAGACTGATCAACATATCATGAGGTCCTATCATTCTATTCCTGGTAATATGGAACTACCCTTTGTGTATTAGGCTTAGCTATAACTACCTAGAGTCCACGTAGAGCATCTACAATTGACACAATTATGCACATGATTTCTAAATAGCTTCTGCCCCGTAGATATCACTAGGTAGGTAAGAATCCATAGGTAACGTGGGGCAGTGTTTGTCAAGCAGAACGGAAAAGGGGGCGGGGCAGAACAAACAGTCACATCGGAAATTTACATAGCGGACTTCAATAACATTTTTGCATCATTAAAATATAACGCTTGAGTCTAGGTATTATAAACAATAGGTTATTTTGGTTTATTTTTTCGTACTATGCTTTCGAGTCCAGGTAGGTAGGTAGGTAGGTAACTGATGGCTCAGGGGTTGATTACATAATCAGTTTGTTGGATAACATGTATCAGCCGAAAACAACACGGAAAGAAGAAATAGGAATCCACTCAGTATTAATGAGATGCCTTAATATTCATTCAAGAAGGGACAGTAACTAGTAATTGTAAGTAGGTATGATCTCACCGCTCCGCCATGACCTAACGGAGGAACAGCGACAATGATAAGCCCAACCCTACGCACCTGTCTTCCTTACTAGGTCTCACACAAACACCCAAACCTACCTATAATTATAAGCCTATTATCAACTACCCTATGATCAACATAGTGTTGTATCCCTCAAAACCCACATAAGCTGCTTCGTCACTCTCCGAAACCTCGTATGACAAAGACGACGTCGTGATACTCGGTGACACGTCAACAACCCGAGCGGCAAATCTACGCGCAGCACACAGTAGGCTCCTGACTCGCACTAGTCGCACCGCGCCTTTGAAAGAAAACGGTCAGCATCACGATAATGATCCAGCCAAGGCTATGAATTCGCGCTTACCCTCCGTCGATATACTCCCAATGGAAGATAAAGGCGCCAATGTAAGCCCCGATAAAGATGCAGATGATGATGTAACCGTTGAAGTACATTGCTAATCTATTCTGGCGGTTAGCTGCCTGGCTGACAGTTGTTATTCCGTTGAGGATAGGAACGGATGTATTTCTCCGTGGAGGGAAGCACGGATATGGACGAGAACTTACAACATGATGAAATACGCCACCGCGAACTGGACCATGTGCAGTAACGCCCGAATAGCTTGCTCGAATATCGTTGGTCTGAAGCCTACTGAATTCCTTGCGCCCGGGTTAAGAGGTGCCGAACTCGTTATCGCATCCTTGCTGTCACTGTCTTTAGAAGACGTCGGCATGGCAGCAACAGGGACTGAGGTGTGTTTTCGGACAAGATAACGATCATATTCCTTTACGGTCCTGCGTAGAAACTCCAACGACATAGTCAATAGTATGACGCCAATGCAAGAGCCAGCGAACATTCCGGACGACGTAATGTGCCATGATGAGGCGAGGAAACACGCATCGATGGTGTTCCAATTCCAAAGCATCTATCCCAATATCAATGTTAGTATATCTTGTCGTAATTACCTAGATGTTACCAAAAGACGTACGGAAATCTTGCAGCTATCGCCCCCCATTGACATCCCGCTCATATCCATAGACGACCCAGTCGACGTTGACGCTGCGGCAGTAGCAGTTGCTGTAGACGACATGTCCATAGACATGGACATGCTCATACTCGTTGACATATCCATCTTTTATCTTTTATCACTTCCGATACCAATCCAAACGAGATGGGGAAATGCGAGAGTTGCAAAGTATGTCAAAGCGTTTGACAGAAATCTTAATGCGTCTGGTCCGGCTATCTCTAGTACATATAAAGTGCGACTAGACGAGGAATTCCGAATACCTGGATCCGCAATCTATTTGCACGGGAGAACGGGGGCGCCCGTCGATTTAAAAAGCGATGTTGGTGTTATTTATACAGGTACCTTTCAGCCATGTATGTATGTCTTAGACTTTGGGCTGAAGTCGGCGTGAGTGTATGTACCGTGTACTTCGCCAGCCATTCGGCTCCGATAGAACGACGGTGACAGGGGTAGGAATATAGGAGTAGGAGTGAGCACATTTGAGTTGATTATACGCTCCGCTACGGCCTTCAGCTGCGATTGCCGCGATTCTACTTATAGTAACCCCACACCGTTTCCATGAGTTAGGTTATAGTGTTATCTTTCTCACATGGAAATCATATGGGTCGTTTATGATTCGTACATAGTAGGTATGCACCTTACCTTCTATTCACTTATTCCCAACCCCGTCAAATAGCCAAGTCGCGTCGCTCGACTGCTATTGTCTCTGAATCCTCCCAAGTCAGACACTGCATACGCAACCCGACTGGCAGCAGTAGATGTCTTGGCGTGACACCGTGTTACCAGCTCTCCGGTATCCGAGTAGAAACCCCATCAAAAACAATAAAAACGCCAGGATGTCCATATTAGACATTTCTAGAACGCATGTCGATAGGTGCGAAGGACCGTTTAATCTTCTTCCACCTCTCCAAAATAGGAATGGCGCGGGTAGCATGCAGTATAAATCCATGCTCGCCTTAGCATTCACCCACAATTAACCGGGCGTCGCGCGCGCCGTTACCAACTCAAATCACCTCGTGCGCATTAGCAAGCCGATTCCAGCTTTCCTTCCGACTGAGTACAAAATGTCTATGATGTCTCAGAAGTCGCTGCCTGCTGTCACGTCCCCTCTTTCCCCCACTACCAAGGTCCAACCTCATCTTAGGGTTCGTCTGCATCTGTCGTGATAACATAGCAGCGAAAGCGACGGCGACAATGTCGATGTCAATGGGCGACACCCCTAGCACGGGGAACGTCACCGGACTCCCCTTATCGGACCCACTCTGCAACAGCGACTCCTGCGCCGCTTTCAAGGCAGCGCATCAGGCTTCCCAGGCGGCCGTGTCATACGATCACCAGTACGACTACGGGCACTACACGACTTGGTACTACCTCGCCGCCATCGGCGTAGCCATGGTCGTGTATTCCTACCGTCTATACCGGAACCGCGCAGCACGCTCTGGGGTCCTTACTCAGCAACAATCCGGAAGAACGACATCAACACTGTCTCACAAGATCCTAGCCGCGTGCCGTTTCGTCAACTACCGCCACTCCAAGGGGCGTGTAGCCGACTACTTCGGCCTCCCTTCTCTTGGAACATTGGCTTTTCTCGGCATAACGTCGCTATTTCTCTTATTAATGACGTTCCTGGTTCATCCGTACTATCGCGGCCGACGGGGTTACGGCTCTCCGCCGCTTGCTGTGAGGACGGGGTTGATGGCACAGGCGCTAACCCCTATTATTGTCGCTCTTGCGGGCAAGGTCAACTTCATCACCATGCTCACCGGTATTAGCCACGAGAAGCTTAATGTTTTCCACCGCTGGGTCTCGTACATGTGCCTGTTCCTGAGTATCGTTCATACGGTACCTTTTATTGTCCAGCCATTGAGGGATGGAGGGCCTGCTGCTTTGCGGAAGCAGTATTATAAACCCGGCGGGATGGAGGTACGCAACCTTTTCCCGTATTTCCCCGATCATGGTTCTTGCTAGATTTATTTAACATAATATTCTCATGACTAACGTAATTGCCTATGCAGTATACCGGAACTCCACCATTAGGTATCCTAGTAGGCATCGTCGTGCTTTCTATCCCATGGATCCGTCATCGATTCTACAATTTCTTCTATCGGTTACACATACCCATGTACGTCGTGTACCTAGGCTTGCTGTTCTGGCACTCTAAACAGGAGAAGGACTCGTGGGTGTATCTATACTCGACGCTCGCGGTCTGGCTAGCTTCATGTTTAGTGCGTCTCTTCTACAAGTGGCAGACCTTCAGCATCTTCCGAGATTGGTTCCACGGTCTTCCGTCGAGAGTTGAAGAGCTCCCGGGCGGAATGACTAAAGTGACAGTTCTGGCGCCGCCGGATTTTACATGGAAGCCTGGGCAACATTGCTGGATCCGAATACCTCAGTTATCCATCCTGCAAAACCACCCGTTCACAATTGCGAACATACCAAAGATCCCAAGCGCAGGGGTGAAACTCGATTCGGACGTACAAGAAATGATATTATATGTCCGGGCACACCAGGGTCTCACACTCGACTTATTGAAATCCGTTGAGAACAACGACAATCCTGAAGATAGAGGGCTGTCGGTTTCTATCCATATCGATGGCCCCTACGGAGGAATAGTAGAGGATGTACCCGGTTTATATGAATCCTTGATATTCGTCGCAGGCGGTAGTGGGATATCAGCTTGCCTCCCATGGATTCAACATACCGCGCGTCGCGTCGCTGAGGGTTCAGCAGCGGTTAAAAATATCCATCTCATTTGGATGGTTCGACATGCCAGCCAAATACAATGGATAACAGAAGAGCTCGAGCCTCTCATAAATGCTCATCCGGATCTGATACAAGTAGATTTCTTTGTGACAAACTCAAGCTCGCCGACGGTTACGAGCACAGATTCCGAAAAGAATCTCGAGAGCGGGGTCGTTGGCGGTAAGTCAAGCGAAAACACCACGACAACAGTCAGTCCAAAGCTAGGACAAGTTCATACTCAACGGCCCTACTTACCTGACCTACTTCCTCCTCTCCTAACCGCGCGACGGTGCTTTATTCTTGGTAAGCCCCCATCCACCACATCGAGTTTCAAGAATCGTCGATAAAACTAACACGCTCCCAGGTTGTGGTCCAGAAAGTCTGAGAACAGACCTTGCGAACGCGGCGTCGATTGCCCAGAAAAAAGTTTTTACTGGTGAATCTGATATCGTCACTTTGCATACCGAATCATTCGGTTGGTGATTGAAGGGAACATAAACTTTTCATGATAGGATTAAGGGGCTATCGGGATATGATATAAATGAGCAAACTTACTTCAGCTTACCTCATTCCAAACGACGGGTAGATATCCGGAATGCATGAATATCATGAATATGACGATGCGGACGTAAGAATCGAATGTGAAATAGAAAAGAATTTTAAACAAAATGACTTCAAGTAACATCCGTCATCAGCTCACCACACCACTTTAAAAGACCGGCGTCCATCCCCTAAGACGGCGAGCCAATTAGAAGCTCGACTCCGTCTCGTTAGGGCAAGCCAGCTACCCCGCAACGGGTGCGACCCACAGCGGATTCAGGTCTTCGGAACCGCCTATCCTCTAGCACTGAAGCGCTGCACTGGGAATCTAGCCCACCACCTAAACAGCCCACCATTCCCCCTGCTTTTTCAGCCCTGACCTCCGTCATCGGGGCTCAGCTTTGGCACAAAGTGTGAAAATTTCCATTCACCAATTCGAAGCTTCCGTCGTCAGCAGGATTTCGATTTAAAGAATCCTGCGAAGTAAGTTAAATTTGACACCCAGGAAGACGACATAATTCCCGGACTACCGCCCTATTCCTCTATTAGTTAGCTTGTCCCAAGATCGTTCGGGCTAACGCCAATTGCATTGCATCCCAACCGTCTCGTCTTCCAAACTGCTTCAATCTCAAATTTCGTGCCTCAAGCAACACAACGCACGTGTGCGGATCCTGCACATAATTTCGCTCGCTTGATTCCCACGGACCCCCAACCCCAACCTCAAACCCCAAACCGTCTAATCCTTCCATCCATCCTTCCTTCATTCCCGCCGGACTTACACACACTCGCGAAGATGGAGACCTTCGTGATCCGCACCCCTAGCTCCTCAGCTAACATCGGCCCGGGCTTCGACGTGATCGGGCTCGCGCTGTCCATTTACTTGGAGCTGCACGTCACTATCGACCGGACGAAAACAACGTCGACGGAGCCGCTGAACTGCCGCATCACGTATGAGGGGCAAGGCGAGGGGTCCGGCGACGTGCCGCTGGACCCGGCCGCCAACCTGATCACCCGCGTAGCGCTATACGTCCTGCGCTGCCACGACCAGCGCGCCTTCCCCGTCGAGACGCACGTGCACGTCGTCAACCCCATCCCCCTAGGCCGTGGTCTCGGGTCCTCAGGTGCCGCCGTCGTGGCCGGTGTCATGTTGGGCAAGGAGGTCGGCGGCTTGCACCACCTGGACAATGATCGGCTTTTCGATTTCTGTCTCATGATCGGTAGGATATTTCCCCTCTTCTTATTTTCTTCCGCCCTAAGACATACATACATATGCATAATGCGTGTAACGTGTGACTTATCTTATAATGTTTCCATGATGTCATCGAGTAATTTCCGATCATGCTAACCCGCATACGTCCCGTTTCAGAGCGCCACCCGGATAACGTTGGTGCCGCTTTGTTCGGCGGGTTTGTGGGCACCTACTTGAAGCCATTGGCGCCGGAGGATATGGCCCGCGTGGAGATCCCTCTCAGCGAAGTGTTGCCTGCCCCGGCTGGTGGCCTCGACACGGGTGAGCGACCTCCCGAGCCGCCTCACGGTATCGGTCACCATATCAAGTTTCCCTGGGCCAAGGAGATTAAGGCCGTTGCTATAATCCCTAATTTTCAAGTTCCCACGGCCAAGGCGCGCGAGGTATTGCCTAAGATGTACCCGCGACAGGATGTCGTAAGTCATGGCTTTTTTGCCCCTTCGTTGCATATATCATATGGCTGAATATTGACTTTCTCCGAGACATTCAATTTACAACGAATAGCGTTGCTCCCTGTAGCGCTAGGACAATCTCCTCCGGATCCTAATCTCATCTACCTTGCCATGCAAGACAAGTTGCATCAGCAGTACCGGCAGACGCTGATCCCCGGATTGGGCGAGATCGTGGAGTCGATGTCGCCAAGTTCGCAAGAGGGGTTGCTAGGTGTATGTCTCTCAGGTGCGGGCCCCACGATCTTGGCGCTGGCGACGAGCAACTTTGAGGACATCGCCGAGAGAATCATCAGCAGGTTCAGGAAGGAGAATATCGACTGCCAATGGCTCATCCTAGAGCCGGCGGAGGGTACCAAAGTAATCCGGCCATCAGGTCAGAGTTAATGGAGGGGAACACATAAGATGAATTGATACCCGCGCGGCTACTCGGCTTCGTGTCAGAGTGCCTATAGAACAACCCACTACGAACATATCTAAGAAATCGACTTAAGGATTATAGGAATAAGATCCAAATTAAGCTTATTTTAGCCAAAAGATCGGCAATGGGTTAGGAGAGGTCTTAATAGACATATGCGGCTAAAAATAGACGAAAATGGATATATGCGCTAATGCAAATGATTAATCAAGTTCGGGTGTCTTGCTAGTGTATTTTGCTCTAAGTCGAATGGTTGATGTCGCGTGCTTTCGGGTAGTTGAGGAAGCTTTTCTCGCGAATAATCCGGTCTTAGATATTGACTCTAGAAAGTGAATATGTAGATGATGTGAGGCTACCCATCGGGTTAACGAAGTTCCTCTATCTCTATTATCGCCCAGTCTTTTTGGGGTGCATTCGCCAACCCAGCTGGCCCAGATTTTTCCAAGGTTGGTCGTTCATTTGGGACTCTGTTCCAAGATTCCGGAATACTTGGCCGATTGGTCGTAGCGGCGGATCCTACGCTGTATAGTTACCTCGACTAACAACTCTATCTACTCATCTCTTTACCAAATACGGTAGTTGTATATAAACTATGTTGCATTTATATGTGCCTCCCCGTCAGTGCACGACAGATGCAAGATGAGCATGTGAATGGGGTGTAGCAATGTCGGACCTGTCAAGCCTGCTTATTTCCCGTGCGACGAGATTGGCGAGGGAATTTCTCTTTGCATTCTTTGCGTGCACACATGTGTGAGGGATGTGCTATTACTTGCGGGGCGCTGGAGAATAGCTGACGTATGTTAACATGAGAAAAGGAAGGAAGGAAGGATTCCTTTGAATGCGGTCCTAGTGGCCCTGGTGGCCCTGGCAGCTTCGGAATCGCGCATCCAAAGTATCGTGATCAGCCCGGACATATTCACTGTTATGGAAGTCAGCTCGTTAGCTTCGCGGGTCAGTTAGCAGGTTAGTAAGCGATTTCACTAGGTAATTCTTGGCGCCTCGAGCGGAGTTAACTATTTCGCTTGGTTTTGGCGGTCTCTGACAGCTCCGACTGAAGTCTAGATCGACCAATCCCGGGATTGCACGGCTCGTTCCGAATTTGGTGTTTACAGCTCGCTCCACACGCCTGTATGCACTCAGGTGCTTTGACGTAATAGGCCAATGGTCACCCCTATTCGAGCCATCCGGAGTGGATGCGACTTTGTGGCTATCGTATTCGGGGCGTGCATAGAGCTGCAATATGTGAACAGCTAATAGTAAGTCGTCTGTCCATGAACCTGCAGGCATGAGCGGCTTGTAATAGCACTATCACAAGATCGAATTTCGCTTCCCTGACCCCTAGGCCTATCCTAGCGCCTCGGTTCGCGACACCCACTCGTGGAATCCCCGCAGGCGCAATATAGACAGCGGCACAGGTAGATAAGAACATGCGTATTCCTGTAGTAGGGGCTGGAGCCTCATTCCGCGGGGTCTCTGGTCGGTACCGTTCGTCTGTTGGTACCTTTACCGAATCTTGATAGCTTTGAGTAACGTCTTCCTAAGATCTACTCGCTTGGCATGGCTCGGTCAACCCTAAATAAAGCTCTACTATGGGCTGTTGCTCTCACGGCACCCGTTACAGCTCAGAGCACTTGCGATACCGTCGAAGAACGCACAAATATCACCGTGTTAAAGCCGTTGACCCTGGACTACAGTAACGAGCAAACCCAATACTGGTCCACGTATTCCGGTGATCTCAAGCCGACATGCATTCTGGAGCCGGAAACATCCGAAGAGGTTGCTGCGATCGTATCCGTCTTGCGCGGTAACAACGAGACCTTCGCTATTAAGTCGGGCGGCCACAACCCAAACAACTACTTTGCTAGCGTCGCCGGAGGCCCCCTAATCTCGACCAAGAAGCTCAACGAAATCATTTTTGACCCAGACTCCGAGACAGTAAGAGTTGGCCCTGGCAATAGATGGGATGAGGTAGGAGAGCAACTCGATGCTACCAACTATACTGTCGTCGGCGGCCGAATCGGAAATGTGGGCGTGGGTGGCTACTTATTAGGAGGTAAGAGCACATTAGCAATTCCGTCACAATCGGTTTCTAATAATCGATTATAGGTGGTTTGAGTTTTATGAGCACCGAGTATGGCTGGGCTGCTAACTCACTGCTCGAGGCTACGGTAGTGTTGGCGAACTCGTCGATTGTCACCGTTAGCGAAACCAGTCACCCTGAAATTTTGATGGCTCTCAAAGGAGGTGGTAACAATTTCGGTATCGTAACTTCATACCTGCTCAAAGCGTATCCGCAGGGAGACGTATGGGGTGGTAATCTTGAGTTCACTGCGACGGCTGAAACCAGCGCCGCCATTCTGAGCGCTGTCCGCAACTTTACGGAGAATTACCCCGATAAAAAAGCGGGTATTATCGTGACGGCGGAGCGGACACTGTCCACCATTCTCGATATCTGGGTTATGTTCCTGTACTATAACGGTCCTGAGCCGCCGCCAGGTGTATTCGACGAGTTCCTTGCTATTGGTCCCGTTATTAACTCTTGCAAAACGCAGAGGTATTCCAAACTGCTTAGCGGCAACAATTGGGCAGTTGTAAAAGGAAGCGTTTATACCATCGGAACCGAAACCATGCCGCTGCCTAGCGCAGAGGACGGCCCTGATATTATGGGCTCCATCTACGATCACTGGGTGAACGTTAGCGACACGGTCAAGTTCGTGCCAGGACTCATCGCTAGCATCGCCTTCCAGCCTCTGCCAAAGGGAATAGCGACGTTAGCGAAGTCTAAAGGCGGAGACATGTTGGATTTAGATGACGGAATTAACCGAATAATCGTCGAGTTGGATTATAGCTTCCTTTTCAAGTCGGACTATGAGAAGATTGATTCGACTATGCGGGCTACGTATGACGGCATCGGAGATATCGTCAAGACAAACCAGGCGAGCGGCGCGCTTCCATCGGACGTCTTCCTGCCGATATTTATGAATGACGGCTTTTATCCTCAGGACTACTTCGGCAGGTTAAGGCCTGAGAAGCTTCAATTAGCCCAGACAGTCCAAGCTAATGTGGACCCCAACGGGTTGTGGAGGGACAGGACTGGCGGGTTCAAGATACCCTCAGCATGATGGAATTAAAAATATAAAGGGCTATACACGATTGATACAATAGCATAAGCCAGCAAATTAAGTAATATGAATATAATTCCGTCAATTAAGTTTGAGTTTGAAAAGTTGATGTTGAATGATTGAAACTTGAATTGAACCTTTTGGTAATAAATTGTGGAGTACGAAGTACTGAGGGAAAGAGACTCCCACGCCGGCGCAGCTACCCACGCAGCTGCCCGCAGCGTCCATTAATATGGGGCGCGACGTCCTAAGCTTCCAAGGTTCCTTGACAAGGACCAAAGTGGCCCCACTAGCCCACATCCTACGGGACACTTCGCCAAAATATCTACAAACCCAAGCTACCAACCTAATAATCACCAACTTGACATACTTCCGCAGCCTATCTTACTAACTTGTACTTACTTGTTTCAATACTACCTCGCATCGCATGAAATACAAGACTAATAATAGGCATGGATTTTCTTAAATCGGCGGTAGCATCTGCCATCGCCCAAGGGCCTCCCTTCCCCTATTCCTTCGGCGACAAGGTCGACATCGACGCATCTATCTGGACCTTGTATAACGGCACCAGACGAGCCGACGGATCGAATTGTAGCATATTTTCTTTCGACATAACCGCGAACAAGGCGCGACTCCCCCTCGCGAAGAATGCGCTCAAGAAACTGCGCACGATGAGACATCCGGGTGTTATCAGGGTGTTGGATACAGTCGAGACGGATACCTACATATATATCGCGACGGAAAGAGTAGTACCCCTAAGATGGCACGTTAAGAGGAAGAGTCTAAGTCCTGAGACGATCAAATGGGGGTTGTACAGCATCGCGAGTACGATTAAATTTATTAATGACGAGGGTTCGTCTATCCACGGCAGTTTGCGCGTCGCATCCATATATACGTCCGAGAGCGGGGAATGGAAGTTGGGCGGGTTCGAGGTACTCAGTAATGTCAAGGACGACGAGGCCGTGATATACACATACGGAAGTTTGGTGCCCGATTCGGCGAGATATACGCCTCCAGAGCTCGCGCGGTCGGGTTGGGATGCTATTAAGAAAAGTCCGCATTCAGCGGTGGATGCTTACAACTTTGGGGCAACCATATTCGAGGTTTTCAACGGTGATTTTTTGGGCGGGGATCAGGCTGGGCAGACGAAAGGGATCCCGCCAAGCATGCATGCAGGTTACAAGAGGCTTGTGAATGCGAACCCGAAAGCAAGAATAACCGTAGGAGCTTTTCTGGAGCAGGGTCGCCGTTCAGGCAGTTTCTTCGATTCGCCCCTAATTAAATTGACCGAGGGAATTGATAATCTAGGAGTCAAGTCCGAAACCGAGAAGGAAGAATTTTTGGATGATCTGGACCAACTCACCGACGATTTCCCCGAAGATTTCTTTAAGATGAAAGTGTTACCCGAATTATTAAAGTCGGTAGAATTTGGAGGTGGTGGACCAAAGGCCTTCGGTGTCGTTATGAAGATCTCCGCGAAGCTATCAAACGAGGATTTCGAAGCCCGAGTTCAACCCGTTGTTATTAGATTATTTGGAAATCCAGACAGGGCTATACGGGTATGTCTTTTGGATAACCTACCATTAATGATCGACAGGCTATCACAAAAGGTGGTCAACGACAAGATATTTCCCAACATGGTCTCCGGGTTTACGGATCTTGCGCCTGTCGTACGAGAACAGACACTAAAGTCGGTCCTCGTAATTATTACCAAATTGTCGGACCGTACGATCAACGGGGAATTGCTAAAATATCTAGCCAAGACGGCAAACGACGAACAACCCGGCATCAGAACAAACACTACCATCTGCCTTGGCAAGATTGCCAAGAATCTCGGGGCCTCGTCGAGAACTAAAGTGTTAATAGCCGCCTTTACTCGGTCGCTTAGGGATCCATTTGTCCACGCGCGAAACGCCGCGCTCATGGCTTTATCAGCCACTGGTGAATATTTCACGGAGGAAGACTGCGCGACAAAAATCCTACCAGTTATCTGCCCATCCCTAATCGACAAGGAGAAGTTAGTCCGGGACCAAGCAAACAAGGCCATGGATATTTACCTCCAACGGATCCGCAAAGCCGCCGCCGCTATGCCAGATACAGTACAACCGCCGCCCCAGACAACCGAAGGCGCCGGGCCCCGCATGAGCACCCCGCAACCTAGCGAAGCATCCTCATGGGCCGGATGGGCCATCTCATCCTTCACGAACAAGCTCTCCGCCGCATCAGGCGAAATGCAAACCGCCGCTCTCGAGGCAACCAACAACAACAACAACAACAACAACAACAACAAAAACAGCAATCCCAAAGCCCCGCGCGCCATCTCCCGATCCGCCTCCCCCGAATCTGCTCCCCGCTTCCACTCCACCTCTTCGGCCTCTGCGCTCCAACGACAAGCCCTCAAGTCACCCTCCCCCGCAGCTGAAGCTTATTTCAAGGACCCCACCCCGGTAGATGATGGAGGCGACGCATGGGGCGATATGGGCGACATGGACGACGACGGAAACGCTTTCTTCGACGCATCTAGCGAGCCCGCCAAACAAGCTACCAAGAAAGAACCCACTACCACAGCTCAACCCTTCGACGACGGCGCCGAACCCGATTTCGCAGGGTGGCTAGCCGCGCAATCGCAGAAAAAGAGCGGTCTTGGTGGGGGTAAAGCTAAACCCCTACCTAAGGGTCTAAATAAGGCGAATGGCAAGGGAGCCACTGCGACCGGAGCGCCGAAGAAGACGTTGCCGACGAGGACAATGTCGAAGACGGTGGTGCCAAAGAAGATCGATACTAAGCCCAAGGAGACGGATGATGATGATGGGTGGGGTGATGGGTGGTAAGGCAGAGGGAGCAGGTGATAGGGTTCAAATGGGGAGGGCATTAGCGTATGGCGTATGGAGTATCAAGCTGAGAATTAAGGTTTTTGTATAGATATTAAGCATTAAACATTTTTTAGCTTCTGGTGCTTGATCTATGTAGTTTTAAGGGATAATTATGGTAGATGTATGAGAATCACATTCTACGGAATATAATACGGTCTTGGCATATCGCCAACTACAACTATAGTACCTAGGTAATTAAGAGGTACAAGCACAACCTTAACAGAAATCAATTTTTTCTCGGCCTAGTTTCCTAGATAGACAAATCCACCTATCTACCAGCTCAGCGAGAAACCAAGAATAAACAAAACGGCAGTTATCATAACTCCATTAAAGCAAGAGGCTAATTGGACTCCTCTAACTCCCCAGCCCTAATTCTTATATAGAAAAGTTCATACTCGTAGCATGTAGCTCACTTAAGTAGCTCTCCAATTCTTCCCGCATCTTCTCCAACCACCGCGATTCTCCTTCACACTACCCCGTTACCCCAGCAACACCACAACAACAACCCAATCACCGCGCCTCGGAATAGTCATTAAGAGCAACACAGACAGCGCCACGGTGATGTCCGTTATACTGCCGAATGACCTGCTGGCTATGCAGCTCCCACAACCGCGCGTAGTGGTCCGAGCACGCCGTCACCAGGTAAGCCGAGTCAGCGCTGAACGCGCAATCCCAGACCCAGCGCTGGTGGCCCGTCAGCGTGGCCTCGAGGGGATACGGTTTCGCTTCGCCAGCTCCGGGGCCACCCATTCCCATTCCCATTCCTCCTATCCCCATTCCCCCGACTATGGGGTTACTTCCCTCGGTGCCGTTTAATTGGCCGTTTGTGCCATTGAGAGGACCTGAGGCGATGGCGGAGGCGGGCATGAGGGGGATGTTGCCTAGAGATGTAGAGGAGGACTCGTCGGAAGATGGCGGCGATGCGGTTACTTCCCAGATCTTGGCGGTGTGGTCGGCGGAGCAGGTGGCGAGTTTCTTTACGTCGGGGGAAAGTAAGATGCGCGTGATGTACTCCTTGTGCGCAGAGAAGTGGGTTACGGGAAGGAGGTTTGTGTGGTCGTAGTCTTGGATCAGTCGCCAGACGAAGACGTTGCCCTAAGGTTAAAATTAGTATTGCCAAGTGTTAAGATATGATAAATGTATCGTATATGTAGGGGGGGGGGGGGGGGGGGGGTATAATTACCACATTATTGGCAGCGCACAGCAGAGACCCATCGCTTGCAACAGTGACACTCGAGACAGAAACGTCTTCTTCGGGAATGAGCTGATGAGAACAATTATTCTCAGCTAGATCCCAGACCCTCACGCTGCCGCTTCGATCGCAGCTTATAATCTCGCCCTGGTTTGGGTGAATAACAACATCGTTGACGGCAGAACCATGGCTGTAGCTTCGCTGGATGGTACCCGAGCGTGTCTCCCATATCTTGACCGTTCCATCTTCAGAGCTTGTGACCATCCATTTCCCCTCGCAGTGAAAAGCTACACCTGTGACATTTCCGGTGTGGCCCTCGAACGTGAGTAATGGATTCGGGTTCGTCGATTTGATATCGTAGAGCTTAACAGTATGGTGGCCGGCAGCAGCTAGGAATCGCTTGTCTGGGGAGATGCACAATCGGTTGACCTGTGAGTCCGGGTGCTGAATGGTACGTGAACAGATTCCCGAAAGCGCCTCCCAGAACCTTTATGTTTTCCAACGCGACTCGTTAGTTGACAAACCAATTACGGTTTAAAAATTGGTTGGTTTCATATTCGTCGCATACCTAATGGTGTGATCGTACCCAGCTAAATTAAAGTCAGTTTAGAACCAATAGATGGAAGACGGAAGATGGAAGCTTGGATTGTTGTTGGACATACCGGTACAAAGAATTACGGACATGGCAACCCCATCAATGATGTATCAAGAAACAAAACTGCTTGGTCGATAAAATAAGGGAATAGAATAAATCAGAATAAGTTTATGTCGCATTGGCGCGAGAATATGGTAAAAAAGTTGTTACAGGTAGAATATCTCTCGATAGTACGAAATACATCTGTAGATTAGATGATGTCGATGCCTATCAGCCTTATCGATAAGATGTCTGATTATCATTTGATTACATAATATTTACATAATATTTCAGCAGATAATCACCTCACAATCATTGACTTATCTTTTTTGTTCCCTCTTCATATTAATCACACTTTTTCGACTATATCAAGCATATGGATCAAGTTTTCCAAATCATAATATCAGTTGTATTGTCCTTCTTTCTAACAATCTACATCTCAACAAATTCAAATTCAGTTACGCAGACTCAATTATGAACATCAATGAAGTCCACAATCTAGTCCAAGATTTTATAAGCGTCCGAATCAGTCCCGTATTCAGAAGCCTTCCCACTGTTGAATATGGGCATGCCAAAGTACGACGTTAGGTACACGCCCTTAGATTCGGTATATGAGAAGCACAGGCAGCTCTGCCCATGGGCCTTCTGTTGTCCACTTGATTGCTCATTTGTTAGTTATTTCCCATGATGAACACGCAAGAAATAGAGTTAAGGAAAAGGATACGCACAGAACAGAATTGGTTACTTCGTAAAAGCGACCCGTCTGCCCCCACTCATGACCCAGTGTCTTCAAGGCGGCATTGGTGTTCCTGAACGCCGTGTCCGTATCTTCGGCATACTGAAACGTGGGCACATATGTCTTGATATCGGGCATTCTCTTCCCGGCCGCCAGGTCAATGCTAAAAAAGAGGCCTGAGAAACACGTACCAGGAGCACGCTCCTTTTTTGACCACGTGTCTATCTCGTTGTCTGGGACACCGTCGGGTTCGCCTAGTAGCAAGTGCCAGACGGATCGCAAAAGGTCTACCTTCTTGAGTGTAGACTCATCGCTTAGGCGCCCACCAAGGGTGACGACATCTCGAACCGCCTCGAAAGTTTTGCTCTGAGTGTGTACATACACCTTCACACGACTACCTTGGTGAATCTTTGGGTCTAGACAGTCAATTCCTACCATAATAGGGTTGACCTTGCCTTGACAGGTGGTTAGATATCTATTAATATCACATGCACTTTGTTAGTAACCCATATTCCTAAGTGGGATAGCGGGGACACAAACTCCTGAAGAAGATCCAAGTTGTATGATAAGTCATATCCTAAGGGTTCAATGTCACGAAGCGCGTTCATTGTGATATCCACTGGCGACTTTCCCGTGACGGTTTTCCTGATAACTCCGAAGTACGCTTTGAGGATTTGTTGGGATCCTTCAAGCTCAAAGGCGATGATGGCTGGCGGGATGTGCAACGACGCCTCAATTTTATTCCGCAAGGTTTCTGTCTCGGATTGCGACAGGAAGAGAGCTTCCATAAGGTGGTCCATCAACTTGGTATCAGCACCTGTAGCAGTGCACAAACGGTGTAGCATTTCACGTGCATTGTTCTCGCCGAACGGGTCTGGTCCAGCTCCATCTCTCATGAGGTCAAAGTTGTACCGTACTTTCGCCTTGCCCCGGGTTGACAAGTTGAGGCTGACTTCGAAGCGCGTCCCGGCTAAGTCTGGGCTTGCGAGGTACTTAACCTTTGACTCTACAGGCTCTGGTCCAAGACAGCCTGCAACGTGCTCATCGAAGAATTGGAGATGGGAAGCTTGCTCTGAAGTCGTATATGTCCCGGTTGAACCCAATAGCCCCCCTAGAATTGGACGGGCATGCTTCGACCAGGACTCCGCGGCTGACTCTGCTGCCGTCGTTAGCTTCGTAGCTACGGGGGGCAAACTGGAGGTAGTGGCGGTTTGAATTGTCATGGTTGATGATTTATAACACACTAACAAGATGATGTTCAAGGTCAAAGTATTAATCAAGGTGATCTGTTCAGGGCTAACAATCAAACTAAACATATCCGTAACGATATGATGAGATCTCCAATCTACCCATCTTTTATACAATATCCTTACATCCGATGACCTGCATTTTCCTGTCTCCTTAGGGTGGAATACGTTTTCCTCGGCTACCTAGCGGACAACAAGGGAGATACCAACGCAATCTAGAGCAGTTAGGTATTTACGCTTCTCGTATAAATTCCTTCTAAAGCGGTGTTGATGTCTGTTGGTTGTTGGTCTGTCATACTAGATCCTCTCTAGATCCTCTTTGTAGGACTATGGCATTTTACTCGCTTACCAACTCAAGATATAATATTCCCTTCCACGGGAAGCCACAGCTGAAACAAAGCGACGATGTATTGGTTGCCATGAGAAATAAAACACCATATGTTGGTTCTGTATATTCTACACACCTCACCCGGATATTCATACCGAGTATAGCAGCTGAGTGAGTCGAACCATAAACAACATGTGCAAATCTTACCTACGTTACGAAATCTAGACTAACTACAATATGCATCATTCCGCAAAGGAGTGAAGGTGATGGAATATTGCACCTTTTATGATTACAGTTACGAATTGGGAAGCCTCATGCACCTAAATCCTGAGTTGGAGCATGTTTCCGATATCAATCTTCGGATAAAGCCGTGATCTCGCGTATTGCTGTCGCTATATCACTCGGTTCGAGGTGGTGTGAGAACTTGTATGTGACTAGCCCTAAACTGAAAAATACCTCATGTAGGTGTGTATACCATCGTTCTTTGATGGGGGATGTATTAAGCTTTTGGATACCTACGGTAGGTACCTACCTAATGTAGTCATCACGTCGTTATTTTCCGGCTCGCTAGATTGGCATTGTGATAATACTAATACCTAAACTACAAGGTAGAAACGGAGGTCTAGGTCAAAAGCAGTCATGTTCCCGCTTACCTGGCGTCTCTCGTCGCTATATTTTAGTGGGTAGGCACTGTAAGCCAGCGCGCGAACCACTTAAAATGCAACACAACTTTGGGTCATCAACACCTGGCAACATATGGCAAAATTTACACATTTAGGTATGTTATATCCTTTTCAGGCCAAAATGGTCAGATATAATTGGTTTTCTCTAGTTTAGGTAGGTACCTAGGTGTTTCTGTCAAATCAGATCAAAATCGTGAGAAATCTTAGATAATTTGAATAGGTGAACAAGCGAGATATGTCAGTTGGCTCACTACATTTATTCATGTTTGCAAGCGGCTGTAGCTACCAAAAGAGACAGAATCCCCCATGTCCGTAATAACGTTCCATACGATCCAATACAATCAAAGCGATGCATGAACACTATCTAAGGGATTAGAACAAGCCTCTCCTTCTCCTTGGTAGAATCCCACGCGGTTTCGATATCAGCCAAAGCAGCTGTGACAACATTTGAAGGCCTCTTCATTTTACCGAGAAATTGAACTAATCCCGGCATTTCTTTCTTTACTTCTAGCATGGAAAAAGCGCCCATGCCAGATCCCATGATACGGATGGGACGGGCATTAAGCAAGCTAGCTGGTATCTCCAAGTTTTCGTGTCCGGCGACGCCACCGACGCTGATATACTGTAAACCCTCCCTGATCTCCGCAGTCTTCATGATAGCTATAGAGGTAGGGCCGCCAACAAAGTCCACTACAATATCGAGAGGTCCCACTGTTTTTGGCACCTCAAAGGGCTCGGTGAGAAGAATGCGCTCATCGAGCCCCTCGACTTTGTCCAGAGTTTCTTGGGTGCGTGAGGTGCCTACGACTTTGGCAGCGCCCAGCTCGCGAGCGACATTGATGGCGTGACGGCCGCTCTCGGTGGTAGCACCGACGATGAAGACGGTACGTCCCTTGCACCCACCAATTGCGCGGGCACTCAAGGCCACTACAAAAATCAGGATCAGTATGAGACATCTTAGAAACAGGCATGGGACATTGGATATAGGACTTCAACGTCATGTTCGAAAAGTAAAAACTCCGGTTAGGTAAAGGAAACTTGAAAAAGAATAAGCTGAGACATGCGGGGAGACGCGACTCACTCCAACTGCTGCTGACGGGATTCACTAGCGCCGCCACAGTGGCAGGATCAGCTTCCGGGGAGAGCTGAATCATTTGGTGTTGCTCAACATTAGCGCGCTCGGCAAAAAGGGGGGCGCTCATGGGTGCGATGTAGTACTTCTTCCCCGTAGCCTCATCAAGGCCAACGCCATCGATGCTCGGATCGAAAGGCAGCCCACCCTTGACGCTGGAATGCTTGCCAAGTGCGCGGCCCTTCACGACACGAGGAACGCCGACGGCTAGAACCTTGAGTTGGATCTGCGATGGGGACGGGGCTGGAAGGGAAGGACCTCCGGTGATATATTGAGGTGGCTTTCCCCAGGCGGTAACTTTTGCGACGTTCATGGCTAATGACGCAGAGTGGCTGAAAGAAGAAGATTGCTTTTGAGCTCGTCCAAGACGTGAGGATAGGTGACACAGCCTCTGGCTCGTGTGGAATGATTTCCAAGCTGATGACATGGGGATGGATGAGAATAAATGAAGGAATATGTCTAAGAAATCTGAAGAAATAAGTATGCTATAAGCTACATATTCAGGCCGAAATCTTCGGGCCTCGGAAGGGAGAGTGAGGGATTCGGGGCCGGGGGCTGTTGGTTGGTGCGCCCGTTTGCATTAGGTACCTTACGCACGTCTCATCCCTTGTTTGTTAGCCACCGACCAATAAAGCGGATAGACGATGTTACACGCGTCCTAAGCCATAAGCCGGACCGGCTGACTCAAAAGCGAGGTCGTAAGATATCAAGATGACTTTACACCCTCTAGGGTCGATATAAATCGATGAAATTCTAGTGATGAAAATTGTTGGTGCTACTAAGCCACATGGGACAAGGCGACGCCGCACAATGTTAGAATCATGCATCCTTCAATATATTCAAGTTACTGAATACCTAAAATAAAGCATTGTAATGATTTTGTATCTCTCACGATGGTAAGATGTTTTGATGATCTTAAGAGATATGTTTTCATTATTGTAACTTCTATTTGCCCACCTACCTACCTACCTACCTACCTACCTACCTAACCTTTGTAATACCTAGATAGGTATTCAAAAATATTTGACAATGAATTCTATAGCTCGCTCAAAGAATGTCGATATATTCGACCCAACACCCCTTTTATCAAATCGCGTACAGAAATATGCACCCGGAGCTAGTAAGTTACGATCACCAATTACGATTGCCAACTCGTTATGATAATTGGAAAAAATATCGATAAAATGTTAATAATCATATAGTTAGAAGGCTTCTTCCTCTTGAAAGCCTCCCAGGCATGATCTCACTCGTTGCCGGTATGTTCCTCTTCTTTCCATCTTCTATCAAAATCGTTAACACTATGATACAGGAAAACCTAACCCAGAGGTATTCCCTTTCGAAAAGATTACGCTATCTCTTAAGGGATCAAATGAAGAGATCATCTTGACCCGGGAAGATGGTCTCGTCGATGGCCTGCAATATGGCTTACCCGGGGGGAATCCAGAATTGGTCAGGGTTAGTGGCATGCCCCTTTACAACAGGGTTATTCGAAAATGACTAATCGTGTGTACGCATAAGTAGTGGTTTGAAGGATTCCAAAGTGAACTCCACGGCATTGATAGGAATCAAGGATGGTCTTGTTGCATCGGGAACGGGAGCCAGGAGCTCTTGCATAGGACATTCCAAGTTCTCACGGACCCTGGTGATCCAGTACTCATTGAAACGTAAGTTCTGTTATCAGAAAATAAGTCTCCGATATCAAAGCGATGTTCTAACATAAAATTTAATTAGGCCAGCGTACCCGTAAGTAGTGTCTTTCTCATATCGTTTTGACAGTTTAGCTAAATACTCGATCAGGGGCGTTGTAGGCTTCCTCCAAGCAGAAGACTACAAGCTAGTACAGGCCAAAACAGACAGACACGGCCTAGAACCTTCTAAACTAGAGAAATCACTCTCCCAATGGCCTGAAGACCTGCCCCTCCCTAAACTCCTGTATACCATCCCCACTGGATCGAACCCAACCGGCCGATCGTGCCCGGAGTGGCGTAAAATTGAAATGTGAGTGGTATACAAGTAACAATCACTAGGTAAACTTCAGAAGATATCTAACAATACAATAGCTTGCGTCTAGCTAAGAGATACAACTTTATGATTCTGGAAGACGACGCATATTATTTCCTCAACTTCGAGAACGAACCACAGGGAAAACCACGCAGCTACCTGGCTCTTGAGCAAGAAGTCAATGGAGAAACCGGTAGGGTCGTACGATTTGACTCAATGAGTAAGATCGTGAGTGCTGGCATGAGGCTTGGTGTCCTGACTGGACCTCTACCAATCGTCAAGAACGTCATAAAGCTTACTGAAAACATCAAGTAAGTATCTGAGACAAACCCCATAAATTTACAGCATACCGATAACTATCATAGCCTTCAGCCCTCATCTACGACTCAAATCCTAGCTTTGTCCCTCTTCCGGCACTGGGGCCACACGGGTTTTCTAGATCATTGCGCCAGGGCTAGCGATTTCTACCGTCGGAAGCGGGATGTATTCGCAGCAGCCGCGGAAATGCATCTCAAATATCGCGCTACATGGGATCTACCAACTGCGGGATTATTCTTCTGGCTAACTTTGACACTTCCACCTGGCGGTGACACCTTCGAGCTATTGAGCAAGAAAGGGATGGAGCGCGGATTGCTTGCCATCCCCGGCGTCGCCTTCATGCCGGATAACCGCAAGACTTACCAGCTCAGGGCAAGCTTCAGCTTAGTGACCGAGGAGCAGGCATATGAAGCTTGTAGACGAATCGCCCAGCTAGTGGATGACGCTTGGGGAGACTGGGTGCGCGAGTTTGTGCCGGGACGGGTAGATAGAAAGGGGCTATCCAACCCAACAACAACCGTCTTGGCATAGGAACAGACAGTCGTTAAAAATCAGATAACTAGGTCTTGTAAACTCTCACTACCTTACATGTATAAGACCAATTTACCCATTATGCAATTCAAGTTCACATTTCCTTTGAGGGTGCATCTTTAACATTATGATTTCACTTCACTGGCTGTTTCTCATACCCTAGGTTAATGCTGAGTATCTCAATTTATTCAGTATGACACGAATGGTCCCCAAATACAAAAACCTGGCATTTAGAACCACTTTAAACTTCGTACACATGTATCCCGTGTTACGAATCGTAACTTCGATAGCCGGTTACTCAATTTCATCTTTTTAGATTCAATTTCCATAATTATGCGTACCTCCTAAGCATTGTGTATCTCGTATCACGACACTCCGCATTCATATCCAATACCAACATCCTATAAGATACCTAGTAGGTATTCGACAACTTAGTAAGATGTCCTATGACATCTCACCAACATTCAAAACCGGTTCAGGTACTCGTTCTACCAACACCTATGAAACCCCGGTGAGAGTAAGACAAATTCCGCGTTGTACTATGTAAGCTCCAGGGTTACCACGCGCAGAATTACCTATACATATCGGGGATATCAGCCGCACCTTTGGTAGGACTTGTAAATAAAGAGGTACGCCGCACGCATACATGGGGCTAAAAATTACATACAGTCCTACCTGGCAAGGCTGTTAGTCCTTCAAAATGAAGTGATCAAGCCATGGCTGTGATGATACACGAAATTTTCATGTTAGCTCCGGACTTCAAGTAAGATTACGAATATAGGGTGCCTACATAGAATACAAGGTGGCATTGTGGGATTCACCTTGTGTTATGAAATCTATATCATAAAAAACATGAATGAGGCAACTAGTGTTAATTTACGTAAAAGTTTAGTTCTTTCTAGGACGAGTCGGGATTGCTTCAGGCAGCCTCTGTCCCTTCAGGTCAAAACATGGTTATTCCAGTCAAGATTTAGCTATACTGAGACATGTTAATGACAGGGAACATGAGGTAAACCATCTTCAACAAAGGGAACTCAAATAAAAATAGCACATGAAGTAGGTAGTTAGGTGATTCATCACATCCAACTAGAGTACGATCGTCTTATTCGTTTGTCTCGGGTATAAGCCGTTTTGCTTATTCATTTCTCAACTGTTAAGCCACTTGAAATGAAGGCCCACAAATAGGTATCTAGTAAGCATCTTGCCGCTTCAGTCGATACAAATGAGGCGCCAACAACGCGCGGAGTATAGATAACTGGGGTTACACAAGCAGGATGTAGTCAAGCCACTTAGGCAAGCCGTCGTTTCTGGTATGGAGTGTAGGTAGGTATGCTTCAGTTGGCATGGTGTATAGGTACGGACTCCCCATCTTGACCCGAGGATGTTCTAGAGCGCCCCTATTTCTTACTAACGAGTGATAATTAGTATTTGGATATGTAAGATTAGATCTAAATCTTGGCTCGATCGGTATTACTATATACACCTCATGGCGAGATCGAGTATTACTATCGTATGATTCTCATCGAGATGACGGTGGAGGATGTTGGCCTGTCTGGGATAGTCCTCATCGGTCAACCTGAGTGAATTTTCGATGGGTACCTGGGTAGGCAGCTAGGGTGGAAATATGTTTAGAACATCCCAAAGCGATACATTCGGTCCTGTTAGTCATTACCTAGATCGATCCTTCCAAAGCTTCGCCATGAACTCCTGTCAACCCCGGACTGGGATGGTTTTGCATGCTTCGTGCAGCCCAACCGTCATTAGGGGCATGTCGGAATATATAGATACCTACATATATGACTACCTAGTAGATGTTGTTGAAAGATATAGCAGAACACAGGTAGCAATAGCAATGACCTCCATGACAACGACGATGTCAAACTACGATTACCCATTCGACAATGTTGTTGATGCCCTGAGATATGCGGCCAATCAAACAACAGAGGGTATCTCGGCATATCCAGCAAACGATACCAGTAACCCACACGCGGCTCTGAAACTCTCTTACGCAGAGTTACTGAACCTAGCTGAAGTTAATGCTAGTAAATGCAAGCAGAAAGGCTTTTGCAAACCTGGCTCTGTTGTTCTTGTCCACTTCGACAATGCTCTTGATAGCATCATATGGTACTGGTCCGTCCTACTGTCTGGGGCTATCCCTTCCGTGACCGGGCCGGGCATGTTCAGCCAGAGTGCCTTAGACCGCAAGAAGCACCTCAGCCATCTCCAAAGCACCTTCAATCGACCTCTATGTCTCACGCGCCGTTCCCTCATGAACCCCTTTTTAGAAGACGCCAGCGAGGAACGTATCGACATATGCACCGTTGAAGAATTAGACAGCGTGGTCCTCACCAACTCAACGCCCATGACACCGTCTCCTGAGCCATCTCCATCCAGTATCGCCGCCGTCATGCTCACATCAGGAAGCAGCGGTAACGCGAAAGCAGTCCCCTTAACACATCGACAACTTCTCGCCGCCTTCAAGGGCAAAAGGGATTCGGCAAACTTACAGCACCCAGAGAGCCCATTCCTGTCGTGGACTCACATGGACCATGTAGCTAACCTGGTCCACTGTCACCTCTTCGCTATCGTATCTTGCGTTTCGCAAATCCAGGTTGCGGCCGCTGATATCCTTCTCAACCCTGTGCAACTACTGAACCTAGCCAGCCGTCACCACGTATCACGCATTTTCGCGCCAAATTTCTTGCTTGCCAAGATACTCAGACTTTTCAAATCGGGAACGGCATCCGCACTAGACTCGGATCTGAACCTAGAGGCGTTGTACATAGATACGGGAGGCGAGGCGAACGTCACCGAGGTCTGCGTTGGACTACAATCAGTACTGAGCCGATACGGCGCTCCTCCTGACGTTTTCAAACCGTCCTTCGGCATGACAGAGACTTGTGCAGGATGCATCGTCAACGATAAGTGTCCTAGCTACGATAGCTCCCAACGTCTGGGTTTTACCTCGCTGGGTGAACCCATGCCTGGTGTGCAAATGCGTATTGCTCGGCTAGACAACCCGGGAACTGAAGTCGCAAGAGGTGAGCGCGGCAGTCTGGAGATCACCGGCGACGCGATCTTCAAGGGATACTACAATAACCCCACAGCCACAGCCGAAGCCTTCACCAGCGATGGATGGTTTAGAACTGGAGACAACGCCTACATGGACGAAAAGGGTCAGCTTCACCTAGACGGTCGGACTAAAGAGATGATCAATATCAATGGCGTTAAGTATCTGCCGCACGAGCTCGACTCGGCACTAGAGCAGGCAGAGATCCCGGGCACCACGCCAAGTTACTTCTGCTGTTTCGCCATGCGCGACACCTCAAAAGCAGATACGGAAGTCGTCGTGGTACTCTACCTTCCCTCATACAAGGATGACGATGATGAGGCCCGCTACGAGGCTCAAAGCAGTATCATTCGCACCTGCAGCATGCACACCCACTCTCGACCCCTAGTCGTGCCGCTGCGAGTCCAAGACATGCCCAAGTCCACACTAGGCAAGCTATCGCGAACCAAGCTGAAGGCCGCCCTAGAAGAAGGCGTCTTCGCAGACCAAAAGGCCACCAACGACGAAGCAATCGCAAGATACCGCCAGAAAGTCCGGGGCCAACCCGAAACCATCGAGGAAGCCGCAATCCTATACATCATAAGCCAACAGCTCGAAATGGGATTCGAAGACGACTTCTCCGTCAACGACTCCATCTTCTCGACCGGCGCAACATCCATGGACCTCGTCGCCATAATGCAGCGTCTAAACGGCTTCCTCCGATCCTCGGGCCACGAAAAACTCATCCGGCTCACGGATATCCTAAAGAATCCTACCGCAAGGGGTATCGCGTCCCGCGTCGCCGTCTCCACCGGCAGAAAGAAGCACGAGTACGACCCCGTCGTTACCCTTCAACCCCATGGTACCAAAACCCCGCTCTGGCTCGTGCACCCTGGTGTTGGCGAGGTCCTCGTCTTCGTCAATCTAGCCCACCACATCACCGACCGCCCCATCCACGCCTTCCGCGCGCGCGGGTTCAACGCGTCGGAAGGGGAGACACCATTCAATTCACTCACCGAGGTCTTCGAAACCTATCGCTCGGCGATCAAAAAGCGACAGCCTACGGGACCGTACGCGATAGCGGGGTACTCGTTCGGAGGCATGGTAGCGTTCGAAGTGACGAAGCTGTTGGAGGCCGGGGGCGACGAGGTGCGGCTATGCGGGAGCTGGAATTTACCCCCGCATATCAAGTTCCGCATGCGTGAGCTGTTGTGGGACGAGTGCGTGATCCACCTGTTCTACTTTGTCGGTCTGATGGATGAGGCTGCGGCGTATACCCATAAGCCGGCGCTGTGCGCGTTCGAGCGCGAGGGCCGTCGTCTCGACGCTATTCGCTACCTTAAGATGTACAGCGACCCTGTTCGCTGGGACGAGCTTGGTCTTGATGAGGAGTACTATCTCCTCTGGGTTGGGCTCGCGTCTAATATGCAGGGTCTGGCTGTCGATTATGAGCCCGAGGGGAGTGTTGCGAATATGGACGTTTTCGTTGCCGACCCACTTAGCCATGTGGCGAAGAACAGGGAGGATTGGGTTAAGAATCGGTTGGCGGCTTGGGAGAGCTTTGTGAGGACCGATGTTCGCTTTCATCATGTCGAGGGCGCGCATTATACGATGCTGAATCCGGAGTATGTGGTTAATTTCGCTAAGACGCTTCGTAAAGTGCTGAGGGAGAGAGGATTGTGAAGGGGATGAAGTTCATGACACTGGGAAAAGATTTATGTACGAGAATTGAGATATTAGATAGATAGGATGAGGAATATATTAGAAATACAATCATTTCATATGTCGCAGACAGACTGGTATCGTCTACCAAAATCGCTGTTAATCATACTGTGTCACCATCTTGGATATCCAAATCGTCGTTATCGCGATCGTCAAATGAAGAACAACATTTCTCACAAAATTTGACGTTCCATCGCAATATTCCTCATCTCAAATAATTTATGAAAAGTGATGATACGTGACGATACAAACGATGAAACCAGCCACTTCATTTCGTTAACCCCGAAGGCCCGTACGTCGCCGCCCAGGGATCGTAGTCCGGAGATAGCATGAGCTCCTGCATGTGGCGTCTCCTTACGCCGACATTGCCGCCATCGAATATTGGCAGTCCAATCGCATTCTTCAACAGCTCGGCGAAAGGTTGTTCGACATCATAGGCGGTCCTAATGGCACAAGTTAATATAAGATACCCAGATATCCTTGAAAAAAAGAAAAAGATTTTTTTTTCGAAAAAAAAGCAAAACAAAGGACTTAGAAGAAAAGAATTCAACATACACCCCCACCGCATTAATAGCGTCCGTCACAACCTTGACCGCAGCATCGCTGCAATACACCTTAGCAGCGAGCGCCAGTTCCCTACGAGCGCTATAATCACCCGGCCCATTCTCCATAGCATGCGCCGCCTTCCAAGTCAACGCGCGACACGCCTCCGTCTGCATTTTCATGCCAGACAGCAAGTCAGCAACGGCTTGGCGTTCGAGAAGCGGCACTTTCCCCCGCCGATCGTCGCTTTTCGCGAAAGCCAGAGCTGCATCGAAGGCCGCGCGCATGATCCCCACACTCATCGCGCCGACGAGAACAGCCGTCAAGTCGAAGGCTCCGGAAACCACGGCGGCGGCCTCTCCCGGCGGACAGAGCACGTTCTTCGCGGGGACGCGTACGTCGGTGTATTTTATGTGGTGACCTGGACCTGCGGCCGTGTGCCCGAAAAGAGTCACTTCGCGCACCACTTCGAAGCTCTTGTCCCCGCTGCGCTCGAGATCAGCGCGCGTGATTATGATTAACACGATTTTGTCTTTAGGATTAGTATCAGGGTTCTCAGCCGATTCCGTGACGTCCCGACAGACGACACAGGCTAAATCAGCGCCTCGGTTATCCCAGCCTACACTGTTAGAAGCCCACTTCTTCTCGCCGTTAATGACCCATTCGTCGCCCTCACGACGAGCTGTGGTGTTGAGCCCAGGAGCACCCTTTTCCAAGTAATTAGCCACACCGCCGGGCTCGCTGAAGACTAGTGACGCCAGGGGTGTCCCTTCACAGCCAAGGAACGGGGCAAGGAATTCGCGATGTTCGGGTTTCTGTGTGAGAATCAGGGGCATCAGACCAAGCGCTGTCCCGAAGATCGTAAGCGACGCCGCAGGTTCTACCGAGTAGAATTCTTCAACCAGAATCGCGGTCTCGACGAGAGATCCTCCTGTGCCTCCTAGGGATGGTGGAATTTGGCCTTTTATCAGTCCCCCAGCACTCGCAGCTGCGTAGGCCTTTCGAGTAACTTGGAACTGGTCATTGGGACTCTGTAGTGCCTTATACTCTGTACGCACAGGCTTAAGGACATTATGCGCGAAGCTTGCGGCGGCATCGCGGACGCCCGCCTCTTTCTGGCTGAGATGAAAGTCAATCGGCATTATGGCTTAGTACCTGGAAGTATCTGGTATGATTTAGAACATATCAAAGAGACGACATACGAGGTATTGTGCAGAAACTCCCCTTCAAATACCTCCAAGATATCAATCAGTGAGTAAGAGAGCTAAGAAAGCGGAGAATGCTAACTTACTGAGCGATTGACCCCTATTGGTGCCTTCGTACTGGTAGCACAGAACTAGAACTAATATAGGAGAAGCTAGGTCCTATAGGTGATGGGGCGTTTCCCATTCCTTTTTAGAACAGCTGAGCACAAGGGATCGCGGAGAACCAGCGTTCATATCAATCAGGCAACCCCTATCTGCCAACGTACATGATCCGATGTTACCCTGCTAAGATAATCATCAGTGTCTGCATACCAGGTGTATCCTAGGTATTCAGGCCATCTCGAATTTATCCATAGATATGATTAAACTGCCTCTCCCAATATCACTCCAAATTCCGGAGATGTATTATCAGCTAATATAGGTACATTGCACTATTGCTTATAGAGAAGGCGTGTAAGAATAGGTAGATATCTGCCTCTTACTCATGACCACTGTGGATATTACGATATGCCCAAGTTAAATGGGGCATCAACTTGACTAGACTCGAACTAGGAGTTAGGAGTTAAGTAGATTCTTGTTCAGATTGATCAATATAGCACCCATATCTCTCCGACCTCATACAGAAATCTCACCTCCAACCAATGGTGATGTAAAAGAAACATCTCAATCCACGTAAGTCAATAGAAACATATACAATCTCATGCCCCTTTATCCAGTACTAGGTAGACTTAGGTAGCTGAGCTAAGCACCTAGATAGAGCATATCCCTTATCTTTCCAACAATCGTTCATCGTTTCGAACTTCGAAATACCGAGGAGTCCCCCCTAGAATTCCCTCGTCCAGAGCTAGGGCCTCCAGAAGTTTGACCTCTCTCCCGTCGCCCGTTGCCGGCGCTGATGCCAGGAACGCCTAACATTCCCGTTGCGCCACATCGATTGCAATTAACCCGACTGTATTAACATGATCAGTATTTTCTTATAATACGCCTCTTTTGGGGGGATTGCTATACTCTCTTGGGTTGCCTTTGCAGTTGGGACATAAAGACGGCATGTCTCGGTTCGATCCCAGACCGTATATAGCTCTGTCTTCATCCATGGCGTAAGAGCTCGTGTAGTATCCACACGTCTGTTGTGTCTGCTGCGCCATTGTCACGCTAGTGTGTCGAATAGTAGGTAGATATGGTTTTCTTTGAAATATAATTGATGGTTTATATCCAACGTCGTTAGTTACAAGTCACATTGTCGTCTGATGAGGAGTTGGTCTCCCTCACTTTATAGAGAAGAAGAGCTAGGCCTTCAACATGGCATGGTACTCCCTCCAACTCATCCGACAACAATCTCATTCCGAATCTTCAGACTCACCGCCTCATTCAAGGCTGTTCGTCTCACCACACGACATCTCCAACTGACCACAAAGAAGTGTCGCGCGCGGAAAGGCGTCAGACGACGAAACACCATCATGACTCTTCCGGTCGGATTCGAGAAAAAGAAAAGATAAGAAAAACAACCTACCTACCAGCATTAAACTATTTACTTTCTTCTACCTCCAATCATGTAACCCATTTGGCACCTCGAGGCGCTCGTCGGCTACGACTTATGATCCTAGCACACTGGACTCGATGACCGGGTGCGACACGAGATCTACGGATCCGTCGAATCCAAGCGCCGCATTCTCTACCCAAGTTACATCCATCATTATCATTCCACCCCATGTTCCAAACTTACCGAGACGTGATCAATCCCTGCCGACCTCTCACAATAGGTTTCCGCATGCACCCTCAGATCTCTCCTAGATCTTAGCTCAGCGATCAGAAGAAGATATACCGAAGCGCAAGGACTCGACACCGTTAACCTGAGTAGCAACTCCCGAGTCGATGGGAACACAAGACTTGTTCGGGAACCTACGTGGCTTCCACGGGTTTGCGGGGGAAATACCTAGACGCGGCTCGGATACGCGCAGCATGCAGAATCCTGCTTCGGACCGGAAGGTTATCTACCTAGTAGCTGTCCGAGTAAACCACGGGTCAATTACCGAATCTAAGGCCTGGGTAGACAGAAACCCGCTCCCGACGGTGTGGTTCTTGTAGTACGAACAAGGGGCGGTGGGAAGGGTGAACTGTGGATAGCTCCTCGGCCCGCGCTCCTAGGAGAGGTATGAAAGCTGCATGTCTCACCGTCTCGCGGGTGCGGACCATCAAGCCACCTCGCTACCGATGGGCCTTCAATCTGCCTATTCGCCGATATATCTGTGACGTTATCAGCCAGTCAGCCTGGCTGTCCCAAGAATAGCACACTTTCCGCCTGACAGCCAGATCGATCGGATAGCGAAGGCGATCTTATCATGTTCATGTATATATGAAACCCTAGCATGGACGATTTTCTCCAGGGATAAATTGTCAGGTTCATTTATTATTCCCGTTATCGGGCTCCAATCACCACCTAAAGACCCCCTAACCTACGCCTCGAACCATCATATTTCCGTCCTCTTCAATGAGGTAAATATATTCCATGGGGACGAGCGGAAATGTGTGCAACCTCGTAACATGCTATTTCCCGCCTAAGTTTGTTTCCGCTGGCATCGGAAGTCTCTGGGTCGGCATCTAAACTAGGTAGGTATAGACACCATGTCTCAGGTTTCCCATCTCTAGTAACTTTAATCACCTACTTTACCATACCTAGCAAATGATCCCTTTCAAGTCAAAACATTCAACGATATCGATGTGAAGAACTGCTACATCCGAAGCGTCTCTTACCCGATTATTGTCGTGATCATTCTACCACCCATCCCACCAGCTATCAACATTCTCGAAACATCATGCCAACCGGGCAATATTAATTTATAATATCCATGATTTTATTCAATTCGTAAATTCTTAGCAAGAGAGATTTGATTTACTGTTGCAACGTTACGTTTAAACTAAACAGAGAAATGAATGAGAAAATAATAGTAAATAGGTCTTAGAAATGACAAGGGCTTACTGATAAAACACCAAGAATACCTTTACCAATACGGATCATTTCGTATCCACGGGCTAGAATACCTGTCATTAAAAGCGATTTGCATTAGTTGCCTAATATGCTAATCTTCCAGTGGACTCGAGCACATGCACCCATTGCCAGGGTCTGAACAGGGAAAAGAAAGCCTAAGTAAATCAAAGCAACCTCAAATTCATGTCCATCCGTGCTAGTCCATCCACCCTCTTCCCGTACAAAATGATGTTCCGTGATTCGTCCCTTGCCACCCCCAGATAAATGCAGTGGCATGTACTTAGTTCAACAATCCTCCGAAACAAAGAAACCGTGACGCCACTCCCTGACCCATCTGCGCCGTTTGCAATATGGATATAACTCCTAAGGAAACCGAAGTGGTCTTAGTTCCGTCATTGACCTACATACCCCCGTAAGTTACGAGTTACACAACAACCACCACCAGACCTACCCGTAATAGACACCTTAAATCGAGTCCACGACCGTTACTCCATTTGTCAAGCAATAAGAAGCCATTATAGGACCGGCGCGGTAGAGACCATGAAGGTGAATGCGGCAGCACCTCCGAGAGCGACACAGGCTGCTGCTTGCGCGAAGCGACGTCTCTTCGATGGTTGGAAATACTCTGGTCGTATAGAAACAGCGATGGGATCTACCTGTACCTCACTCTGAGGAGGAGTAACCTGACAAACTGGGATATCGCTAGGCATATCTTCAGTTGCGGTGGAAATTTCCTGTTCCTTGCTCGTGGGCTCCGTGTCAGACTTGTCGCTTGGCTTGACGTTCGCCTCACTTATGGTACCGTTTAGTTCTGGTAGAATGGGTTCATCACTGAAAGCATCATCAAAGGATCGCTTCAAGTTATGTTCCTGCAATTCCTGATGGGGTACCGGGGCGGCTGATGGTGAGGTAGATGTGGCTGGCATAGAGACGACTTGCATAGGGTCAGCTGGCTGTTCGTCACGGAGCATCTCAAGCCTGTTAGCCTCTTGCACAAGGAGATCTTGAATCCCAACGCGTCTGGGTTGTTGGCTAGTGCGATTTTCGGTTGCCATCTTGCTTAACTGGAATGTATATGCACTAGTCATATCAAGTTCTGGACTCTGAGGTCGTTCAGAACGTTGGTTGGGGAGATCCTCAGTTGGAGGATTATTGATGAATCTTTCCCCAGACAACGACCATGCCGGGTATGAAAAGTCTGGTTTAGCCCATCCGGGTTCCTGCATTTGGACATCGCCGAAAAGAGGATAGTTGGTATCGTATGGGGGAGAGACATTAGGTGCAGTGATAATATCGACACCCTTCTCCGTAGACTTTGCTTGGTTGTCACCAATGCGAGCAATTAGAGCCTCGCGGAAGGTCGAAAGCGGATCTTGGTCGACCGCCACACCACCAGCCTGATGATCAATATCTTCCACTAGGGTTTCTCTAATCGCCGAAATTGGTGGTGGGGGGAGTTGGTCCACGAGAGTCGTACGATTGCTCTCTCTGGCTGCGAAGAATTCGTACTTTCCCGACTTCTCTCCTAGAGCCTGAGCCCTAGAATCATTAGGTGCACGGTCAATCATGGGGTGGCTTTTGAACATTGCAGCATCCGATGGACTTGGTTCTCGAGGATGAGTCACCGGCGTGCCTTGCTGTGTAGGTGCAGCAAATAGGAACGGCGTGACAAATGATGACTTCGCATCAGAAGCTTCGGTGGGGGCGGCCACGGTAATTGCATCCGTCTTAGATACCGGATTCTCAAGCGAGCCAAGTACCGGTGAGCTCGCATTCAACGCCGAGTCTACAGAATCCTCACTCGACGATGAAGCACCATTTTCAGAGTACGGCAAGTCGTCAGTGCCTAGAAATGACATTATTGTTAGCCTTCTGAGAACAATGAACATTCGGCACGTTCACATGTGCACTTACTCTCATAGTCACCCTCCCAAAGAGCGCGTCTTCCATTATCACTATCATTCTGGCTGGAAGATGAAGACTCGGCTTCCCAGCCATAATCATAAGAAACAGAGCTTGAAGAGCCGCCGTCGTCTTCGTCTTCGTCTGTTTCTTCGCTCATAGCATTCAATCCATCAAGTGAATCTCTAGTTACAACCGAATCATTATCCGAATCTGTCAATCGGATATCATCACTATCCATTTCCTCGTCGCTTTGTTCGTGATAGGGATCAGGGTTATGGCTGTGATCGGAGAACTGATCCGGGACATCATCAAGACCTGCAAGCCGGGGAGAATGATATGTGGTCGTCGGCAAGTCCGGCACATAGCCATTGACCTTAAAGCTACTAGCTCCAGGAGGGACGATACTAGGGATGAATGGACCAGCGGTTGAAGAAAAGGCAGGAGAGTGACGATTACTCGGCACAGTTAGCTCATGGTCCGAATGCTCATCAGGCTCAGAGGTTAGGTCAATGACATCGGAATTAAGATTATTGTGAGCAGTGTGGTCGTCAGCCTCATCGGTATCATCTCGAGTTAAGTCGATTGATAGACCACGTTGAATATTGCTCTTCCGTGTCGGTGGTAGGGCAGTCTCAATTACACTATCATCGTCATCATCATCATCGATATCATCTGGGATAGTGAATACTCGAGTAGACAGGCTGATAGTCGGGATGGGTTGAGGTATCCTGCGACAATGTGTTAGCAGACTTTGAGTGGCCACTAAGGAAATCGTAAACCTACTGAGGGTTTTGTCTGACTGTATAAAACTCGACCGTGCATGGAGGGAATGTCGATGCTGATCTAAAGATATCGGTACCAAACCGGAGCAAGTCACCACTTGCTAATCTGGCTAGGTTGTGCTGTTCCAGTCTTGATTCTTTCCCAGTTCCATTACAGGGAGTATGAAAAGTCCCATGAAGAGACCCGATATCTTTAATGAACACGCCCTATATATTGGAGTCAGAATGGGAGTGGCGAGAAGTGCAGCCTTATCACAAATTGGGTAGGCTTACCTTCGGGGTGCATTCGTAATCGAAAATGAGTTCAGCATGTTGTCGAGACATGACTGGACTATCAAACCAAGCATTGTCTACCGCGGCAACGAAGCCCTTAGCTGGGACTTTAGACGCTCGACCGATTCGGATAGAAGGCCTCTGGCGACTGAGGGTAAATTCACGCTTATGTACAGAGGGTTCTAAATCAATAGGTCGTAAGATCAAGTTGATGGTTACAACTGGATTGGACACGAATTAGTTGGATGCAGATAAATATGAATAACAAGTAGTAGTAGGTATTCTTTACCTTCATCATCATCAACACTAGAGTTATTGATGGTCGTCATTTTGTCCGGTTCTAGAAGCCGGCGGAGGACAATACTTGGTAGCAGCCGAGCCTTGAGTGTCGAGACAGCGCCTCGAGATTATCGGATGGTTCGCAGTTTTACGGCACAGTGAATCGAAAGCTTAGGGTATGCGGATTTGATGGAAAATGAATGACGCGGTGATATTGTACAGATTTCACAGGTGGCCGGAGTTGTCGAGGTTGTCGAGGTCAGGAAATGAGAGAGTGAAGAGTAGGAAAGATGGGAGTGACGAGGAGGTAGGAGGGGGGGAAGTGGTTTCGGTGGAGTCGCCTAGGTTCCAAGGTTGGTTATGTGTGTCAGAGAAGCTAAGAACGTGCGATTGCGTTTAGTACATATAATAGCTGAGAGCATGGACGGTAGAAGGTGGACAGTGGACAGTGGTCGGTAGCACCTACCTGCGCTGATTGGCGTGTCTCCTACCTTAAGAATACATCGAATGTATTCGACGTTAATGGGCAAGTGCGTTGCGATTGGCGGGGCAGTAGTAAAAAGCCAACCTTAGGGGAAGCGGGCAGCGGGCAACGGGCAACGTAAGTTTGAGAGAAGGAGTTGCGGTGACTTAGATGAATTAAGAATGTCACCCTAGCCTTGCTGAAAATATGCCTCAGTATCTAGTCGCATTTTATCGCAACTCATGACATCTATTAGAAGCATAAAATCATTAATTTACAAGTTACATCCTAAGATGATGTAGATGAGGGAGGATCCATAGATGTTAAAGACGAATACATAAATCCCGCCAGTACCCAGACTGCCAGATGACCCAGATGATGTGGATTAGGCAAAAGAGGAGCTAGGATTACTAGTAGTAACCTCTTAGGCAATCACTGCACATCTTGGATGTTGGAAGCTGGGGTTCTCAGAGCTAAGGCGGGGCTGTGACTGCCTGATAGCCCGATAACCCGATAAGAACCTTATCAATAGCAGTGTTCCCTGTAGTCTCCACCTGACTTAATGCATCCCATTTACTCATTTTAGGCACTATATGATAAGGCTGAGAGTCTTTACATTGCCTCTAGCTTCTGGAATACCAATTATTATATTTCATTGGATACTTTCGGAATGGGTATAGGTTTTATTATAGTTATTAATAATAAATATAAATAACCATATTTGAATTATATAGAAAGTCAACTATCGTAGGGGATGTCCGAGAATTTCCTAGATGACTTAAAAGGCTTCGATTAATAATATCTCAGCTAGTGGGGTTGATAGGTTGATGGTGGGGTTGACTCAATGCACCACGCTTCTGATAGTTGCATTGGATTATCGACGGGACTCCAATATATGAATATACCTAGAATATCCAAATGGTTTAAGAAAACGCAATATTTTCTTCCGAGGTGAAGTTTGCCAAACATGGGAGATACTTAAAACAAGCATTCAAATGTTAGAAGTATATTTTGGCCAGCTATGGAACATCAAAAGCTAAAAGGTACTAAGGTAATGAAACACGTTGAAAAAAAGCATAGAAATACATGTATATATCAACAAATCGATGGATGGTTAATGTACTGGCTAGCGTGTCAATCCCATGAAAAATACATTAGTATTCGAGGTACTTGATACCAGGTACCCATTTCCGACATGCTAACATCCGTAGTGGGAACATCCCACTTATAAGAATAATTCTAAATAGCTTCAAACTTTTATATATATAGGAATAATTTAATTAGAAAAAATAATTCCATACTTAATATATTAATTTTATAATTAATGTAATAATTTTATAATTAATTTAATAATTTTATAATTAATTTAATAATTTTAATTATTATATATATAAAAATAATTTAATTAAAAATAATAATTTATAATTAATAAAATAATTTTATTATTTAAACTTTGTAATTTAATTTAAAAGTTATATTATAAGATTTTTTATATTATTATTATAATTATAATAAGTTCGATTTTTCGATTTAATTCGATTTTACGATTTAATTTAATTAAATATTAATATATTATTTTATTAATTAATTATTTAATTAATAAATTTATAAATTAAAACGTATTTTAATAAATCGAAAAATTAAAAAATTAATATATTAATATATAAAATTAATCGATTAAAAAATATATACGTAAATAAAAACGTATATACTTTAATTAAATAATTTAAAAATTACTTACTTAATTAATTATTAAATAAGTAAATAAATAAATTAATAAATTAAATAATTAAATAATTATAAAATTAATACGTATTTACTTAAATAAATAAATTTATCGATTACGCGATCGATATATTAATATATTTATTACTTAAATTAATAAATTTAAAAATTAAAAAATTAATATAATACGTACGTACTTAAGTTAATATAACGTAATAACTTAATTAAATATTTTATAAAATTAAATAATTAAAAAATAAAAAAATAAAAAAATAAAAAAATAAAAAAATAAAAAAATTAATAAAAAAAAATAAATAAATAAATAAGTAAAAAATACGAAATAAAAAGAAAAATAACGAAAACGGTAAGTATTTTATTAAATATTAAAAATAATAAAAATATCGTTAAAATAAAAATAAAAAAATTAAATATAAAACTTTACGTAAATTAAATTAATCGAATAAATTAAATTAATTAAATTAATTAAATTAATTAAATTAACTAACTAAATTAATTAATTAAATTAATTAATTAAATTAACTAAATAAATCGAATAAATCGAATACGTATTTATTAAAATAAATAAATAATTAAATTAATTAAATTAATTAAATTAATTAAATTAATCGAATTAATTAAATTAATTAAATTAATCGAATAAATCGTATACGTATTTTATAAAGTAAGAAAATTAAATATATTAAATAAATTAAATAAATTAAAGTTTAAGAAATAATTTTTAAGTATAAAATTTTTAAAAAAAAATGAAGTTATTTAAAACTTTAAAAAGTATTAAAAAGTATAAAAAAGTAAAATAATTATTTATAATTACTTCGATTATAATTTAAAGAATAACATTTAAAAAAATAAATGTTATTTATAAATTCGATTATAATTTAAAAAATAATTATTAATAATATTAAAAAAATAATTATTATTAATAAATTCGATTATAATTTAAGGAATAATTTTTTATTATTTACTAATTTAATTACGATTTAAGGAATAATTTTAACAATATTCGAAAGAATAATTATTATTAATAAAATAATTAAAAAGAAAAAAATAATTTTAAAAATATTTTAAAAAAAGTAAAATTATTCGCATATATTTTATAACTTTAAAATAATTCTTAAACATGATCGATTCTCTCGATATACCTTGCCACCAAATTTATATGGGAAGGTACTTAAGACTAGTGGAAATATTCTGGTAAAAAGAATAATTATCTTATAAGAATAATTGTAAAGATACCCTTTTTGCCGCTACGGATGTTAGTGGCGGTTCAATAAAACTGGGGAACATGGAAGCCCCGCGCCTACTCATATGACGAGTTGAGTTACCAGATGACGCGCACCTTCCTTCCTGTTTTTCCCTTTACACAAAGTTCCTGCGTTTGATTAAATAGGAAACGAGAATCCCTTTCGCCCTTTCCCATTACCATAAGACCTATATCCGATCAGTCCGGTTTTAACCTTCTCAAGAAATTATAGTGCGCCTGTAAAATCTTTATTTCACCGCCTATTCTTATTTTTCGCAATTCGCAATTCGCAAATCCTAAACTCAATTTATTTTCAACGACTCTATTGTTCCTGAACCAGCACATCGTTTTTTAACAAGCGCTAACATACCCGTCACAAAGAGGGTTTCCAACGGCCTATAAATTGTATAAATAATCTAGCTCTTAATCCATCCCCATGGAATTCATGTCGCAAACAGCCCAATCGTTTCACTGTTCGCATACTAGAGGATTCAAGACCTGATACTTTTTTCCAACTTACCGCATCTATCGACGACGGACATAACACCACACTACCCTAGCGTATTAGTAAAGCATTCTAGACTTTCGATCCACCAAAATGCACGATCTAAGAAAGAAGATCTTCGAGAGCGGCAAGACCGTCTCTAGAAAGGCGCGCTCGCGACAGCCTTCTCGACAGCCATCTGCGCAACAGTCACCCGCTAGTTCACGCCCTGGTTCGCGTGCTACTAGTCGACACGCATCCGAGGAAGATGATTCTAGCGAATATGAGTACACCGACAGTTTAGCAAGTTCTCTCGTCATCTCGGAAGAGGGCGACGAAGAAGGTACAGCACCACCATCAACATCAGAGGTACTACACAACCATATCGTGGACTTGCTAGACCAGAAACGCGACAACGGCCAGGATCGAGCAGAAAAGTTATCAGCCTATACAGAGTTGATTCGACACCATCCAAGTGCCGAGGAAATCGATGCGCAGATGGACGAACTCATTCCTATGCTGCTTAAGAGTGTACGCGGTCGTCGGACTCCACAAGGAGTTATGTGGTCACTGAAGGCTTTAATGGTGACTATCCTCTCGTCTGGAGCCGAGAGCATCTATGGTCGCGTGTATCCAACTCTCAAGACTCTCTGCGAGAACTCGGATTATGATGACGACGACAACGAGCAGATCAAGGTAGCAGCTATCCGAGCTATGAGTGTCTCGACATTATGTGGCGGAGGCTCTGTTACCGCTGCCGAGGAGTTTTTAGAGTTTCTTATAGAAATCATCCAGAGCGATGGACACGTCATTGATGCTGGCGATAATGGTCCAGTGGTCGCTGCAGCTCTGAATGCTTGGGGATTCGTTGCGAGTGGCCTAGATGACCTTGAAGAGCAGAGCACCGAGGCGCTGGAAGCATTTATGGAGCAGCTTGATAGCGGTGACGTCGACGTCCAAGTGGGTGCCGGATCTAACATAGCGCTACTTTTGGAGAGTGCTCGCGAGTACGAAGAAGAGACAGGGGAGACATGGAATATGCGTTACGATCAGGATGCGCTTCTTCGCCGCATGCACGCGCTCACTAGGGAGTCCTCGAAATCCATATCCAAGAAAGACAAACGACAGCTTCATGGCAATTTCAACAGCATCGTGACATCTCTTGAGCATGGCAAGGGTCCAGGATACTCAACCGCACGACGTTTTGCGAGCAATCCTCACACAGGCGGCAATAAATCGGACTTCAATGGCGACTTCCAAGAATATGGTTACAGACAGAAGCTCCGAATTCAGAATATCAGCATTGTGATTGACACTTGGTCGCTATCGGCTCGAGTTGGAATGCTCAAGTCTATTCTCGGAGGTGGCCTTGCCAGCCATTACCTGAACAACCCTGTCGTGAGAGAACTATTGAGCGGCGCAAAGACCGAGTACGTCTCAGCACCGCAGAACCAGAAGCCCAGCAAGTTTGAACGTAAGAATCGCCTGAAGGGATTCTCAGATTGAGTAGTTTGAGACACTAGACTACTAGGCGACTTCGTACAGACCGAATACTGTCTGATAAATCCCGTCTTTCAATTTCTTTTGGACTGCAAGCTCATGCTGATACCCGTGCATGCATGCTAGCAACAAGGATTGGTTTTATACATCGCGATTGGCATTACTGGTACTGTTTAGCTTTAGAGTATATTGTAAATAAACACTTCATTTCATTTTGAAATGTCTTGGTTCTCTTGATTACTTGGTTACATGATCCCAACACGGAATGCCTAAACAGGAGATATCCATACCTACCTATCAAGGTAGAGGCAGGTAACATGCACGCAGCTACCCGCTTCCTGTGATACCCTCCTTTGTGACATGACACTTTCAGGGTCTACCCAGGCTGCCAGGTACCTACCTACACTGGATATTTATTTCATTCACATATGGGGCTTTTCCAACGAATACCTTGGTACCTACCTAACCATAAGGACTGGGTACGGTGCCCACTTGACATCCAACAATTAAATGCTCGATCGTAGTCCCTTTTCTGGTGAGCTGGAACCTCTAAGACCACTGCAACTCGATTGGCAATTCATAATCCAAGACTTATATTACTATCAAATGGCCAATTCATTAAATACCGGAATGGGAGACTGCATGTACATTGCAAGATACTCGGCGAAAGTAATGGGGATGTGTCACCATTCGAATTGTAAATTGTTAGGGATTGCTAATTGTCAGATGAATATTTGCCGCCTGCTGCAAGCTCTTAAGCTATATGGGACGATGGCGTTGGGGAACGTGGCTCTGGATCAAACTGTTGAAGTCCGGAGGACAAGCCTTGATCACGTTGCAATCCGAGAGGTCGCCAACTTCCCACGATACCGCAGCACTAGAAATCCTAAGCCCCGATGTAAAGGAGCGAGACATGCATTTATTCGCCACTCTTGCCGATATGTGCCTTGAAATTCCTTAAAAAAGCATTGCCGGACCATAGAATCGAATCTGCAGTTAGACGAATACTAATCGCCGGACAGTAAGTGGCTGTAGCGACGTTGGGGGCTTTTTGTTATATTCACACTCTAGGTAGGCTGCTCTACGTACCTAAATTGGACTCGCAACGCAACGTCTCTTTTCCCCTTTGCCGGTCCACTGGGAATGAAATATCCCGCCGGGATGGCGACTGGATAGACGCAGGGCAAAAGTCCTGTAGGCTCTAGTGTATTATGTACAGTTATAGGTACTGCGAGTGCTGCAAAGTCGTATTACATGGAGGTTTGTCGCAGATCGGGTGGCAGCGTGATTGTGCATCGGGGGCCGTGATTAGCATGAAATTGACGCTCTTACGGTGCCCCCTATGGATGTAGCGGTTGCCGGTACGACTCTAGACGTATATAGACTATCTAATCACATTTGTTTCTCAATGTGGGATTGGTGAGGGGCGAGAAGAAGTCGGTGAGCATAGAGGCTTCCGTAGGCTCGTCGCAACTACGATATGATCATCACCCCATATGGGGGTTGAAAATCAAGATAGATGACGAATTGGTTGAAGAGCATGTTTGACAGATTGTAGAACCGATTCGTCCGCTGGTTAATACTGCCTAGACGGTTTGGCCGGGTCAAGTACTCTGTAATCACTGATCAGTCCTAGTGGATTCAGCTAGTCAAGCTAGAAGAATCCCACTATCCCATGGATACAACCATAGACATGCCGAGGCGTTAAGCCAAGGATCAAGCTTTGATCCAAACGGGATGCGGGTCCAGTCAATTCAGCGGAGCGCACATCATCATCGTTCCGTCGAAAATTAGATCGTCACCCAGCCAAAGACGCAAGAGCCACAAGAGCCACTGTGCAGGACTAATATTTACTAGTAGTTCCGTCGAACTATGGTCTCTGGATCAACTGTAAATCAGAAATAAAACAGGGGAAACAGGGGAAATTGGGCAGCAAACGAAACCAGGTCGTTGGTAAACAATCAATCTCCCTGCCAACCACCCCATAAAATAATATATCGTGACAAGATCAATCGATTTTAGGAAAAGAATAGGTCAGTCTAGATAATTGAGAGCGTAGCGTAATATGTATGGATTCGGCTGTCAAGTGAATTGAATTTTAATAAAAAATAGATGAAAACTTGGAAGTATAAGTGATATCATATTAATAAATGTAATTATGAAAAGGCGACGAATTGAACAACTCTTGCATATCCAAGGCACATAGCCTTATTAAGAACCTTCCATTTCAAGGTTCGTTTAAGAGAAGGAAGCAACATTGCGAGCTCTCAAGGCAATCCCGACCTCCTTGTCATTGCAGCCGGTCCGTCCCTGTCAGCTACGCATAGTAAAGTTCTATCATGGACCCGTTCTGTAATATGATTGGCTAAGAAGTTTAAGCAACGCCAACGCATCAAACTCCCACACACCCCAGCAAGTTTCCAATGTTCCTAAGGCAGGAAGTCCCCTCGCAGCTCCAGTCTCTTACCTTACCAGCTTTTTTTTCCCCAAGACAATATTAACAAAGCCTCATAAGCCTATTATCGTTTATTCATCTTCCCCTCACCCCCCACGACTCTACCGCCATATCGAGGAGGGAGTCTCGAGGCTTTGCGCTTGGCCTCAGGACAGTCCTGTGGCTCCAGAATTCCCCGTACACTGTTAGTATGCGGGTGTATTTCGTATTGGACGAGAGAAGTTTCACACGCATCGTCCTGCAAGCAAGAGAGTGGGATCTTACATCTAGCCCACTCACCCTCGCCCACCCGAGTGGGCAAGAGACATCAGGAGGGAGAGAAAAAAGCAGGAAAATAAATGGTACACGGTGAAGTTCGCATAATCGACTTGAGTGTGCTTGCGCCGCAATACCTTGTGGATTTCCTTATATCTTGTAAGTGTGTATGGATTCCTAAATGTCCTTATGAGTCGGTAAATATTAAATGATGGTTCGATTTGGCTCTCAACATGTTTTACTGCTTTTTTCCCCTCTAAATTTTTTTAATTTCTGTGGACGTGCTGTATTCGTATAAGTGCGGGCGGGCCTGGGTTGTGTTGCCGCCCCGGCGCAAATGAGGGGGCTGGGATATGAAGAAAAGTAGAGCTGAAGCTCTGCGCAGCTTTCCCTCATAATTCTCCTCGTTCTACCAACAACAACCATCAACCAAAAAAATAATTTCCTCAATTATTCCTATTTTCATTTTCATTATTTCGGTGTTCCGGTATTGATTCAACATACTTGTGTTTATTCCCTGCAACACCATTAGTTAATTGTCCTCATTATCGTCTCGTACCTCACATGACATCGTCGTGTAGACTCACCGTTGTTGTTTTGGTTGTTCTGGACACCGATTCCTTCTAACACCGTACCCAGTTTTCGCATTTCCTTCGCATCTTCACGTGCGTGGTTAATCGACAGCTGCGCAAACATACCCGGCCTCATTTGTCCGGGATATCTGTTCATCTCCAAATTTCTCTTGACACCTAAGACCGATATCGTTCACCGCTGCACCACTCGCTGGGGTACATACAACGAAGCAGCCAGAGGATTGGCCAGGGAGGAAGCGGCCAATTAAGTGGAGGCGAGGCCGCATAACTTGACAACTGGACATATACTCGGGCACCAAAATGGGAGTCGATTCCAGAACAGCTCCTCCGTTACCCGCCCCGACCGAGACCGAGTCCCAGATCACTACCACCGATCTTACCGAGCTTGCTGCTTCCGATGTTTCCAAGGCTGCCGACGACGACAGATCCCATTATTCCCTACCGGACGACGGAACTCCCGTCACCATTAAGACCCGCGGCCATAGGCCTAATCGCTCTCAGACCTCTCTCCTAATCGAGTATTTCGAGGGTGGGAAGAGCGGTGTTTCTGGCACTTCCGGTTCTAGTGAGCGAAAGCCTAGCGTTCGCGTCCGCCTAACCCCATCCAAGACTCGTGGTAGGAACGACCACATTCAGATCACCGAGACCAAGAGCAGCAGAAAGCGTTCTTCGTCCAGAAGGGCAGTCGCGAGCCCAAACGTCACTCGAAGTGAATTAGACATTATGACAGACCCGGAAGACGCAAGGAGCATGCATTCCTATGCGTCCGCCACGGAGGAGTCCAATGTCTCCCGTAACCCCATCGAGGTAGAGATTGACTCGAGAAGTCATCATCGCCGCCGAAAAGTATCAAGCCCGCTGATTCCTGCTACCGATAGCAAGGCCTCGACTTATCAACCACCTAACATGTCCGACATCTCGGCCATTCCCACCGACAGTTTCCTAGATGGTTCCGGTGGAAACTCATTCGCGCTGAATGAAAAGCGTGCCAAGAGCCCCGCTCCGGCTCCTACAACTGAAAGGACACATCGTAAGGTTCGAAGCTCTAGTCATGATCGGAGCGTCATGCAAAAAGCGGTCGAGAAGGCGAGCAAGCCAGAGCGAAGACACAAGTCGAAAAGTAGAACGGGTAGCTCTGGTGATAAAGAAAACGACAAGCGCAGATCTAAAGGAACCCACAAAGAATCTGTGGTTTCAGCCGCTGAGTCGAGCATTCTTTCCTCTCAATTATCTCCCAGCCACCACTCTTATAATTCACATTCTTCTTCAAAAGTATCCATAAATAATCCGAAGCTACTTGAGACCGTCGAGGACGCTATCCGACGACTTATCCTCCCCGAGCTGGATGCCATTAAGAGAGAGCGAAGTCAGCGAGAATCTCGGAAAAGCAAAGATCGCGATTCCCTCTCGAGTCTCACATCAGCGTCCCGCGAAGAGATTTCTGGAACGATTAAAAGGAAATCTGCCGACACGACTCAATCGACCAAGTCGAAGGACAAACGAGATAGGGAGGCTAGAAATGACCTGTCGCCCCAGAGCAGCATTGAACATGTTTCAGTTGTTATCGATGCCCCACAAGATGAAGATCTGACGCCTCGTCGAGATCGCGATCGCGAAACGCTTACAGATTCTGCTTTGGACTCCGCAGTCAGTGGCTCTGCATTGCGATCACGATCTAGGGGCGATGAAAAGAGACAGCGTAGGAGAAGACGCGCGGAGACCCCAAAGCGTGATAATGGCGAAAGATATGGCGATGATTATGATGGCGCCGAGCACGAGGTGGTGCCGCCTATGCCTCTTCAGAGTGAAATTAACCCATCCGAGTTGACACGAACTTCTATATTATCAGCCGAGACCGATCGACCTCACTCTGCGAGTGAGGAGATGGTGCCGGTCCAAAAGGTCCCACGAGGCGTCCCTTCGATGGAATCTCTCCAGAGAACTCCTTCTCCTTCACGATCACCAAGTCATAACCTTCAAGGCTTAGGCGCTCAACATGCTAACATATCACATGGTGACCTAAAAGCACTTCCTCGTAAAGGAAACACCGAATATAGAGATGAGTATAGGACTGACGAGTTCGGAAACCGGTACATAAACCAGGACCGAGATGAGTACGACGATGAGTACGATGAGGCTGGTAATCTCTCTGAGCCAGGCATGTACGATGATGATGCAGCCATGCAATCTTTCTATGGATCCCAAGACGTGCCAGCCCCATTACGTTATGTTCCCTATCAACAAGAAAGACGTGGACTGAGTCCCATCCAGAGCGTGTCGGGGATTACGGAGGGAGAAAGCGATCTCCACGGTTACCGAGATACGAGAACGATGCAAACGGAAAGCGAACTCTCATCTCCAGACAAATCACTCCTCAACCGAGACCTTCGATCTCCAAGTTCCATCCCCAGCAACCTGCGAAGCCGTGAGTTTTTGGACGAGGCTAGCAGTGTGAGGAGCTCCGGTATCGATTACAGAAATACCCAATACACTGATGATAGTGAGGTTGATCATGTGACTTCGGGACAAGCAGTACATGTCGTCGGAGGGAACCCCGAGATGGTACACCAGAATTTTGCACCAGAATCTGCTGTGGCGTCGCTGGTCGAGGGGTCACAGCTTGATCCTTCCGTTCTGAGTGGCTCTACTGGGGTCAGGCAGGATTACCGTGATTCACAATTTTCGTACGGTGACGACTCAAGAGGAGTAAGTCCTACGAAGCGCTCGGTAGAGAGTCGTCATGAAGCAACCGAACGGCAACAAAACCAATCGCCTACACTGTCAAGAGATCGTGACCAATCAACGGCTTCTAGAGAATTCTCGGAATATGAACTCGATGAATTCGGCAGAAAGGTACCTCGATCAAACTACCGCAACTCCCCCACAGTCTCTGAGAGCGCTATTACAAGCGTTGCTCTACAGCGGGCAGCGCAAGCCGCCCTCAAGCGAAAGGCCGTTGGCTCTGGCCCAAGTCCAAATACCGAAGCAGATGAGGGTGAGTTTATTGGCGAAGGTGTTTCGCGAAATCGTTCCTTCAAAGAGCGAGCCACCAAGGATGGTTACCGACCGGACGCTACTCCGCGACATAGCGTCGATCGTCTTTCAGATTACGATCATCCAACATTGGGGGCTAGTGGCCTCCCAGATTTGGACGACCCGATGCCAGAGATAGGATATGGCTATGACGAACGAACTCCTTCAGTTGTACAAGGACCTCTCGGTGGATCGCAACACGGAGACAGAGATCACTGGCCAGCAGAACCAACACCAACCTACGATAGGTCATATTCTTATGATCGTGCTGTGACACCTAAGGCGAACAGACAAGACAACAGCCACGGCCTCGGTATATCCGATGCGGAAGCCCTAGCCACCCCTGCAACCGCAGGAGCTATGGCCACATCACATAGCCGACAACCCAGTCAAGAGCAGGACGACGAGTGGCAGAGAACTTCCGGAGACCGCAAGCGAGACACCCTGGTCACAAACCCTTACGAGGGAGCCAGTCCGATAGCCAATCTTCCTGGTGTAGATGGAAACATGTTAGGTGAAACTGGCTTCAGAGCGGATACCTACAGAGGCGGTTTCCATACTGGTAGCCCCGGAATAACTGGAGGCGATGAAGGTTATATCTCTGCCGCACCCAACGAGGCCCGCGATCGATCTGATATCAAGGGGAAGGAGGTTCCCATGATGAGCCAGCCTAATGTGAGGGAATCTGAAGACCCGTTCTATGCCCCGAAGGATCCAAGACATCTTGCCGGGCTTTCTCAAGCAATGGGAACACCACTGTATGATCCCTCTACCGGAACTGGAATTGACAGGATTCAATCGAAGGACATCATTGCCCTGATGGAGCACGTGAGTATATCCTCAATCATGTAGCGGTTTCTTTACTAACGTCTCTGCAGCTTATGGTCCGAGATGCGCAACGAAGTGCTAGAGATACCGAGATCCTCGTGACCCTTGTCCGTTCCGCAGCTGATATGCGTAATTCGTTCGAAGATATCAAGAGGATGCTAGCGGATAGCGAAGACCAGATCATAACCGAGGTGAAGGATAATACGGAAAAGACAGTCAAGCGTCATCTTGGCGGGCCTCGACCATTCCCCGGTAGCAGCGCTCGATCCATCCAGGGCGGCTCCCAGGCCGGCACCGAAGACGCCAACGTGAAGAAGCGAAACTTCCTTCGACGGGCACTCCAAGGCCTTAGCTCCAAGGGCGCCAACGATCTTACTAGAATTGAAGACCTGCTAAATCAGCTACTCGATGATGTCAATGATCTCAAGCATCAGTCCGGCGGGCCGACAGGCCTCATGAGCACACGAGCTCAATCGATTGAGAACATACAACCCGAGGTCCAGTACGAACAAGACCGGGGTTATGAGCCCGAAGGTCATGCTGGAACCTCAACAGCTAGCCATGCTAGCCAGTCGGGACACCTGTCGATACCCCAATCTCGTGGAACGTCTAACAGGTTAGCCAACGAGCGCAAGTTCTCCGATCATCGTATTAGCACCGTGCCGGAAGATGACGACGAATATAACGACCATTCCGCGCCGCCACTAAGTCAATATGAGATGCACGGAGGAATGATGTCTCCCAGCGATGAGCGACCAAGAGGTGGATCGGTACCTCTAGGCACGCCGCCGCAAAATTCGCCGCAAACACAGCATTATTCAGCTAGCAATGAGAACACTCCTCGAACAGAAGAGAGCAAGAAACACAAATCAAGGGGGTCGTCTAGTTTCTTCCCTAAGATCTCACGGTGGTCTGAAACAACGACATCAAGTTTAGGAAAGGTTTTCCGAAGCAGCGGTGCCTCCAAGAAACACGACCCGCCTGAGGACTTCCTACAACATGCTCCTCCTTCTCGGTCGGCCTCGGACATCGGGAACTACGAGCAGTTCCAGCATCAGGACGTGTACGAATCTGATAAGTTACACTCTGGCTTCTCAGAACAAGATCTGCGCCCCGCAACCGTGGACTCCAACTTGCCCAGCATGACTGCCCCGCAGCAACAAATCCAGCAAACCCCTATGCACCAGCCCACTGCACCCATCCCATACTCCACCCCGGAAGATCCTAAATACAGGGCTCATCGCAACTCGCTCAACTTGCAGCACCCGCAACCGCGACAAGGACGTGTGGAGCGTTTTGGAACAGCGTTGGAGTCTTCGGCGCAAGACTACGACACGCCTATGTCTCCGAGATCAGCCGACTGGGCTGGCTCCGCAACTTCATTGACCAGATTCCCCGCCCAGAACACTAACCGTTATAGCGACAACAGCGCTATGAACTCGGGCCACGGAGGAGATGATTATCACTGGCAAGGAATGACATCTCCTAGCCCGCAAGGACCACCACGACCTCCCAAGGAGCCGCTCGACGGTCCTTCACCTGCATTCACGCAGACACCCCCTCAACATGACCGGGTGAACAAGCTACAGAAGAAGCATGGCAGCCCATTGCCACAACAAAGCGTCGAGAGTGGCTACGGTACAGCCACCGCTACCCACGCCGGAAGTTACCATTCTGGTAGCCCGAAACCAGAGAACAGAAATCTGAGCGCCGCCCTCGGGGTTCCAACCCGACGACCTAGCGGCCCAAGAGCGATGACCCCTAGTCGAGGCAGCGAAGATGGAGAGGAGAGACGTCGAAAGCGAGGTAAGTCATAGTCACTTTCTTGGACATCACAGTCAACATTGCTAACTTCATACACAGACACGTTCGGCACAGTAGCTAGCCCTTCGAGCGTTATTAGCCAAGAGTCCGAGACGTTTTAGGAAAACGCTCGCCATCTTGACGTTCTAGCGCCTCAATCTCCATTTCACGTTGATTTCAAAAGTTAGAGGGACGAATGAACGACTTCACGGTTGACATTAAGCGGCTGCTGGGTAGCCGTGTTTTAAATATAATAATTGCCTTTGCAGGCGTTTGGACCTAGGTAGTACATGACGGCTTCTTCCCATGGAAGGGCACGAGAGGACAAAAGGGATGGACATTTGCGTTGTTTTCGGAGAGCTTGATATGACGAAGCACGGCACGGCATCGCATGGGTTGGTTGCGGTTAGCTTGGCGATAAGATGATTTAATCGATTGACTAAGCTAGGCTGATGAGTTGCGAGAGATACCAGAAGATTTGATTGATATCCTGAATCGAACCCTTTTCATAATGAGTTACGAATGGGTTGCTAGGATAGGTGGAGTGGAGGGGTGTTGAATAATAGCAATGAAGATCAGTTGTTGATGGTCATTATGAGTTTTGTTATGGGTGCTTTGTGATTTGATGTCTTGTTTTACGTAAAATTTGAGTCGTATTCGTAGGTAGCCTTGGGTCTCTTAGTAAGATCGATTGATACCTACAGTACGAAACGTAGGTATTAGGTGACCGGTTACTGTATCCTCCCAAGAGCTAGACGCCAAATTTGACAGCCAAGATTTAAACTACTTGTCATCTATCAACCGGTTTGACCTCGACGGACAAACCTGTGGCACTCATTTAAGTCCGAGGCAGACGGGTATCCTCAATCCCGATCTCCTGCTCCGGCGGATTTAGTGAAAACGGGACTAAAACTACGGGATTCGTCGCTCTCAACACCGGCGTACATCACGGAATTAGCTTTTGCCATGTTTCAGTTGTATAGGTCAATTCCGTAATGAAAGTTCCTAGGAAAGTAATTGAACAAGCTGATTTATCACTCGAAAGGTACCCAAATCTTGGAATCTACCTCCCAGGTACTCCATAGCCCTCGTATAACCGTTTCCTACACATGCGTGAGGCACTTCTTAACAATCACTAGGTACCTACTAGGTAGGTACCTACCTAGGTATTGGCTACCCGGATTTAGGATATCACTTATTGAACCGGATATAACGAAAACAGTGAACGGGTCCGACAGCGTTCCTCCGTTTCGGTGATAATAACTCTGATACCAAAGAACGGAGGAAGTCAACCGGACCAAGCGGCTATGGAGTTAGGTAAGAGCTACACTCCCGCAACTTCCCCGGATTTACGTAAATCGGGACCCGTTCGGAGGTAGCGCTTACTGCATTAGGTGTTCCTTCTCTCCGCATTTTCGGGAACTATGTGGGTAGGCGGGGCATGGAAATAGGGCGATCGTGTGGGGTTACCGTTCAAGCGCATTCATCTCAACCTCCGTCCAGATCCTAGCTTAAGTCCATGAATTATGGCATTCACGGCTTACACTATAGAAACTCGCCGAAAAGCCGGACTTAGGTGTTTGTTTGGTGCTATAGCGAGCGGTTTTATTGCAGGTAAGAGCGTGTGTTCGTATACGGCTGTTAATGAACATGCCCGTTACACCATAAGTCTTTTTTCAGTAGAGCTACGAATTCTAACTATCTACCTCAGTATATACCTAATTCTCCTGATCCTTCCTTTTTCCTGTTCCTCTAGCATCCATTCCAGCCAGTCCCTTGTTTTCCCCCACCTAGGCGGCATGCCACGACTTAACTAATTCATGAGCAGGAGGACATTCGGCCCACGAATACCACGTGTTTCTAAACACAAGCTTAACCTCCTCCGGAGATCCAGGTGAATACGCCGTAGGAATGGCCGCAGCATGAAGCTCCGGCGACCGTAACGCGGGCCAGTAATGCTTATTACGTCCCTCCACGCGATCGAACACCTCCTTCGCCTGGCTCTCCAACGCAGCCACTAAATCCGTCCATTCAGTCCTCTCGACAATATCTCGTCGCTTGTACAGGACATCGCAAGTAGCGTTTTCCCGCACCCACTCCATCTTCTTCTCATAACTAGTGTTCCGCTTCGCAGGCTTGTTGAACTCCTTTTCGAGCCCGCGTATGTCCAACAGAAGCCGGACCTTGACATTCACCAGAGACACAATGATACTTAGATCGAAAAGCGCCTTCGCGATCCCGCCGAGGGGCTCGAACACGTCCTCGTCGTGTAGATTGAGAAACGGGCTCTCCGGGTTACCCCATTCGTAACCGCTCTGCGCGCCGATGGTCCCGTACCACTTGATGAAATCGTAGGCCTCCTGGTCGCGGCCGAGCCGTAGGTACAGCGCTGGCACGTGGCTTCGGATCCCCTGGTTATCCCCCGGGTTCAGCTGCAGCATGTCCAAGCTGTGTTCTAGTGCTTCCTCGACCGCAGCTCCGGTCTTGATGTTTAGCAGTGTGGAGATCAGGTCGAAGCGCGCTTGCATGTATGGTCGTGTGGGCGTGAATCTCCAGAAGGAACCCCGTGCCGTTTCGAATGGGTTCGCTTCTAGGAACATGTCGCCGGGGCGGGCGCGTAGGGCGGCTTCTTCTTGGGCGAGCTGGGCCCGCGCGTTCTTGATTAGGTTGCAGGAGGACTTGTGCTGTGGCCGATGGGCCCGCTGGTGGGCGCCGCCGCAGTAGTAGACGGCTCGGCAGGCGCCGCATTTTAGTAGGTTGTTCCGGACGTGGCAGTTCGGCCCCGAACAGTTGCCCCAGTGGAGAGCGAGGTTCCAGCGGTTGTAGAGGCCGTTGGGTGCTGGTGGGAGATCCATGATAGGTTTTTTACCTAGATACCGGAAGATTTGGTTCTTGTTGGTTGGTATATGGTAAGTCGGGAGTTAATAAGTTGTTAGCTTGATAGGTAACTAGACGATGTGAAGCTGCTCTTCAAGGAATTTTAGGCCACATACGTATGGAGCTTCTCTCTGGCGGTGTGGAAATTGTCAGTGCTTTTTCTGTCACTTTCCGAGACAGGGATCACCGTATGATGCAATGTATTCAGAAAAGAGTATTGGATTTTTTTAAATCAAGTATTGAAGTTTGAAATCTTTTTTGACTTAATAGATCTAGTTGAAGATGATTACAACAGTTCGTTACAAGAAAGTAGTGTTACCTCAGAGAATGCATCGTCACTGGGTAACCATGGTCCATATTCATCTAGGAGATATACAGATGTAACTAATAGGTATAGAAATCCCTGGTCATATGATAATACCCTTGTACGCGGCTACGTTGTTCCCCTCCTTTACCATGAGACGTATGAGGCACAGCGTGATAATTATTAACAACAATTCCGCGGATGCTACTATTCCAACTTCTCGTCATGAATACCTACCTAGTAGGTAGCTATATATAGTTTATAAAAGTTTTTTGATATGGACAATATAGGAGCCACAACTAAAATACGAGGGTTCGCCGAGTATTTCGTAGCTAGCCTCAAGCTAGATACTATGAATTGGACCGAGGAGTTACGGCTTATTGTGTGTTCCTGTGTACTTGCTGCTATGATGTAAGTGTTTCATCACTGATAATTACCGAGGCTCATCCACTGAACCTTTTACCAGTGTGAAATCTATCTCGACCATCAGTCAGAGGCTGCATGATTATCCCGCATGTAACTTCGCATGCAATAAATCCGCCTCATATTTCTATGAGCCACCTAAGAGTCTAAGGAGATGCATACATCGGACACCGGACAAATTGGAGGGGATTGTCATTGAGGGTGTGTAGATTCCCGTGGAGGCGTTTTCGCTTAAGTACACCGGTCGATAATATCTTCACATATGAGGTTGAGGCGTCTTGATGCAGATTAATGGCTGTCATTTCTTGTGCGACGGGTTCTCGGGTAACCCATTCGGCAGTGGTTCCTTGTGCATGCGAGTTCTTTATTAGGTATCTAAAAAAGGTTTAGCTAAGGGATAAGTGCGTTAACAATAACGTCCCAAGCGTGCTCTCGACACTTGGAAGGGTCCTTAGATTTCCTAAGAGAGAATTGTAAGTCCTTCCAAAGAAGTTGGGGATGGATTAAGAGATAGCCCGAATCTGGTCCTGGAAAGCTGACGCTCTTCAATAGTCGGATCATACCAGAGTTTTCACGCAGTTCGTCCAGTACTTCTTCTCCGATAAGTTCCTGGGCTTTTCTGCGATGTCCCTTGCATATACTCTGCTCCACGAAGGCCAGAATTAATGCTGCCATAGACGCTGCTACAGGTGCTGCGAATGAGGTCCCGCTGTCTAGTCTGAAAGAGTTTCCTTTTATCATAGGCCAGTGTGTAAGGACATTATCTCCTACTACCATGAAATTATCGGTGTTCAAGTTCGGAAGGGGTGTGAAACCTGATTTCGTGCCGTTCTCATCGCAAGAGTGAATCCCTATCGCGCAAGCTTCTTCTCTAGCTGGCCATGTTGACTTTTGGTAGCTTCCACCATTCGACATAGCTGCGAATACCACAATCCTCTCCTTCTGAGCCCGTTTAAGAGCTTCCCTAACGATTCCGGGCGAATACTCATATCCGAAAGACATATTGATGATATCTGCGTGATTTTCAATAGCCCAGTCTATTGCCTAAGATTATCAAGATGTCAACGTCTATATCCAATCAATGAAGTATCACATAAACGTACCTTGGCAACTGCGGTAGGCTGTGGACACCTTTCTGCACTCGAAACATCCGCACTTTTACCTTCAGTAATTCCGCGGTTTCTATTCCCCACACACACACGGGCAATGTCAATATCTGCTCTTGGAGCTAATCTTAGAATAATGCCAGCAACCTGGGTTCCGTGACCGTCAAGATCTTGTACATCAGTCTCAGAACCACCGCAGAAGTTAATCTTATTCTTTATCCGGTCAATTTGCCGTGGTTCTCCAGTGGCTGGTACTTGCTTTCCATGCTCAAACCGCAGCGCTCGTGGTTGAAGCCAATCTTCATGATCGAGGTCTATCCCAGTGTCCAATACGGCAACTTTGATTCTCTTGTCCTTCTCTTTGAAGTCAAAGTAATTTCTCCAAGTGGATGTTAGCTCATTGAATGTCTTTGGCTGAACGAGACCTGAACTGGAACTGGAGTTAGCCCGTGTACATCCATCAGTCTATGGAATGCTTACTCTGGAATGGAAGTTGAGAAAAGTCCGCCGTCAAACCCACCATCAACTTCTGGGTCAGTATTCGGATTAAGCTCAATATCCCCTACAACTTCTTCCGATTGATTGGGCTCGCTCTTCTTGAATTTGGGCGGTCTCACGATTCTTACTTGTCGTATAGCTTGGGCTGTGGGCGACATGAACGTTTCGTTCTCTGCTCTGATCATTCGGAACGGACTAGGAGAACGGCGCCTCGCTGGACTACGACTAGGCGGTACTGTCAAGCCCTTCGGACTGGCCAACGTTTCCAAGAAATCTGCTATTTTAGTATGGTTCCATTTCCTAGCTAAGGTGATCGCATTGTCACCCTGATCTGTTTCGGCCTCTATGTAGGCACCGTGCTGTATTAAGGCACGAACAAGTTTCTCATGTCCGATGTCGACGGCCATCAAGAGGGCCGTCCATTTTCGGTTCTTTGAACGACAGTTTACGTCGACGCCTTTATTTAGCAGGTACTCGGCTCCTGTAAAATTACCCCTAACTGTAGCGTTATGAAGTGGTGTCCGGCCTCCCGTGTCTCTACAGTCGATAAATTTCGCGTCTCCGACTTCCGCAGCATATACCAGGCTAAGTTCATCCGTGCTATTTGAAGCACGGGCTAGGAGCGAGCGGACTTCTATCTTACCGGCAACGGTCACGAAGTTACCCAAGTTCGCGCGTAGCCACGATAGATTCTCCAGCTGGAAGCACCACTTGTTGATGATGTCTCTGATCTCACCTCGGAGAGGCTGGTGCAATTTATCTGCATAATCATATGCATCCTCTCCGTTGGAATCTTTCGCATAGGGGTCAGAGCCAAAGGCGCAGAGGATGAGCGTATTGAGACGGCGCCCATACTTCACAGCAATATGGAGAGGTTGGACTCCACTTGTTGCTGTTTGTTTGACCAAGGCTCCCTTCGCGACAAGTAGGTGCAGTACATCACAACTGTCTAATGATGCTGCTATATGTAAGGGTGTGTACCCTGCATTGGAAACAGCCGTTGGTAATATCTGGGAGTTTACATCCGCTTTAGCATATATCAACGTCGCTGCCACATATGAATGGCCACCAATAGCAGCAAAGGTTAGCGGCGTCCAACCTTGCCTCGTGGGGGCGTCAACTGGTTCCCCGTGTGCAAGGAGAATCTTCACAACATCATGATGACCGTCCATTGCCGCATAATGTAAAGGTGTACGAGTCCGTCCAGGGAGAATTGCGTAATTCGGGTTATCTTTGAATATCCGTCGTACAGCATTGATGTCGCCCTTTTTCGCCGCATTGTTAAGTGCAGTGTCCGGTTCAAATGTGGGTATCATCTTCTCCAATACGTTGCTCATAATTAGGTAAATAAAAAAATAATTTCAAAGACGACCAGGAGTTTGTGCAATTCTATGATACTATGGTATCTGAATTTGACGATGGTAAGGGTTACCTATAGGCATTGAGCAACGCCGCTACAGAAGAAAGATGATGCGAGGATGTATACACCTCAAAGCCTTCCCCGAAAACGCGAAGGTGAGATGCCCTGTCTCTCTAAGTATGCCTACCTACCTAGCTAGGGTAGGTTAGTGTAATCAGCCTACTGGCCAGATCAGCTAAATTCTGACTGACTGACTGACTGACTGACAGTACATCCAGCCCTAATAGACAAATAAGAGTAATGATAGCCGAGAAATAGCGCCGATTTGTGGCTGTGGCTGCTATTTTGGCCCCCAAGACCAAGACCACCCACCAATCAGAACCCCTATACTACGCAGAACCTGCAGGCTCGCGGGATACAATAACATGGCTGAGCTGAATATCCCCCTCTTGGAATATGATAAGCAAGGTGGAATCAAGTTCTAGCTCTGAGAGGGAAGCTATTTGCAAAGAGAAAGATTAACAAACCCTTTCGGATGAAAAGGGGTATGTGAAATTTGAGTCTGGAAGGAATTTCCACGGATTAAATACCATTATCGATTCACTTCTATAGCCTTCATAATTAAGCTATAATTACACTACAAAGTTCTCGCAGATTGATCGTCAAAACCGGAAGATTAAATTGAATCCTCTAGAAACAATGGCGAACACTTCCGGCCGCATTGCAGGCCCCATACGATGGCACATCTACCACGAACCCCAACCCCCCAAAACCCGTATGTCGCTGGGAAGCATTCTCACAAAACCAGACGACCTCGAGACATCTCTCAACTACGGAAGCGACTTCAAAGAAATCCCCGAAGAAAAACGGGAAAATTGCACGCCAATGGTCCAGCGCATCATCAAGTCCGAGCTATCAAAAGATCTCAGCGGCAAGCTAAGCGCTCTCCTACCAGCGTTTCCCGGGATCAGCGCCGGCGGAGGCTTGGAAGGTGCCCGGTCTAGTAATGCTCAAGCCACGTTCGTGTCGCAGAATGTGCGCGCGCAGATCATATCCCCGGACACGGCGAAGGAGTACATGGACCAGGCGCTGCTGGCGCCGAAGGTGCTTGAGTATGTTCGGAAGTGCCTGTTCACGAAGCCGCTGTACCTCATCGTCGGCGTTGCGACGTGTAGTAATCTAACTGCGAGCGAGACGCGTGGGGGTGGTGGGAATGTTGCCGCGAGTGCGGAGGTGGGGGCGTTGGGTGCCCAGGTTACCGGGAGCTTTTTGGCGGCGAATCAGGGGTCTGTTGGGAATGAGTTTGTGGTTGATGGGGAGTGCGATTTCGCGTACCGTGTGAGGGAGTTTCAGTATTCGAGGAGGAGGAAGGTGTTTAAGAAGTCCGGGGATGTGACGGATGGGGCGATGTTCAGTAGGGATGAAGAAGATGTAGATGAGGACGAGGGCGAAGAGGTGCCTGAGTTCGAGTATCTTGAGGATGAGGATGAGGATGTTGAGTCAGAGGGGATCACGTTGGAAGTACCATGCGAAACTGAGTTATAGCCATATTTATATACATTGGTAGGTGTGAGGTATGTCACCACGCCACGTCAACTCTTTAGGAAGTGAGTCCGCAATAATCTTGCGACTGTTTCATGTCCCTGATCAGCTGCCCGATAAAATGGTGTGTATCCGTAGTGATCTTTTGCCTTAGTATCTGCACCATGCTTGAGGAGTAAGTGTACTATGGGATAATTTCCCTTGTCAGCTGCTCTATGTAGGGCAGTTTGAAGATAAGTATTCCGGGCGTCTATGTTGGCATTTTTGGACAGAAGAAGTCTAACGACCTTCTCTGCGCCCGCTTCAGCCGCTCGGTACAACGGTGTTGCACTGTAACCGTCAACCAGATCGATATCCGCACCATTCTCGATCAGCAATTTGGCCATTACATCGTCGGCCTGAGCCGAAGCTTTGTGTAGGGGTGACCAGCCAGCAACGTCCCTGAAGTTAACTTCAGCACCAAGTTTAAGAAGCAATGCTGCTGTATCTGCATGCTCATTCTCTGTTGCGCGATGCAATGCGGTCTGCCCGTTAGAGTCCCTGTCATGAACCGACGAGCCTGACTCTATCAAATCCGATGCTACGCTTGTGAGTCCAAAAGAAGAGGCCAGAGCTAAGCCCAAAACCTTTGTTCGTGGTCGGAAGTATGTGCGCTTAGCTAAGTTATCTGTGTAGTCCTTCACCCAGGTGATAAGGTGTACCTTGGCATCGTATTCTAGGAGTTCAACAGCCCGCTGATTGGCTTCATCGTCGCATGCTTCTCTTAGATGATCCCCCCAGTGCTGAGCTGCGTAAGAGAGAAGAGGATAGTCTCGTAGTAAGTCTAGGAAAAACTCTTGATTTTCCAGGTCTTCAATTTGGCAATCGAAGACATCGAAGTGTAGATATGTCAAGCAAGCAGAAGCGATTTCCTTATTTGCGTCATGTAAGAGGCGTTTTCCTCCACGTTGAAAATACTCCTGTGTTGTGTAATGAACGAGGCTGATGGTGTTGCTGTTCTTGTTGATGATAACCAACCCAGCACACACGGATACCAGTAAATCCCGGCTCGGTATGCCATCTTGATCAAGATAGTTGTCGCCCTGCTCGATAGCTAAAGCATGCTGTACCTCGATGACTGTCAGGGGTCTAGCAGCATAAAATATCCAGCCAAGAACTTTGATTGCGAGATCTGCGTGATCTCTAGGATTCTGCAATTCGATGCGAACCATTAGTTCTTCGTATATAGAATCAAGGCCCTCAGGTAATGTCTCCAGAGCATTCTTGATTTTACGGCGTGTAGTTTTGTTTATTAGCGTGTCCAAATAAAGCCGAGCCATTAGGAACCTATAGCAGGTTATGAGCTAGATAGTAGTCAGAAATGATTATATCTTAAACTTACATGCCCTTCACCTTCTGCAATATCAGCGATATAATTGTTTCTCTCAAAGCCGGCTCATCTGCGAGATGTTTTTTCATACTCGAGGTACTCTCAATCCGTTGTTGGAGATAATTCCTGATATCTGTAGAACTGGCTTCAATGGTAATGCGAATGGAATCTTTCAACAACTCTTCGAGATCTGGGATCGGCCTAGATGTTACAAGTATAGACATTCGATGTTGCAATTTCCTTAGTTCGGTTATCCAGGTTGATCGGACGTCGTCAGTATCTGAACACTCGTCTAATGCGTCAACGATAACAAATACTTTCGAGAAGCTATGTACGACACTCTGGAGTAATTCGACTATATCGCCAGCTGAGGGTCGCGTATTTTCTTTCGTGTGGTGAGCGTAGAGATCTTGGAGGTCTTCTGAAAAGGGTCCCCTTGAGACCAGTTGTTGGAGAATGCTCGCCATAATATTGACCGGTGTCTGAATCTCGATATCTTTATAACTGAAGTATATGTAGGCTATTCCAACATCGCAATTCCTGTACTCTTGTCGTAATTGCTCGATGATGTAGGACCTGAGATGTATTAACAGTCGTTCAATGTTGGGCAAACAATCTCTAAATGGTAGGTACTTACGCATTTATCGTCTTCCCTATACCGGCTAGGTATTGACCTCTAAGTTAAGTCATCCCATAGAACAACAAGGGAAATCTTACGTAAACCACTACACCACAGCAACATGCCCATAGAAGACTTCCATTCTTTGAAATGTGGTAGCTCAAGTAGCTGCCGGGCTCCCTCATCTTGACGGACTTTGGTTGATAGACTCTCCCGGTGTCTATTTTGGAAACCGATTGTGAGGGGCGTCAACCAGGCGTATATATCTGTCATAATAGTCGCTGGCGAACTTGTTAGTTTATGAGCAAGTCACTAGGTACCTACCTAGGTAGGTGGGCAAGGGAGGTTTATACTCTTACCTTCCTGCTGTAACTTCATCAGGCGGATGTCTGTCGCAACCTGTTTGACGTCATTCGACATACTAGCTGATAATTGTAGTACAGTATCAATATGTTGCTGAGATATGATAGATGCATCACTGCTAGTTGTAAGTATTAGGCTTGCCATTTATGTGTAATAGTTCACTACCTCGGTAGGAGGTAGGTACTAGGTAGATAAGTAGGTAGACTTACATATTCAGTACATCTAATACTAACCCGAGGTTGTCTTTGAGGTCGTCACAAACTTCGCGCAACTTGACAAGAGTACTCTCCTTAAATGGATAGAAGACCTTTCGCTTCGCATTCTCGAGTTGAGTCTTCACGGTGCCATCGGGATTACGAGCGCGGATTTTATCAAGCTTCTTCGCAAACACATCTAGCCCCTCTTTGCAGCATCTAATGTTCTCATCAACCATAGCGATGATTTGCTTGTTAAAGCGCCCCTGGGATAGAGTAGAATGAACGGCGAGTAGTATTCTACCTATATCCTCTACTGAGGCACACATCTTGTCAATATCATCTCGAGAGTCTCTGAAGGCGTTGTAATAGGTTAAGATGCCCTGGCACATCGTAATCCCCAATGATAAGAGGCCCGCCGCACCCGACACGACGCCAAGTAGTTCAGCCATTCCGTGAATACCTACCCACCTACCTAAAGTATCTATTAGAGCGGATTGTAAGTAGGTAAGAGGTAGGTACCTAGTAGGCAGGCAAAGAAAAGCCCGGAGATCGTAGTGCGGACCTCGACGGGGTATTTAGGAGGGGGCATACCCAGCTACTGGGAGGTAAAAAGCATTTCACCTACAGCAGTGGTGGCTTTAAATCACTGACTTAGAGCACGGGGAGAGATGCCGCCTCCCCGTTACGTGTCGACGCCTCTTGTGCGAGCGTGAATATACAATCCAGTCCTGTGACCCAATGAGAACCTCGCTCTGAAGGGGCGCCATTAGCTGCAAGTAAGACTGCAGGGGTAGATCTCGATTCCGATCTTAATTTCTCTCCACTGTGTCTTCGATCTGGTGCAGGGAAATCCCTGGCTTCTAAACATCGCCGAACATCGCCGAACATCATAATCTTACAGCCTGCCATGAAAACCTTGTTTTCTACACACCACATCTTCTTCCTCTCATCCAGCCTCGAGCAAAACCGGAGAGCTCACCATTGGCACAATGTCGCAGCAGCCGATCCGAATCATTGGGGCGGGAATTGGGGGCCTAACGCTCGGCCGCTGCCTACTGAAACATGGCGTTCCTGCAGTTCTTTATGAAAGAATGCCTTCAACTCCGCGCCACGGATACGGTATCACACTCCACGCTTCCTCCTATAGACCACTACTCGAAGTACTCGGTTTAGATGAGTGGACTTTTAGGCGTCGCATAGCGGTGGATGGATCGGTGGGCGGCAGCGGAAATATTGATCCGGAGCTGCTTGTTTATCCCGGGAAGATAGATCCATCGTCATCTTTCCGAGCACATCGAGAGAAGCTCGAGAAACTACTCCGCCAAGGACTTGATGTTCAATGGGAGAATGCTCTTGAGAAGGTAGAAGAAACTCCGTCAGGGGTAGCGCTTTGCCTACAAAGTACCCAGAAACTAGAGAGCACGTGCGTAATCGGCGTTGATGGTCCACATTCGAATACGCGCAAGTCCCTCTCTCCTAACACGCCCCTCAAAGTTCTTCCTTATGTCGCATTCAACGGCAAGCGTCACGTGAAGCGCGCGCTTTTCGATGAAGTCTATGCACCGGCAATAAGAGGTTCTAACCTTGTCGAGACCAGACTGGGCGACGTGGTCTTGACTGTATTTGTCAACGAAAAACAAGCGGACGCCGTGAATGTGGGATGGACATATTCACGCCCTGCAAGAGGATCCACAGATATGCTTCACAAGCCCAACCGCCCGGTCTCTGGTGCGACGGACATTCCGGAAGAGTTTTTCCAGGAGATAGAGGCTCTCCAAGAGCTAAGGCAACCATTTAAGGAAATTTTCGATGCGGAAAAGTTGAGAATGGAAAGGGTTCTACATTGGCTCATGCGCACCGTACTGGTTAGCCATCAGGAACTCTGCACATTTGTGGGGAAGGGTGTCTTTTTCATGGGCGACTCGGTTCACGCGGAGCCTATCCTAGGAGGGGAGGGAGCTGAAAATGCTATCATAGATGGTATCGAGCTGGCGAAATGCATCTCGACACATGGCCCAGCGGGTATACGTGCCTGGTACGATTCTAGGTATCCCACATGGGAGAGTAGCGTTAAGGAAAGTGAGAGGGCGATTGAAAAGATGCACGGTGGTCAGAAAGTTGATCCGCAGCTATAATCTCTAGTAAGTCTATCACATGTAAGACGCGGGTTCCATAACTCTTGTGAAGACATGATCTATGCATGCTAACATGTTGTTCCTAGGTACCCAATGTCCTTCCCTTAAGGTTATTTTTAGTAATAGTCAGATGGCGTGATATCACCCTGAGTCTAAACAGATCAGATTCAGAAACTATATCTCGAGATATTGGATGGCATAGTCTGTTAACTAATGGAGGTACACACCTAGGTGCTTAGTATGTTGCATTAACCTATATTAATAGAAGAGCTACGGACGTCGATTTGGAGTGTCTGGCAGGCCTCGAACACTGTACTCCAGGTCCATTCCGATTGTCCGGGCCTAGGTGTGGCAGTCAACCGAGGAGAAGCATGCGGACCATGAAGGAATCGGGTATCTGTTTTCTATACTAAACTCATGAGCAAAACTCCCAATTGGTCCTAGCAATGAGGGGAGTTACAGCCAATTTAGTGGAAGTCTTATCCAAAACTAACCCCTGAAGTCCACGAGGTTTTCAGGCTAAACATGATTGCCTCCAGAAACATAGAACCCCGGAAGAGAAAATTATGGAGAAGTATATAAGCAGCAGATGATCGTAGGTATCCAGGAGTGAAGAGGGCAAGATCGTTAATGATATCGAATTCGTAAAAATGTTATCCTCTTTCATTCTTGCGGCTGTTGCCCTGATCCCAGGAGTCTTCTCGGCACCCTCTGGATCGCTTCCCCAGCTAGGTGATCACTTGCACGGTGAGAACAGCAATGCAATCCAAGCTCGACAAGGGGGTTACTTTTGGTCCTCTTGGTCCGAAGGCGGTGGGACTTATCGATGCAACAATGGCGCTGGTAGCACGTATAGTGTAACATGGCAAACTACTGGTGGCGCAAGCGGCTTCGTATGTGGAAAGGGGTGGAGCCCAGGCGGCAACAGGTCGGTACCACCCAGAAGGCCACGGTTCGGCCGTAATAAGCTGACAGTATCAACCAGAGCTGTAAAATATGAAGGAACCTACGATACCAAGGGTCCCGGTTACTTGTCCGTATATGGCTGGACAAGAAACCCACTCATCGAATACTACATTGTAGATGCGCATGGTATTGAAAAATCTACGAATACTTTGATTTTATGTACTAATATGCCATGATAGGCGATTTACTGCCCAATGAGCCATGGACTGAGAAGGGTAACTTCACATTTGATGAGGGAACATACACTGTTTTCACGAGCACTCGCGTCAATAAACCCTCTATCGTTGGCACGGCAACCTTTCAACAATACTGGTCTGTTCGCACCGATCAGAGAGTTGGAGGGACGATTACTACAGGAAAGCATTTTGAAGAATGGGCAAAACTTGGTATGAGACTAGGAGGTCATGACTATAGTAAGGAGTCCCCAATTTCTCTTCAAATAAAAGTCTTGCTCATGCTGCTCTTCAGTGATTCTCGCCACGGAAGGATATACTAGCGGATCGGCTACAAGTAACGGGACCTCTTCTTTCACATTAGGTTAGGCAAATGGAATCAGTTATGGATCTCTTATCTTGTGGTTGTTCAGATTGATGCTATCTTCCAAGTAGGTATGAATACTCAACCAATTTGAATCGAATGAATTTCAATCCAATGTGTGGTTTCTCTCAGATGATAACTGTGCCATCTGGGCTTGGTCTAACTTCGGAGGTCATTCGTCAGGGAATATTTATCAACAAGATAGTGTATATCTGAGTAAGCACTGGCGGTTTGTGGGTAAGTTATGCGGTAGCTCGGTATTCGGATACTAAGATGACTTACAGTTAACGTACGGCTTTACCTTATTCAAGATGGTTAACAGAGAGTAAATGATATTATAATATTGCCATTTTGGGACGCAGTGCCATAGTTATCTTCCCAAAGACCGGTATGAATCAAACCAGGCTTGATCGTTCTGTTATCTTGCACAAGTGCGTCTAGTAATTGAGGGATGACGACAGAGACCAGTCTCTTCCAATTGTTTGACCTCCTCCCAATAGTTAGGTAGCCATTAAAGCTAAAGTCTAGCTCAACAGCATTCACGAAAAGTCTAACGAAAAATCATGTCGAGCTCTTCTCCTAAGAAACCCTTTGGGGAACGCGCCCTTGACAAGTTGTGATATGGAAGCCAAATTGGCCATTTGGGGATTGGCTCTCACGATGAAGTCGGGCTAGCTTCGAACATAATTGATTCGGATTCGTCATTTTCTCACTCAAATCGACGTACTTGGATAGAAAGAAGTAAGACTCTAAATCCTAGGTGTGGCTTAGGGACAAAGTCCGGAGCCCACTTATGGAGTTCCGACATTGCATTGAACTCGCCTTCGATCAGCGTACGGCCATGCCGTCCAGCAGTTTGACATGTAGCCGTGCCCCTACCGTCCAAATAGATGAGCTTAAAAGCCTGGCAGAGAGGATCGTTGTTCCGTATGGAAGTTTCGAGAGGACGTTATCATCAACCTGAAAATCCCCTATATTCCTAGGTACCTACAAAAGAGATACTCATGGCCTCTAGATGTCAGCTCTGTCTACCTGGAACATAGCCACTGTACTGTGTAGGCACTGTATGGTGATGCGCCGCAAGCAAGGTTCCTGTGTGGTCAGGCAGCCAGGCCGATGTAACCATAACCCACAGGCGCAATTTGGTGGCTGTGAGGGGAATTCTACTGAGAACTGATCTGTCACAAGCCTTCAATTCCGAATGGCGTTGATGATCGTTCCTAGGTTTCAAACTTATCAAAGGAACCGGCAATCTCGAGTTTATCTAAATTATGGTGAGTGTCTTTATTCGTCTACTCTTACTCCTTTCGCGTTGTGGGCTGACGTGCTGCAAAGTTGAAGAATTTTCGTCCAAGAAAGAAGACAACCTCAGACTCCATTGAGTCCAACTCAGAATCTATCAGCAGGATAAGGGGACTATTAAGCACCTCATTCACTATTGGCTCTAGTTCCAATCGCAGTAACACCTCACCTTTACCCTCGGGTCTAGGTCTCCACGTAATTCACCAGCCAGACTCTGCCTGCCTTGACATCATCTTCGTTCATGGATTAGGGGGCCATAGTCAAAGGACTTGGTCTCAGAACCATGACCCGTCTTTATTTTGGCCAAAGTTATGGCTACCGTTCGAACCTGATATTGGTAATGCTCGTATCTTGACGTTCGGTTACAATGCGGCTTGGCATGGCGCAACAAAAAGCATCGCTAGTATCACCGATTTTGCCAAAGAGCTATTGTTTGAGATGCGATTTTCAGTAGATGAGCATGGATCTGACCTAAATATTGGAACAAATCCTATCATTTTCGTCGTTCATAGCATGGGTGGCTTGGTCGTCAAGAAGGCGTGTCTGCTAGGCCTTCACGATGAAAACTACAAGAATATGATCGAACCCATATCTGCTATCATGTTCTTGTCGACTCCCCATCGTGGCACCAATCTAGCGAAGATTCTCAACTCAGTGCTAGCCGCTTCCTTTCAGTCATCGAAAAACTTCATCTCAGACTTGAACAAGAGTTCTCCGGCCATCGAAGAACTCAACGAACAGTTCCGTCATTTTGCACCAAGGCTCTCCATATGGTCCTTCTACGAAACCCTAGCAACATCCATAGGACCCAAGAAGATCATGGTACTAGAGAAAGAATCATCTGTGTTAGGTTATCCAGCTGAAATCTCAAGACCCCTACAGGCAGATCATCATGATGTCTGTAAATATTCAAGCCCTATGGACTCTAACTACATCAGCGTAAGAAATGCTATCAAATCACTAGCAAAACAATTCAGCCGACTAGAAACGCAGAATGCCGATCCGCAGGCCTACGAGGCTAAAACAAATTTCCAGGAGCTTTTCCGCAACTCCCCGACGACTGAAGATGACTATAATACGTTAAGTCGTATCCGGATTCCCGATACATGCATGTGGTTTCTCAACGAACCAGAAACAATTTCTTGGCTTGAGCCATCATCAGAACACCGTTTACTCTGGCTTAATGCTCCTCCTGGCACTGGGAAGTCGGTCCTTTCCGCTTTTTTAATCAACCATCTACGAAACTCGGGGCTTACATGCCAATCATTTCTGTTCAAATACTCGGATCGAAATAAGCGTTCAGTCGCGGGGGCCTTACAGTCCCTTGCACTACAGCTAACAAAGGATATCCCTCAATTTAAAATGGGGTTGGACGGATCTTCAGCAGAAAGCTTAGGCTTGGACTCCGGAGACCCCTTGTTGATTTGGCGGAATATATTCGAGAATGTACTGTTCGATATAGAGCGCCCGGAACCAATCTACTGGGTGATTGACGCACTAGATGAATCCGACTCTCCACAATCTCTCTTAGAATGCCTAGCGAGCCTGTATAAAGCGAAATTACCTCTTCGAGTGTTAATCGTCAGCCGCAATATAGATTCGATATCAGTTCATATGGATAGGCTTTCGGAAACAGTGCCTGTCTTTCGATTAGAAAATACAAGCGGCAATCATAATTATAGTGATATGAAGCTTTTAGTTGAACGAGAACTTAGATACATGCGCGGCAGTCTAGTATTTCGTGAGCAGCTCACCCAAACTATCTTAGAGCGTGTCCAAGGCAATTTTCTCTACACGAGGCTCGTGGTAGATGAGATTCTTGGATGTCACACGGAAGAGAATATCCGAGATGTCCTCGAAGAGATCCCTGGCGATATGACTCGACTTTATGAAAGAATGGAGGATAGTCTCGTCCGTTCAACGAAAAGATCGGAAAACCGACTTATAAGAACCATTCTTGAGTGGTGTACTTGTGCGCAGCGCCCGCTAAGTCTGGTAGAGTTATCTCAAGCACTGCAACCGGAGTTTCGAGGGTTTCTTGATCTGAAAAGAACTATCGAAGATACCTGCGGGCAGTTTCTACGAGTTGAAGAAAACGAAGTCAGTACATTACATCATACTGTACGCGATTACTTCATGAACTCCTCGAAAGAATTTTTGATCAATGCGCAGCAAACTCACGAGAAACTTTTCATAAATACTCTTACAATCCTAGAAGACCCAAACCTTCGGTGGAGATTAACGCAAGGTGAATACGCTCTTCACTCTAGTGAGCCTTTCGTATTTTACTCGGTGGTCAACTGGTCATTTCATCTTGACCAAAGTAACTCCACGAGTTCCAAATGTCTTGACCTGCTCGTAAAATTCTTCCGCAGTGATTCTCTATTAACCTGGATCCATGCACTAGTACTTATTCGGCGGCCAGAAGTTCTAATCAGAGCATCAAAAGTCATAACAGCTTTCTCCCATAATATAAAAAAGCAAATCGGTTCCGTGGATCCCATACAGTACCGGCTTTCAGATCTCAATCTTCTTGACAATTGGGTTGTCGATTTAAATAAACTCGCCGGTAAATTTTCTCAAACTATTATTATAAAGCCCAGGGCCTTATACGATATCATCCCATCATTGTGTCCCTCAAAGTCTATGATGCATCAGCAGTTTTCACGCTCGGCAAAAATCAAGATTATTGGGGATGTGGATGCGGAATGGAATGACCATATCTGTCGAATTGTCCTGCCCGAAGAGGTCCAAGCCTGGAAAATCACCTGCGTTGGGACACATATGGCAGTACTCGATTCTGTTGGAGTTACACGTATGTGGGATTCGTCAAGCTTCTCCGAGGTTGCGTCTATTTCGCATGGGGAGCCGGTTACAGCCATGGCTTTGAATGCAAACGGGACTAGGTTATCAACTTACGGAATGAAGAGCACTAAGATGTGGGCTATTCCTTCGGGAGATTTGCTCGCATCGACGGAAAACCCTCCATACACCAAGGCACTCACTATAGCCTTTGCCGAAAATGATCGGAAATTGTTACTCGGAGGCGACGACAATATTATTAGGCATATCCAATGCAACAATTTCAAAGAAGGATGGCAAATATTAAACCCAAGTCTCTTGAAAGACATATCACGGAATGAGGGAGCAATAGTCAACTCACCTATGTGTCTTGGATTCAACAAAGACAAAACACACGTCGCTGTATCATATAGGGGAGCCCCGCTTTTTGTATGGAGACTCCATGATGGACATTGCATCAATAAGTGCAAAAGAGTAAAGGACTTACGCAAACCATCTTCAAACTGGTTCGCAGTTGACCGATTGACCTGGAATCCGGTTACAAATCACGTTATTGGGATCTACAAGGATGGGACTGTCTTTAAATGGCACCCTATGACTGATGAAAACATCGAGGCCAAAACATGTTGGACTGCGGATGAGATCGCGGCAAGTCCTAATGGGAAGCTCTTCGCAACTAGTACCAGCGACGGCTCAGTGCGCATCTGGGATTTCGCGAACTTGAACGTCATCTATCGGCTTTTATCAGATAACTTGGTAACTGACATATCTTTCAGCCCCGATAGTCGGCGATTCTATGATCTACGCGATGGTTCCATCAATGCCTGGGAACCAAACAATCTCGCTGAATTTCTAGAGTCCACAGAATATCTAAGCGACAATGGCAGCGACCATACATCAACAGCGCTATCTGGACTCTCGAAGGAATTTATAAGTCGAATTGAAGTCGTAACTGCATTTGCCCTGGCCCCGGACGGCACGTTGTATTGTGTAGGCTACGACGATGGAACTGTAACCTTATTTCAGAAAGGAAATAAAGATGGAATTGAATTGGCACGTTTTCGTAACTTCCTCCCTGTAGCGCACATCAATTGGAGTAGTGATGGAAAACGTGTAGCGGTTGCAGATCTGGCCGGCGGTGTCCAAGTCAAAGCACTGAATGGGCACAATATAAATAATTTTGCCGTATCATCACTACCCACACCAATTATTAGGCTGGACGGCCATAACATCGAGGAGATAATTCTCAATCATAATGGTCAAAGACTTTTCATTCTGAGAGGAGAAGAATGTCTCATCTACTCCACCGAAGATGGTTCCCTACAAACCAGTTCCAACCTCATTCAGAAGCATGACAAATGCAAGTGGCTATGCCACCCTATTCAACAAGACATCATCTTATCATATGGAGCATTAAATGTGTCTGCCTATTCATGGACAGATATTAAGGGTTTATACTCAGCGCCATATCGTGAGATTCATGACAACTCGAAACTTAGAATGGGGGTAAATAAATCCTCAGAAATTGAGACCGTCAACTGGGATTTATGTCTCTCTGGGGACAACGAAATTAGAAGAGTGGTTAACAAAGCCATCCTTAGCGAAGACGGAAGCAACGTTCTCCTCCATACTACTGACAACGTCACTCGCAAGAGCGGACTCGGAAATGACTCGATGATTATTCCAATCACCAATTTGCCAAAAGATATCAATGGCACGTATCAACCTCAGTTTTTAGACGTCTCTCGGATTCCAAAAGAAATATCCTCCCAAATCCACGTGCCTCTAGGCATTATCAACGGATCAAAATTAATATTCCTGGACCGTCACTTCTGGCTTTGCAGCTATGACATCGATGCCACAATAGATATCAGTCTCAGTGAAACATGTCACAGGTTTTACTTCATCCCACGAGACTGGATTGGACAGAATAGCGTAGCCACTTGTGTGCTGACGGGAGATGGGTCGCTGTTCTGGCCTAGGGACGACAGAGTTATAATCATCGAGTGTAATCTTTATGATACGAGTTTTATGTAATCATTTTAGAAAGAGATATTTCGATTAGATACTGAATAGATTTAAATAATATCTTGGCCCCTTTCACGTCACCCCTTTTACCCCTGAAAGTACTTCGGTACCTATCAGGTACCTAAGTATTTTAAGGATTTACGTAAGCAAAATCAATTGAGTCAGTGCCCAGTGAGCCATCAAGGTTTAGAAAAAGTTACCCCTCGCTAAACCGTTTTAGGACTGATAAGATTCTATGATAAGAAATTCTGATGGAACCCCTCGATGATATTTTTTTCCTCAAACGGCTCCGATAACAAACATTCACTTGCCCTTGGGGTCGCCATAAATCATCAAACGTAGAACGTAAGGGACAACATCTTCGGGCTGCTTCTTTACATCGTTCGACATACAGAATACTCATTTAAGATGTCGGCTTCAATCGAGCAGATCGAGGCCCCCCACAATGCCTACGACACTATTCTCGTACTGGACTTCGGTTCTCAGTTCACGCATCTCATCACGAGACGGCTGCGAGAATTAAACATCTACAGCGAGATGCTTCCGTAAGTCTCAATTTTAAAGATCTTCTAAATATATATGATTCATTTTATTAATCCATTATACAGGTGCACTACAAAATTGTCAGAGATCAGCTGGACACCCAAGGGAATCATTCTGTCTGGTGGCCCGTTTTCAGTTTATGATAACGATGCGCCCCACGTTGACCCGGCCTTCATTGAGCTCGGTGTTCCCATCCTGGGCATATGCTATGGCCTCCAAGAGATAGCATGGAATCTGAGCAAGGACAATGTCGTTGCAGGCACAAAGCGAGAATATGGACAGGCGGTATTAATTCATCGACCTTCTTAGTTAGTATGAAATTATGGTTATTAACATTCGCAATATTTTAGGATCTTACGCCGCTGCTGAACGGCGGCCATGCTGATAGACTTTATGAAGGCCTATCTGACAACGGCAGTATGCGAGTGTAAGTGTATTCAATTCGACATGACTAACAGATTCACTAACGCAATGGATAGCTGGATGAGCCATGGCGACAAGCTGAGTCAATTGCCAACCGGATTTCACACCATTGCCACAACCCAAAACTCGCCTTATGCCAGCATCGCCCACGAGACGAAGCCAATCTTCGGAATACAGTTCCATCCCGAAGTTACTCATACTCCTCGTGGTACCGAGCTTCTCAAGAACTTCGCTGTCGGCATTTGTGCCGTCAAGCAAAACTGGACCATGACAGACTTCCTCGAGAAGGAAGTTATACGGATCCGTAAACTCGTAGGAAATGGTCAAGTGATTGGAGCTGTCTCAGGTGGAGTCGATTCAACAGTTGCCGCAAAATTAAGTCAGTTGCGCCTTCATCCCTTTTCCTGCATGAATGAAAGAAACTGGATTCTCCACTTTTAAGATTCAGGCCTAAAATGTGTTGCTAACGAACGCCACCATTACAGTGAAATTGGCAATTGGTGACAGATTCCATGCTGTACTAGTTGACAACGGCGTGATGCGCCTAGACGAATGCAAACAAGTAAAGGAAGCACTTGGAGAGCATCTAGGAATCAATTTGACCGTTATCGATGCCTCGCAAATATTCCTTTCGAAACTCAAGGGTGTATTAGATCCTGAGCAGAAGAGAAAAATCATCGGCAACACGTTCATCGATATCTTTGAGGAAGAAGCCATCAAGATTGAGAAGGCCGCTGAAAACACGCCTAATGCCGGCAAAGTGCAGTGGTTTCTTCAGGGCACTTTATACCCTGTAGGGATATCCCAACCCTTGTTAGGTGACCTATCAACTAACTTTCTTTTAGGACGTTATCGAGTCCATTTCTTTCAAGGGCCCTTCTGCAACTATTAAGGTATAATCTATGCACTTTTTAACATTTACTATAAACGGTTGAATTGACATCAATTAGACACATCATAATGTCGGCGGATTGCCGCAGCGAATGATGGATGGACAAGGTCTCAAGTTAATTGAGGTAAGAAAGTAGGACGGTTGCATAATACATACGCTAATACGTTTTAGCCCTTCAGAGAGTTGTTCAAGGAGTAAGCCCCTAAATCAAGCCTAAATGTAAGCGAACCCCACTACAATACTAATGTTAATTGTACAGTGAAGTTAGAGCGCTTGGACGCGAATTGGGTGTCAACGAAGAGCTCGTTATGAGACATGTAAGCCATTCTTGGTGTAACTCGAAAACTAAACTAAGAGTGCACACCAAAATATCTATATAGCTCTGCTAACATGGTTTCAATAGCCATTCCCCGGACCCGGAATCGCCATCCGAATTCTCGGAGAAGTAACTCCAGAACGTGTAGAGATAGCGAGAAAGGCTGATCATGTGAGCTTGACCTCACTTATTCTATTCTGGATTGAAAAGTATTAGCGCTAACCTCTCCCAAAGATCTTCATTAGCATGATTAAGGAAGCCGGACTCTATAACGAGATCAGCCAAGCCTATGCCGGTATCGACACGAACAAAGCAGTGGGAGTCATGGTAAGCCGCCTCATAACCTACTACCTAACTATCATCTCTATTTAGAAGTCATCGGCCACAAAATACTAATCAATTTAAAGGGCGATAAACGATACGAAGGATATCTCTGCTTGCTGCGTGCAGTTCAGACTAAGGACTTCATGAGTGCTGAGGCCTACAAATTCGACATGGATTTCCTCATGAACGTATCTACCAGGATCGTGAATGAGGTTGAGGGAGTGAGTTGTGTGTTCTACAACACGACAAGCAAGCCACCAGCGACAATCGAATTGTCGTAACGGGATGTGGGTTGCCTTAAGTCCATTTATGACGGTTTAATATTATGTTGACTGTCATACGGATTCCACAACGTCATGATCCTTAACTAGTAGTTAGTAGGAAATTAGATCATGCTCACGCTCAGAGGATAGGCGTCTTAATCTAGCTCATTTGATTACAATTACAAGTTACGGTTACATATCTACCACGTAGGCGCCTACCTACCTACCTAGGTAGGTACCCGATGACTTCTAAGGCTGTTCGCGATACCTTCATTCCGGTTCAGCAACATCCTTCAAGCAAACTCAATCAAGTCATTTCAACATCAATTCTAATATAACATGCTTTTGGATTATCATTTCGTCTTACTGACCACCCGCTCTAGAACTTTTGTAATAGCCAGATAGATTAATTGAGCGTAATTCATAGCCAAAAGTGACTCTTCCTTCTCCGTACCACCCATACAGATACCCCCTGAGCATTTCACGCCTCCATTCGCCGCTTATCCTACGCAGCAATTAATCCCAGGAGGAAGCAGGTCACGCGCATGCACGCACGCATCCATACCTAGGTAGTACACTACAAATACACGGCCAGTATTAGTACACCATGATCAAGTCGACCAGCCAAGAAGTAGAAGCCATCCGTATCCGTGCGCCGTCCGCCCGTCATACACTTGCTCCACGTCGCGATGAACCCGAGTAGATACACACCGACACGATCCCAAGTCCACCATCAGGATCCAGCCTGGCCAGACCTCCCATCCTTTTAATTACCTATCACCAACTTTCTCTGAACCCAGCGCCAACCAACACCCTACTCCCCACCCCCAAAAAACCCCCCCTGCCTCAACTTCTCCACATCCCCGCCCGCCGCACGAATCGCCTGCATATAAGCCTCACTCATCTTCCTCTTATGTTCCTGCGCCTCCCTCTCCCTCCTCGCCTTCGTCTTACTCGACCCGCTCGGCGCCACCCCATTCATAAGCACCTTCTTATCACTCGGCGTGTAATTACAGAACTCAATCGACAACGACCCCCCTCCCCCTCCGCCGTCTCCGCGCATATTCCCCATACTAACCCTCCTCGTCGGAACCGCCCCGTGCCCATCAAACCCGATTGGCGGCCGACAAGACGACGAAACGGACCGCCCGGAAGGCGTTCGTGGCTCGGAACCGAGGTTCTGCCTTCCGCGCCAGGACCGCCGTTTCCGCACCGCGAGAGACCCGCCGGACGCGGACCGGTGTCGGCCCGTGGGCGTCGGACTAGGCGGTTCTTCGCGCAGGGTATAGCACCCCGCTCCCGCGCCCGCGCCCGCAGACACTTTCCGCGGCGACGTTAGCGGCGTGTGGATCCCCGCACCGCCCCCACCGTTGGCGTAGTGTCTAGCGCCTGAGGAAGGAGCGCGCGGGCGCGGTCGCCGCTGTTCGCTGTAGTGCCGGCGGTGGTGGCGCGGGGTGCCGCCGTTGTAGTAAGGGTCGTTTGCGGGGCCGGGGGTGAGGACGGCGGATTGAGGGGGGCGCGGCTGGGGCATGTGGATCATGAGGCCGGCGAGGTCGGGGTTGGGGGGGTAGTCGTAGGGGAGACCGTTGTGGAGAGGGAGGTCCATTGGGCGGGAGTGGGGATGGTGGGGGTGGTTGTTTGGGGGGTCCCACCATCCCGGGCTTGCTAGTGCGTTTCCGGTATCGGGGATGTAAGGGGCGTTTTGGGGAGAATTGGAGGGCCAGATTGTGGCGTTGGGGTTGGCGTCGTTGCTTAGGATCCCTTCCATTGGCCACTCTGCCGAGCTTGTGCTTCGGAGTTTGGGTTGCGGGCGGAAGGAGGATCCGTTGGTATCTAGGATGCCCATTCCGTGGTAGAAGGCGTCGTCGGATAGAGATGGAGTGTCGAGAGGTGTGTTTATGTTGGCGTCGTGGCTCTTCCCTGATGGGTGAATGGTGGCGGGTGGTGCTAACAGGCCATCGCAAAATGGGTCGTCGAAATGGCCGCTTACGAAATTTAAGACGTCGTTGGGGTTTTGGTCGGGAGGGATCCTTCCCGTGAGAGGCGGCGAGATAGGTAAACCGTGGCTGTCAACTGGGCCAGGTATATCTTCTAGCTTGATATCTCCAAAGTCGTTTAAATCAAGATTGGCTGGTAGGTCGTAGGATACATGCTCTTCATCTTTAAACATATCTGGCATCGTCTCCGCATTCGTATCCACAGGTTTCCGGGATTTCGAACGATGTGTTGCTCGACGAAATGTAGCATAGATGGAATTAAGAACCCGATTATGCTTGCGCGGGCTAGGAGAGCCGGTAGCGAAAGGGGGGCTTGACGGCGCTGTGACGCTTGGCTTTGGCGACTTCAAAGAAATGCCTTCCAAGCGGAGCAGTTCCGAGTCCGAAATAGAACCGCCGCTCAGTACAGGATCTGCCAGCAGAGGATTGGTGAGCTCCGCAGGAACAGACTTGCAATGTTCCAGAGGCTCGACTTCCAAGCAAGATGCCAAAGGTGTATCCAGCGAAACAGACGTGGCTGACGATTCGCTTTGGGCCTGCCCAGATTGCGTGCCCTGCTCGCTAGCAGATGAGTTGGTAAAGTTATCATTGAAGGAATCGAGCAGGGCAGATGGACTTGGGGGGTCCTCGAGGCCGCAGCTCAGTGCCGCAGCCGCGGGATCTGAGCCATCAAAGGTGACGAATTGGTCAAAGAAATTCTCGCTTGCCACCCCCAGCTCCTCATTTTCGGGCCAATAAGGGATGTGTCCCTGGTCTTTGTCAGTCGGATAGTGGACAGCCGTAAAGGCCATGGCTTCGAATTGGGAGGGAGCAGTTCTAAGCTTGTGTGATGGTTTTCGTTGGGTTGGTTGAGCTGTCTTCTCTTTTCTCTTCGGAGCTTAGAAAAGGTTAGAAAAGGTTTCCAAACGAAAGGACCTAACAGGTCAACTGGCGCCCTTGTATCTCGAGATAAGTAAGTCAACAAAACATGAAAAAGCTGTCACGGCAACAGAAGGTATGCAAATAATATACGCCACGATAAGGCTGATGAGGCTAAAGGTTGATCATCCTCAACATCAGAAACGAATGAACCATTCAGTAAATTGTACGGAGGAATGTGTGTGAGGCATCAAGAGCATCTAAGTTTCGAGTAACCCATTCCACCGGGGGAGGGGTCTTTAAAGATGGGAGCCATCTTGCGCATCTCTCTAACCCCTCAGCGAACCGCGCAGTATTCCCATTAGCTATCTCCCAGGTGCCATGTTAACCATCCCTCCTTGAAAAGCGACAAAGAGAGCTATCAAAGGACGTAACCATGGCCGTTGTTGATCGATGAATAGTTATAATGAATCCCAAGTCCATCGATTCTTGGGTAGATGTGGGGCAAAGTGGGTGACAAAGAATCTTTGGAATGTGAACTCATCTCAGGGGAGAACGTGGCGCCAAAGATGGCATCACTCACGATGTAAAACCCTCATCGTAACTCATCTTAAATGTGGTTCGGAGAATGCCGATGGCTAAAAAAAGCACGTCATTAACACAATTAATCGACCACGATACTTTGATAGATGGAATCTGAGATCCGTCTCTGTTCCTGCATATAAGATGTCAACAACTCTCCTCGGCTCCTGCGAATATCAATCAAACCTTTCAATATTTCGTACTCACACATCAATGCCTCATCACTCGTCCCATGAGTGTGATATGAATAAGTTACTTACGTATACATTAAGTTGGTAGCCATCATACATGTCGCCTTTGTCATGTCTTACGTAGCTTGAGAAGATATTCTCCAAACAAAGCGCAGAGACGTTGGACAAGTTGTTTTCCGAAAACAATGCGTAAAGTACTAGAACGCCTTTGTCTTCCCGGTAGTGACTTGATCGATACATGAGATTAATACATGCGCGGAGCCAGACTCGAGACCCAAGTCCCCTATTGAAAAAGGTGCTTAATTAGAACTATTTACTGGGTACTAGGTAGCTATGAAGCGTACCTCCCCTCTGGGTTAATCATGTACACTTCTGTATCGTAAACATATAAATCGTCCGCCATTTTACACACGTGACGAAGTTCCTGTGGAGGCGAGATGTAACGATCTCCTAGAATCTCCAACATCACAATCCCGTCTACCAATCAAATCAGCCACAAAATTTCGCTCCCTGCTATACACAAGCCTTGAATGACTTATGCAACTTGTTCCACGATGCCAAATCAAATGCTTCCAACTCCCATAAATGCCTGACATGACCTGCTCATTCGCCGATGAGCCCGATGTAATGCATTTCCCGTAACTGACATGATATGTCCTTCTGCCCACCTTGTAACGCCTGCTTCCTGCCGTGGGGTATATGCAACAAATCTAAGCAAGCTATACATAAAACAAATGTTCTTCAAAATCAAAGGGTCGTCGAACTGGCCGCACTAGTAGATGCCGCTGATGCCGATGGTCGTGTGACCTTCGGTCTCTTGCGCATCCTTGGTGTATTCTTCCTCATATTCTTACATTTCGCAGCTGCCTCGTAGGATGATCTGTACTTAAGATATCCGAATTTCCTGATGCCAGCTGGAGTGCTAGCGTCTCTTAAAGCCGGGGGACCACTAAAATATGTATCGTCGTCGTCGTTTCCATTACAGAAGTTCAGGTCAACCTCTAATTCCATATTGCTATCGTGCATTAATCGTGGATTAATGTTGTAGTCCGGTTTCTTGAATTGAATGGGTTCGGAAGAAGGTGGTATTAAATTAGAAGAGAGCGGGTAGGGCGATGGCATAGGGCTCGTAGGTCTTGAGGCATGCACGTTGCACTGCACTCCGTTCTCAACCATAGTCGTCAACAGATCTAATGTGCGAGGATTGGAAGTGCCGTTATTAGGACGCATTTCGGGTTGTCGCCAAGGTATCCCACCGTCGGGGACTATTAGATTAGAGCTTTCACTGGCAACGAGATGCCCAGCATGGTTCTCCAGAGTCCCGTAGTATGTTTGCTGCTGCAATTGTGCTGTGTGACTATCGATTGCGGGAACGATTGGTTGGTTGGGATCGGCTTCTGTTGGCGTCTCGGTCACGGAAAATTTTGAGGTCGCTTCTATCTGTATTTCTGCTGACATTCGGTCCGCTGACAAATTGGAATCCGCCTCGCAGTTTCGAAGCCCAAATGACAATGTAGATCGAGAGTCGCGCACAAAGGTTTGTTGGCTCATTTTTCGAACAAGACAATCTATGCGATCGCCATCTTGGTTGAATAAGGCACCTATCGGAGTAGCAAGCGTGGCCATCGTTGGAGATGGTTGTTCGGAAGATTTACTTTTCGGAGAAGGTGGTGAGTTGTCGTCGTCTGAAGTCGTGTCAGAGTCGGCCTTCTGGTTGAAGGCGAAGTTGTCGAACATGTTGGACCAAATCCGAGGCGAGGAGACGGGCGGGTAGGTAGATAAAAGAAGGACAAAGTTCCAACGACGAGTTGGTGGGATTTAGTTGGTGCTACCAAAGCGACGCAGGACGGATGCGACGAAGCTTGATTTACCAGAGAGCCGGTTCCCACGCTAATGTAAGACCCAGGTAAAACGCCACGGCGTGTCCTGCTCGTGGCCGAACCCCTACTTTTTATCGGTTTCCTTTCTTTTTTTGCTTTTTATTTTCCGACAACGAATGTCAATATTAAACGAAGGAGCGCAATAGCAAACGAAGCTTTGGAAAATGGGTAATTGGTAAAATAAAATAAAAAAGAATGGAGGCGGTACCCGGGGGGAACTGGAATGAATATGGGGATCAAGTTGGTAACAGGGACCCCAGAAGAAATCGCTAAAAGTACATATGTATGTACCATAGTATGTAGCATCGAAATAGTAATGGAGCGGTGGCGAAGGCGTTAAGAAGCTCTCGAACTGGTAACGAAACGAACCACACCCTTGGGCCTCAAGTACATTGTAGAACTGAAAATCTTCCTTAATTCGGTGCCGTTTGATTGATACACGTGCGAACTACATCGAGTGACCTCTGTCAACCGCTTGCCCGGCTCCTGTGACCATGTACCTGAACTTCAGGCGCGAGAGGCACAGCAATCAGACAGTCAGATCGGTTAGTTTTAATTGGGGAGGGGATGAGGGAGTCAACCGAAGCCAATCCCAAGTTGGGACGGTCGGGACGGCCATCGGTATCGCGGTTCACCCTCGAGTCCTTGACACCCTTCGACACCCTTGAACACCCTTGACATTCTTCACACCCTTGCTGCCTTTGAGTGTAAGGGTCGAGGCAACGAGGATCTGGGATAAAGAGAGTCGTCTAGCCGTTCAAGTCGTTGGAGCGCTAGACGCCGGACGCCAGAAGACCAAAATCCCACTTGTCCGGTACCAAGTAAATCTGCCTATTCCACTTTAGGCAGCTCAATGTTCATCCACATTGGTTCCCTGACCGGGGGGTGGCTCAGGTATGCTGGTATTATGCTGCACGACAATCCCAAGTGATGTTTCCAAGGTTACACTGTGAGAAAAATGGAAAAAAGAGAAGTGGATTCTCTCAGATCGCGACACGAACCTTGGAACTTGGAACCAATTAACTACATGCACGGGTACCAGCGGGGAGAATGTACTATGTAGGTACAGTATTGCGTGGTAGGTACAGCAGTTACTGCGATCCTTTAAACTTTGGAACTTTTGAGCCAATTCTGGCCAATAGGAACTGTAGGATTGTTCCAGAAGTGGCGCCCCTACCCGTCCTGCCGGAACCATTGTGGAGCCTGCAGTTGAATGTATTCTTGTAAAAAATTGTAACAAAGCAGCGAAGGGAGAAACTTTGTCTTGTCTCTATCGGCACTTGACAAATCCGAAGCCACAACCGAGCGGCGATAACTTTAATGTTTCGGTATTTCATTTTTCGAGTAGATCTTAAGAGTTTCTTTTTCAAAATACTTACACCCGTTGATGTTTCCTCCACCAACAGCTTTCTACATGGCACGATAATCTACTTGGCGCAATACACGGTATAATCGTGGTTGTTCATTTCCGACTCCTATAATCCGAGCTGACTACGCAGTAAATGGCTTAGTATATGTAGTGTATCAACTGACTTGTAGCACTCCAGGCTATATTCTGACTCACTAATTTAGCGCGAAGCAATAACCGCCAGCGATCGTTTCGAACTTCCACTTTCAGTGAGAATATAAGATGCAGCTAGCTAATTCACAGATAGGCGCTCGACGCTTTACTGCTGCGTAGAAGCTGAATAGAAAGAAGTAGGAAACGAGGGGTTATGACGCGATGTACCGAGAATGCCCAGTCGCAGCTTTGCCACGTTTAGAGCTGAAAGCAAACCTACCTTAGTACTGTAGAACCACCAACAGCTTCAAAGTGAGCTTTCCGAAGTTATCCGAGAAATGATTCCTGCTAGGTGGAGTAAGATGCGCTTGAACAAAAGTGCCCATGATAGGCTTTGATTTCATCCTTTGTCTCTTCATCCCGCAAATTACAAACGCCGGTAACTAATATTTAGCTATTATTCTTTGAAACTGCCTAACTATAGCACGTAGGTATGTAATATCCAAAGTTCCAACATCTCGACGCGCCAAGTTGAAATCTATTCTAGCCCTCTAAGCGGGGTCCTGGGGAAAGGTCGACTTGCATCCGGGAAAATCGCACTGTATGTTCGCCTGACCCAAAATACCAAAATACCCGGGCGTGGAAGGGTTGTCACAAGGTTTAGTACCGGTCCGAAGGCACGATATCGTATGAATACTACATACGCGCATATGAACCTGAAGCCTTATCTGGCGTGATCAGCATCCAAGCTCTAACTCGTCATTCGTGTCATAATGAGACATGTGTAAACTCAACTCGAATACGTATGAAGTTGAAAGAAGGGGGATAAAAGCTTTCATTGCTTTAATTTGACTTTTCGAGAATAACACGAAACCATCAAAAACAGGTTTGACTTGCAGCTCTTATCTTAAAACTTAAAATCCTTGAAACGATCCTAAGACTTGGCAATAACCCTTTCTAACGTCTTTCTAAGCTGCGTACGCAACGTTTAGTAGTATTGCGCAAATGTTACGTCGACGACGGTAGCAAGAATACTCCCGTCTTGCCTCGGTACGTCTAATGAATCGATGGTTTTGAGATCAAACTTGTCTATAGCATATCTCGTAAATGGCTTCACTAGGTTAGGTACCTTCCAAAATCGGAACCGACTCCATGTGTACTTTAGTTTCCCCGAGTTGGTGTGCATCCATGATTGTTGTGCATACAACTAGCTCCAAGGAACATCAACCATGTCAAATTTGGGAACTTTGGGAATTCGAACCTTTCTAATTCGGTACCACTCATAATTCTGTTTCATACATCATACTTTCTTTCTTCAGGTTTGACCTATTCACACCACAAAGAAATATTTTAAATACTGGCGACCAGGCAGAACAGGTAGGCTCGCTAATGAAAATTGATAGGTCATAAAAATAAGAGGGAAAATGGGGGGCCACTGTAATTATAACCCACTATTTATTATTGATCTTTCGGCGCGCTGTACCGGATCACCGACAATCGACATTTCTCCACTAATTTAAGTTGAAATGCAGTTCTCTCCCAGCGCCCTGGACCGGGTTCGATTAAATGCTAATAAGTGCAACCTTTGTATATACAAGGATGACAACTCTAACAATCCTCAATCCATTCATCCTATCTGCCAGTCTATTTGCTATTTTGTATAGCAAACACTGCATAGAAGTACGTCAGATAAGTAAGATTTGGCGAGTTCAGACGAAATTGCCTCATAGGCACTAGCGATGTACCTATGTATCTACCCTATCTTCCGCCCCCCAAATTCCCGGCGCCAGAGACGCGGGATCAATGATTGGCGTAGATGAGACCCGAGAGACTACTCCAAGGCTAACAGGTGCCGACCCTAATATCCTTCTCGAATGTCAAATGGACAGCCTAGCGACTTGTACTACCTACCCAACGCCGTCATCATGCTGCATGCCTTACTTTAGCAAAAGGGCTCCAACCAGTCGACCGTTCGGGACCGGTACCATGGCCGTGGAAAGTAGCAAACGCTGATAGGCTCTGATATCATGCAGTTTATGAATCATGGGATGCAGTTTCAGGGACAGATATGGGAGGTCAATGACTCGAGCTCTTACTGCCCACCAAATGTGCTCAGACATCGTACATCAGTGATACTGGTGGCGGTGCTGTTATTTGCCTGGGTTTCGTCACATCAGGCGCAGCGATGCACAGCTGGATACTTACGCCTTGTTAAGTATTGATAGCCCACCCGCCATATTGACCTATCGCTTCTACCTCCCATGATTCGCAGTTGAGCCTCTCGCATGATGTGTGTCCCACCACATTGGCAAGGTTATCTCGTCGCTTGTCAGGCACGTTATCGTGCAAGGGGCGATACATGCAGTTTTAACCAGGTCTAAGTATTCCTTGAACTGCCTTGTCACTCCCAAGATCAATCGTTAACCAGGTTACTCTTCATCGTCTGGAGGCAACCCCCTGAAATACCCGAATCTAACCGGGCTACAATTGGGGTGACACAGGCTATGACAGCCCCAAGTGGCTACCTATTCTCAATGGTAAGGTAGAAAGGCACGCCACTTCAAATCTCCGGCCATTACATGGTGTCTATCGTGCCGTAGAAGCGTTCCAGCTGTCAAGAACTCATTAAATCCCCTAAGCTAGTTTCTTACATGAGCTAGGGTTCGCTATTCCTACGGGCGTTGGATCGACATTACGTCTTACGCAAAAATCTAATTAGGTAAGATGCTCATATGAGATGAGTAATCTCGAAGATCATGGGGACTCCCAATATCAACCTCAATCCTACTTGAATCCTTATGGTGAAGATGTGCTCGTCATGTAGGTACGTAGTGAATTAGTTCGAATGCACCTTGCTGGATTCGCGCTGTAGGCATTGCGGCGTTGGAGCTTTGCTTCTACCTGCGTTGATGATAAGCCTTCGTGTTTCTATATACCTATGGAAGCTCATTTATTCGACAATTCCGTAGCAAATGCTTTTGTTCTTAGCTATATGATAGTACGGTTATGTTTCAATAACATCTTGTTGCCACCGTGAAAGGCGCCTCGTGCGAGGCGTGAGTGTTGGGGCTTCAACTTGATAAGAAAAGCATCTGAGATAAATGGAAGTACCTCTATGGCTCTTGCAATATCCGTTTACTTCTTGCGCGATGAGGTCCTGGATGCCTAGGGAATCATGTTGATAATTGTGCTGTAGTGGCTGTTGTTACTGAAGATATAGCCTACCCCTATTCTCGGGCGGAGTTACCAAACCTACCTAGCTATTTATACCTCTTTTATTCTCGGATTGAATCCGTGTCTATCCAGTGAACCTGTGCTCTTGTAGCGAATTGAAAGTCGACCGGTATCTGGAGAGTAGAGAGTATATCTAGCGGGGGATATTAGTACTTTGTACCTGTGGGGGGTTTGATTGAATATCAAGATGAATTGTCTCTTTATGGGCAAATAACCTGGAAGGCTCTCACTACTAAATAGAAACCTATTTCTAGGGTCGTTAGAACTTGTCAAAGCAACTTTTTAAAATGCCCCTAATAGATTATTTGTAGGCAGGCAGAGTACCTATCTGATTGCAACGCTTCACCATTACGTGGGATCATCATTCAGAGATGAAGCACCACTGGTTAGGCTGTAGATATGCTTTACTTATAAAGTTTTTTTTATAGACTTAAGTGATATTGAGGTAGGTAAGTTTGACATCACCAAGACTTGGGCGATTGACATACTGTATGGGTAGTTGAAAGAAAGTTATATGGGATAATTATGATAGTTTCAATAAAGAATAACATCCCCATAACTTCTAAATACTTATATTATTACTTAATATTCAAAAAAACACATCTTGAGGAAGCATTTGTTCCACACGGGGCCCTTACACGAACCGGTTGCATCAAAAGTACCTATAAGAGGATTGAAGAAGTAGGAACTCATGTTCGCTAACATGCGTAGAATAGTATTTAATATTTAAACTGACATAAGACAAGTCATGTGCTCTTCTTAAAAATTTATAGAGCTTCTGTAGTATGTCATTTGAAAGAGGTATCATCAGGATAATAGGGGTTAAAGAGAAGGTAGATTGTGTCAGATACACTTTTCTCTCCTTGTATCTGTCACGTGGAATTAGGTATTTCAGGTGGTCTGTGCTGAATAGCTATCCTGTCTGTGCTTTGGAGATATTGTCAAAATCTGGTTACTCACGTGACCTCTCTGAGACAAAAAGAACTTTTCCTAAGAGTTTCTGTTTGTAATAATAGAATTAGAACAAGATACATCTTTCATCAATAATTGAATGCTTCAATTCTGACAGATTGTATGTTAATTCATAATTATGAATTATGCATGCACAAGAAGGATATGATGCATAGATTGAAGTTATGATATTTATGAAGATAAATATGAAATGAGCCACTAAATATCTTATCGATAGTGAATCCCATCATCTATGGATTTTGGTCTTGAGCGCCCTCCTAATCTTGTCAACGAGAATCAATAATTCTCAGCGAATGAAGATGTCACGTACGGCATCGGCGTTCGCGGAGCTCCTACAGTCATCTTTGAGTTCCCGAACAGTCTATGTGAAATGCATTCCTTCCCCGGTAACATTCTTCGAGCGGCGGTCTGTTTTACGAGCTGTCCAAAAGCTCTCATTCGAGACCATCGATACCTTCAAGAAGCTCGAAGTAAGCACTTACATCTCCTGAACAACATCGTCGGATGAATTCTAATAGTGTTATAAATGTAGGATAATTCTTCCTTCATTGTCGTCACAAGTAAACCGGACGCGGCGGCCGCCTTAGTCAACGCTTCACCTGTCACACGTGTTGTCGTTGCGCAAGATCCGAATGCGGCCGGCGGCGAACCGACTACCTCATCATGGGGTGCCGAATACGATGTGCGGGGGTCTATAACTGCCCCTATCGACCCGATACCACCCTCGAGAGAGACAGAATCTACACCCGCTCTTAAGGATCTAGGCATATCCTATATAACCTTTACCTTGCACATGTTTGCCGCGAATAGAGCGTATAATCATCTCGACGCGATCAAGAAGAACCCTCTTCACGGACCGTGGCCATCTAGCGATGGCGATGAAATGGAGACATTCAGATCCGCTGCTTTGCGCCAGTGCGTACCGGCAGGCGCAATGGCCCCGGCGTTGCGGGATTGGGATACTGCCAATCAACTGTTGCGGGATTCTACGAGTTTCTCAGAGGAAGGTGTCGAAGGGGCTTCCACTACGCTGCTCGGGAAACAGCGTCTGAAGCGTAAGCATATCTTTATTTTGGAGCGGATTCGGAATCGGCAGAATCGGAACATGATACCGGCTATCATGAGAAGTTTGGCAGCTTTCGCAGACGGCACAGCCTGCGATAAACCACCTCTTGTTGATCCGCTCCCCCAAAAGACTTTACCCGGGAAAACGGATGACTGGGCGGTTAAACCTGAACTTACTAAGAGTGTAGGCGCGTCAATTTATGATGCGCCTCATTCACCCGACACACGCGATGCGTCTGATGCATTTAATGACATCCCTTCAGATCTCGAGGGTCTATCGCTGAACTCAATTAAAACAGAAATCGAAGAAGAATCGCCTAAAGGATAAGCCGCCGTTTATAAACATCAGATTCATCTGAACTTAGGTGTTATGTGGATATCATATAGAAACATTTATCACGTCGATTGAAACATACATCCAAGTCTACAATGCTCGGGATGAATTCAATTGGGATTAAGTCTAAAAGACCTTCGGAATTCGCAGTCGCTGTGGCTTGGACTGTCCAAGAACCGCTTTGAAATCAAAGACACCCTGCCTAGACGGCTACCTACAATCCCGGAAAACGGGTAGCTACTTGGCGCGTTTTAAGTGTTTGCACTTTACTTCTCCCTCGACTCATTTAACGATCGAGGGATGCCAAGATTTAATGCCTTCACTGGAATTACTAGGATTGCGCTCTATCGCGCTGCATCACAAAAATACTATTAATTCTGCAAATGTTTGCGAGTTTGCGCCGACACAGCCTCGAAGTTGTGGCTGGTTTTTGCTAGAATCGACAACGAGGGCAATTGATGACGTGTCGTTGGCATTGGCTCGGCCGCTGCCGTTGGTTGCATGGTTAGCTGCAGTGCTGCCGTCATGTACGGAGAGTGGCAGTTGGGTGGACGTCCAAAACAAGGCATAGGTCAGACAGGTCCAGAACCCCGGCCCTCCCCACAAGGATCCAACAGACACTACACCCCGACCTGCAAAGCCACGACGTCACCTACGAATCTTCAGCTCTATCTGTATGGCTGTGTATAGCCCCGGACGGCATTTGTGGTGGCACAAGCCGGAATGAGTTTGGAGCCACGCTTTTCGACATGGACATCTGCCGACTATCCGCTAGGGATCTTAAGGATGAGGATTACGAACTTGTCATCAGGTCACCGTATGACGTTGCAAGATCGGGCGTATACGTATCGAATCGCGATCTCATAGGTGTAGCAGGTAGGGGATCGTCACACATCACACTCGGAGTCTTCAAATTAAGCATCATCAATTACCTTTTGGGAAGGGTTTGACATGTTGGTGCCAAGGAAACTCATTAATACAAGCATTAAGCCAATTGCGTACACCAAACTTCATGCTTCCATATATTTGACGATGAGTCCGTCCATGTGTCTCATATGATTTTATTAATTATACATTTGTTTGGATAGCTCGCGGCTTTCTTTTGTATTTACATACATACATCGACATACATACCTTCATATTCATATAACCCCTAATATTTTGCGTCGCTCACAATATACAAGACAGCGCACACAGAAAACCTCCATCGCAATGGCGCGGACAGGGTTCTTCCACCATATCGGCACGTTCCTGCTATTCGCAGCGACCGTGCTGCTAATCATAACCGACATTTCGGCCCCAGTCGTCAATAGCATCTCCTTGCTAAAAATCGATCTCAATGGCGCCTCATCATCATCATTCAATAATAACAATCGGAGCCCAAGTATCACATTTGGTACCTTCGGATACTGTGTGCGCGATACATTAGCGTAAGTCAAACTCACCTCTCACCTTTCACCCTCTCAATTTACACCCAGAACGAGGCGACTAATAGCGCAACATCTAGTTCTGGTCAAGACTTCTGCTCCCAATCGGAAGTAGGTTACGACCCCGTTTCCGTGGTCGAAGAGAATGTAAACGGCCTGTCATTCTCAGACGCAGCATCGGACTCGGCTAAAGCGCTCACGCGCGTGATGATCCTACACCCGATCGCAACGGGTCTAACCTTCATCGCCTTCCTCCTCGTCCTCGGCGCCGGCGTCGTCGGCGGGCTCCTCGCCTCACTCGTCTCCCTTCTCGCCTTCCTAGTCACTCTCGTCGCGCTCGTTTGCGACTTCGTAGCCTTCGCTATCATCAGGAACAAGATCAACGACGCGGACTCCGGCAACGCCGCTACCGCCACTTGGGGCCCTGCGATCTGGACCCTGCTCGTTTCGGCGATCTGCAGTTTCCTGGCTGTGTTTGTGGTCTTCTTTACGTGCTGTAGCTCCCGCATGCATGGCCGCAGGGAAAGGAGGGTCAAGGATGTGCCCGAGGGGTACGGAACTCCAGCTAGGAGGCGGTGGCGCTGGTCGTAAGGGTGTGCGGGGTTGAGGTAGATGGTTGGGTTTTTAATGGTTACCTAGAATTATCATGAATTATGACGAGAAATGCGGTTGAGAGGTATGGATTGGGGTATTGCTTAAATATATTAGTACATTGCATATTAATATGCAGCCTCGTCCAATATGGGGAATCCGAGCCGTGGGATTAAATCTGAACTGATAGGAATGTATGCCCGAGCTCCGAGGGTTATTATGTCGCAACGAAACGTAAGGAAAAACTAACACTTGTCGGAGTTTCCGGAGTTCTTAATCGGGTTAATCTTCGAATTTTATTAATTTATAAAAAAACATATATTTTATATAATGTAATTATATTTTAAAAATGTAATAAAATTTATTAATTATAAATATATAATTTTTATATTATTTATATAAAAAATATTAAAATTATTAAATTAAAAATATATAAAATATTAATATTACGTAATTTTTTAATTTATATATTATTACGTTAATTTATTAAATTAAATATTTAAATTTATCGAAAAAAATTAATTTATTAAAAATATTTAATTTTAATTTTAATAAATTAAAAAAAATTTTAAATTATATAAAATAATTTTTTTTAATTTTATAATTTTATTAATTTAAAAATTATTTAAATTTAAAATTAAATTACGTAAAAATATATTAATTATTTTTTAATTTAATTATATAATTTTAAAATACGAAAAAATTTAAATTTAAAATTAAAAAAATAATTAATATATTAAAAAAATTATATAATTAATTTAAAAAAAATTCGTTATAATAAAAAATATATTTAATTAAAACGTTAAAAATTAAAAAATATATTTAATTAAATTAATAAATAAATTTAAAATTTAATAATTAATTTAAAATTAATTATATAATTAAATAAATAAATAATTTAATAATTAATTAAATAATTAATTTAATAATTAATTTTTAAATTAATTTAATTAAAAGTAATATTATTTGCGTTATATGGCTCGCGCTAGTTGTTGCGCTGTATGGGCGCGGAAAAACGCCGGCGAATGGTGTACATATTGTCTCATACAATTTGGGTGGGAGCTGAAGTACCCCAATTTAAGCTATTCCACCACTTGTATCTTTTCGCTATCTCGAATCTTTGATCAATTGTTTCTCAATCAAACCAGGTCCAAAAGTTCGGTAATTACAAGCATTCAATTGCTCTTGCAAAGCGCTTTCGAATGATACAGGTTGCACCTTGATCAACCCTGGTCCAACCTGGTAAGGGGCGATTGAAGCTGGAGCGGGCTGATATTGACTAGAATCGATCGAAGTGACAGTCAGCTTTCAACCTTTGATACTGAGGGCAAATCAGACTTGAAAGATAAGAAAAGAGGATGCCACATAGTTCAGATCAAGCGCTTTCGATTGAACCAGGTTGCAAAGATTGAAACGTTGAATTGATTGAATTGCAAATGGTTCAAGTTGATCGAGTACATGGTGGGATTTCAGTACAATCTGTAGCGCGTTCGATTCAGCGCTAAGCCCTTTTTCGATACAGCGCGCGTACCACCAAAACCTATACAACGCAAACAATATTACTTATAATTAAAAACATTTTTAATTAAATTAATAATATTAATTTAAAATAAAAAATAAAAACGGTTATATATAAATGTATTATATAAAAATAAATAAAAAAAAATTTTTTATTAAATTTAAAATTCGCGATTTAAAATAATATAAATTTTAAATAATATAATTTAATAATATAATATGTAATTTTATTATTAATAATTTTTTAAAACTTAATAACTTTTTAATAATTTTCGTTATATTAATTCGTGAAATTAAAAAAATTAAAAATTATATTATTAATTTTAACGATTATATTAAAAAAATTATTTTACGTATTAAAAATTTTTTTTTAAAAACTTAATTATTATTAACGAAATAATATTTAAAAAACTTAAGAAAAAGTTTTTTATTAATTTTAAAAATTTAATTTATTTATAAATTACTTAAAAAATTAAATTATTTAATAAAAATAATTATAAATTTATATAACGACGATTTAATTTTAATTTTTTATTATAAAATATTTTTAAATAATTTTATAATCGAAAAAAATTTTACGATAAAAAAGTTAAATTCGATAATATTAAAAAATAAAACATTTATTTATTCGTAAAAAAAAAAAAATAATATTAACGTTAATATAAATAAATTAATTAAAAATATAAAAAATTTAAAAATCGAAAATTAAAAAATACGAAAAAAATTCGAAAAATTTTATATAATTAAAAATATTTTTATAAATAACATTTCGTATTAATAAATTTATTAATTATAATATTTAAAATTATATATTTTAAAATTAAACGTTTTTTAATTTAATATTAATATAATTAATATTTTTTACGTTTTTTAATTATTATAAATATTTAATTTTAAAATAAAAAAAATAAATAATATTTTCGAACGAAATAATTAAACTTTTTTATATCGTATAAATTAATATTAATTTTATTATACGAAAAAAAACTTTAATTACGTTTAAAAAATTATAATTATTACCGTTTAATAAAAATAAAAAAACTTTTTTATTAACGAAAAAATAAAAAATCGTATTATTAAAAAAAATTTAATGTAATTATTAATTTTAATAAAATTATTATTTTATAAAAAATCGTAAAATATATAAAAATAAAAAACGATTTTATTAAATATTAAATTTATAAATATATTTATAATAATAATTTTAAAAGTTTTTACGAATAAAAAAAAATAAAATATTACGTTAATTTTTTAACGATTAAAAACGGCCGTATAAATTTTAAAATACTTTTATTTTAATTAAACTTTTTAATATAAAAAATATTAATTATTATAATTAAAATAATACATGTTAAAAAACGAAATTAAATATTTAATAAATTTATTAAAATTAAAAATTACGGATAATTTATAAAAATTATAAAAAAAAATAAAATGTAAAAAAATATAATGCGAATTATTAAACGAATTTAATTCGATATAATGTTATTTAACCGTTTTTTTTAATTAATTAAAAATTAACGTTATAAAAAAAAAATTAAACGAAAAATTAATATTAATCGAAAAATTTAAAAATTTAAATAATATTAAATTTAACGTTTAAAAGTTTTAAATTACGATAAATAAAATAATTACGATTAATATAAACGTTACGATAAAATTTTAAAAAAATAAAATTAATAATAATATAAAAAAAAAATTCGAAATTATATAAATAAATATAATTTAATATTTATTAAAGTTTTTATAAACGGTTATAAAATGCATAATTAAATTAATTAAAAAAATTAAAATTACCGTAAAAAACGTAAAAAAAATTACCGCGAAAATTAATAAAATTAAAAAATTAAATGCGATTTAAAAAAAACGATAAAAAATTTTAATAATATAATAAAAATTACGAATTAATGCGTTAATTAAATTAAAAAAAAGTTTATTATTTTCGTTTTTAAATAATTTTAAAGTTTATATTCGTTTTTATTTATTTATTATTATACGAATTAAATTATAAAACGATAAATAATTAATTAAAAATATAATTAATATTAAAACTTAAACTTTAATATTCGTATTTTTATATATTTAAAAATACGAGTTAATAATAAAAAAAACTTTTTTAATTTAAATAAAATTTAATGAAAAATTCGAAATTTCTTATAAAAAATAATTAAAAACTTTATATAATTAACATAATAATAATTTAAAGTTTTTATTTATATAATAAAAAATTAATATTATTTATAAACGTTATTTTTAAAATTAAATTTTATTTTTTAAAATTAATTTTATTTTAAATTTACGAAATATAAATCGATTATTATTAATTTAATATTCGAATTAATATAAATCGAAATTTCATTAATTATAAACGATATAATTTAATATAATTTAAAAAATTACGTGAAATTAATATTTATTAATATAACTTTTTATTCGGGAAATTATTAATCGTTAATTCGTAAAATTATATTAACGGCGAAATAAAGCTTAAAAATAAATTAAATATATTATATAAAATTCCTTTGAAAAAAATTTTACGTTAAAATTAATTTTTTATAATTAAAAAATTAAAAAAATTATAAAAATAATTTAAATACGATAAACGATAATAAAAATATTTACTTTTTTAACTTAAAAAACGATAAAAAAATATTAATATTTTTAAATAATTAATAATTTATTTTTATAATAAATTATTTATTTAAAAAAATATATTAAAAAATTAAAAAAAAAATTAACTAAACGCGTAATTAACGAAATAATATAACGAATATTAATATTATATATAAATCGAAAATTAATAAAATATATTTTATTAATAATATATTATTTAATAATTTTATATTATTTAAATTATTTAAATGAAAAACGAAAACATTTATTAAAACTTTAATTTTTATTAAAAAATAAAAAGAAAATAAATTATTAAAAAACATTATATTACGATTTAAAAAATAATTTAAAAACTTTCGATTAATTTTCGAACGTGAATAAATTATTAAAATTAAATTAAAAAATATCGAAATAATTAATTAAAAAATTAATTTATTAATTAAAGTTTTTTATAAACGTGAAAAAACATTAATATAAAATTTTACTTATTTAAAAAAAATAAAAGAAAAAATTATATTTAATTATATTATTAAAATAATTTCGTATAAAATATAATAAACGAAAAATATTTCGATTTTTATTACGTTAAAAAATAAAATAATTATAATTTTAAAAAATAAATTAAAAAACGAAATTTTTAAAAAAAATAATGGTTTTTATCGAAATTTTTAATTTATAATTTAAAAAAAAAACGGCGGTTTACGATTAATTAACTTAACCATTAAATTTAACGTTTATATAATTAAAAATATATTTTTTTTAAAAAATTATAACTTATTTACCGAATTTTTTATAATGTATATTATTTTATTTTATATTAATTTATTTTTTAATTACGATTAATTAATATTATTAATTTTTAATTAAAACTTAATAATATTTATTATATTAATCGGTTTTATACGATTTACGATTTTATTATAAAAAGTAATAAATTTAATTATTTAATTTTTAAAAATTATAAATTAAATGTTATATAATTTAATACCGGATAAATGCGAATTATTTTTTAATAATATTAAAGTTAAAAACTTTATTTTAAAATATAATAATTAAAAAATATATTCCGGGATTAAATAATTTATTTACGAATATATTTTTAATATTATAAAAATTTTATTTAATTTCGAATTAATAAAAATAATTATAAACGTTAAAAAATTAATTTTTTATAAGTTTTTTACGAAAATTATTAAATATTTATACGGCATAAATAGTAAAAAACCCGGTATAATTAAAATGGAAAAAGTTTTAAAATGAAATAAATATATTAATTTCGACGAAATTAAATTATTTTTAAAATTAATAATTTACTTTCGTATTTAAATTAAAAATTATATTTTAATAATTTTATTATTATTAAAGTTTTTTTAAAAGAAATAAACCATTTTAATAAAAAAAACTTTAAAAATAAACGATAAAATTATTAAAAAAAACTTTAATTAAAACCTTTTATTTAATTATATTAAATTATAAAATAAAAAATTTAATAATTATTAAAATCGATATTTTAAAAATCGAATAAAGATTTATAATAAATTAATTTAATAATTAAAAACGATTTAAATTTATAAAATATAAATTAAATATATATAAAAAAAATTAAACTTAATTATAACGTTATTAAATTAAAATGTTTAATTATTATGAAATTTTTAAAAAGTTTACGAAATTACGTTTTCGAAATACGATTTAAATTCGAAACGAATGTTAAAATATTAATTTTATAATTAAATAATAACTTTTTTAATTTTTTTAATGTAATATTTATAAAATGAATTATTTATATTAAATTATTCGATTTTAAAATAAAACATATGCCCGGTCGAAAAAACATAATAACGAACGTTTTATTTAAAAAATTAAACGGTCTTTTTAATTAAAAAAATAATAAATAAAAAAAAAATTTAAATAATTTTATTATTATATAATTAAATTTTTTATTATTAATTAATAAAAAGTTTTTCCCGGTTAACGTTTAATTTAAAATATTTAATTAATTAATATTTTAATTTATAAATAAATAAATTTAAAAATTATAAAAAATCGTATTTTTTTTATTAACTTTAAAATTTTTAAAAAAATTAATAAATAATTATTTTAAATAAAAACCTTTAAATAAAAAACGTTTTAAAAAAAAACTTTAAAATATTTAATTTAAAATGGAAAATTATGGAAAATAAATAAATAACGGTATAAATTAAAAAAAATAATTAATTATAATTAATAAAAGAAATAAATCGTATATAATTTACACGTAAAATACGATTATAAAAAAATAAAATTTATTTTTCGAAAAATTATAATAATATATTATTAAAAAGAAATTTATTATTTTATTAAAAAAATGTTAAAAATTTATTTAAATTATTAAAAAGTTAATATAATCCGAGTTTATAACTTAAAATTACATTTTAACCCGAATAATATATTATAATTTTAAATATTTAATATATAATATATATTTAATAATTATAAATATATTATTATTTTAAAAATAAAAAAGGAATTATCGAATTATTTAAAAATAATTCTTATATAAAAATTTAATTTTAAAACCGTTAAGAAATTTATTAAAAATAAAATATTTTATTAATATAAAATGTTATTACGAATAAAAATTAATAAAAAACTTAAATTTAAAAAAAATATAATTAAAATTTACGAATTTTTAAAAATTAAAAAAATAATCGGTTCGGTATATTATTTAAAAGTTTAAAAATAAATTAAAATTAAATATAAATTAATTAAATTAAGTTTTTAAAAAGTAATAAACGGGATTATAAAAAAATGGTTTTAATTATTTAAAAACATTATTTAAATTAATCGTATTACGATAAAAAAATATAATTTAAATTTATACGAAATATTATATAATAAATAATTTATATTATTATTTAAAACGATGATATTTATTTAATATATTATTAATTAAAAATTAATTAAAACTTAAATTAATTTATTAACCGTAAAAGTAAAAATATTATAAAAAAATAAAATTAATATAAATAAAATTATAATAATTATAATTAAATTAAAAAAAAATAAACGTATAAAAATAATCGAAAAAATAATTATTAAGTTAAAAAAACATTTTTTTAACCGGTAATTTAATATTATTTTATAATATATTAAAATATATCGACATATTATAAAATTAAAAACTTAAATATAATTAATTAAAATTATATATTATTAATAAAAACTTTAAAATTAATTAATTTATATTAAAAAAATTAAAAAAAAATAAATTATAAAGGTTTTATTTAAGAAATAAATTAAAATTATTTATATAAAATGAAAAAAAATATTAAATATTAAATAATTTAGAAAAAAATTATTAAATAATAAAAAAAATTAAAAAAATTATAATTAAAACGAAAAAATTATTTAATATAATATTAAAATTAAAAAGCCGACCGAAATTAATTATAAAAACTTTCGATTTATAAATATAAAAATATTAATTTCGATAAAAAAAAAAAATATTAAAATTATACCGGCGTTACATTTTTCGATTATTATAATTAAATTAATAATATAATTATTAATAAATATAAATTAAAAAACTTATAAAATTAAAAAACTTTTCGATAAATATTTAATAATTAAATAATAATTTAAAATATTAATTTATTATATTTATTAATTTATAAATAAACGTTAATTTTAATACTTTCGAAATAATAAAAAAGTTTTAATTAATTAAATTTTTAATAATAAACGAATTTCGATTTTTTTTTTACGTATAAATAACTATTTTTTTTATTTCGAAAAAAATAATTATTATTACTTATTTAATAATAGGATATAATGAATAATATGAAAAGAAGGAATATTTTATACGTAGTTTAAAATTTAATATAAAAGATTTTTTCTTATATTTTTATTTTATTTTAAATTCTTTTTTTATTTAATAACCATTATTCATTTTCTTATATAAATAACTTTATAATTTAATAATTTTACGTTTACCCGCGTGGTTCGCCACGCGTTTAATATAATCTCTTACCATTAAATTTAATAATAACTTTTTTTTTTATTTTTTATATAATACGATATAATAAGTTAAAAACTTCCTTATTTTAATTCTTTTTCCCGTTTATTTTTTTGATTTAATTTTTTTCCCGTTTATTTTATTTAATATAATTATTTTTCCCATTTATTTAAATCTTTTATAAATTCCAAGGAAAAGAACTTTATTATAATGGTAAATTTTTTAATTATTTCGTAATATTAATAGTTTAAGTATATTTAAAAATTAAAAAACCATATTATTTTATAAATTTATTTTAAAGTTAATTATGTACGAAAATTTAATAAAACTTTAAATTTTACTTAGAAAACACGTCGATTTATTTCGTATTTACTCGAATATAACGTAAAATAAATAATAAATATATATAAATTTAAGAATAGTTTCGAACGCATTTTTCGTTTTATTACGAAACTAATTATTAATATTTCGTACGCGTATAATTATTTCGTAAAAGAAACTTTATTAAATTTTTTATAAATTATTTTTAAAAAAGTAAAATTCAAATTAAAAATTACTTTTTTTTCGAGCGTACTTTTTTTATAATTAAGTTTATATAACGTAAAAAAATCGGTTTTTATTTTTCGAACACTTTATTTAATAAAATTTAAAATAAATTTAATAAATTTAAATACTTAATAATAATTAATATAATTACGTTTTATTACGAAGACTTATAACCTTTTAAGAATTTTTATCGATTTTTCCTTTTTTAAAAATTTATTATTTTAAGATTTAAAACCTTAAAATTTTAAACCATTAAATCTTGCTTTTTTATTAATTTTTTTACCATTATATTTAAATAAATTAAAAATTATTTTTCCACCGTACATTAAAAAAATAAAGTGTAATAATATTTCTTTATTATTATTATTAATTTACGTATTTAACATTATACCGATATTAATTTTATAAATTTCATAAATAAAATTATCGTTATTATTTATTTTTATATTAAGTATTAAATTAATACTTAATTTTTAAATTAAAAAAAATATTTTTAAACGTTTAAAGTTAAATTTTTTTAAGATTTTTATTATTTTTATATTTTTAAAATTTTATTTAATAATTCCATTTTCGTAATAAATTTTTATTTTAATTATAAAACTTATTTTTAAGATATTAAATAATACCGAAACCGTTATTAATAATGCGAATAATAAAATAATTAATGTAAATAATTAAAAAAATTAATAATAAAATTTTCCTTAACTTTTAAAAATAACATTAAATAAAACCGTATAATAATAAATTAATAAAATAATAATTATTATAATAACGGTAATAAACATATAAGTAAATAATAAAATAATAAAAAAAGCCGTTAACGGAATAACCGGAGGTTTAAATTTCTTTAAAATCTTAAATAAACGCGTAATATTAAAAAATTAAATTTTAAATATAAAAAGTTAATTAATTAAAAACATCGAATATTTTTACTTAAATATAAAATTAATTATTATAAGATTTTTTAATATCGCGACCGTGGGAAAAAATACTTTTTTAAAAAAACGTGAATTTATTCGTTAAAGTAATAAATGCCGTAAAAATTAATTTAAAACGAACCGAAATAATTCGTGAAAAATTCTCGTAAATATTTTAAAAATTCGCTTAATAATGGTGGATAAGTATTTTAATAATTAATAAAAAAATTAATTATTTATTTAATAATAATTAAGCTTTTTAAAAACTTTAAAAAAATTATAAAATGCTTATATACGAAGTAATATTTAAAATTTAAAACGTAAAATATACTTAAAATAATTATTTACGAAGTATTAATATTAAAATTTAAATTATGAAACTTTTTCATATATATAAAATTATAAACTTTATAAGATTAAAATATTAAACGATAATAATTTAAAATGTTTTAAACGTCGATTTAAAAATAATCGTATTATAATTAATAAAATTTATATTTTTAAATGTTTATTTAAAATATTTAAATAAAAAAAAAAAAACTTGAAAAATGTAATTACTTATATTTAAAGTTATTTTTATTTCCTTAAAATTAATTAAAAATATTATTAAAATTTAAGTAAAATTCCTTAAAAATATCCCGTTTAACGAACTTATCGCTTTTAAAACTTTAATTAACATTATTTATATAATTAATTAAAAAAATAATAATCTTTTAATTAAATTTAATAATTTCATAAACGTTTATTAATAATAAATTAATTTTCGTTAATTATATAAATATTAAAGATATAAATAATTGTTTAAAAACCGTTATAAAACTTAACGATTAAGTAATTATAAAATAACTTATAATTATAATTATTTTTATAATTATTCGTTTTACGAAAATTACCGAAAATATAAACGCCCACGTTATAATGAAAATCGATATAATAATAATCGCCGCGAACCACTTCGTTATTAAAAACATTAAGTGAAAAAAAAAAAACGAAAAAACGGCATATATTTTATAAAAAATAAAGTTTTTTATATAATTAATGACATAAACTTTATTATACATGAAATTAACTTTTAAAAAAAAAAATATTTTTTAATAAAAAAAACTAAAAATTATTTAAACATTAAAGAAATTAATAATAAATTAAACGAATATAATTACTTTACGACCTTTAAAATAAATAATAAATAAAAGTTTAAATATTCGAAATACGAAAGAAACTTTAACACGAAATTAAATTATTTTAAATATATATTAACGAATAAATGTATTTATTTAATTATATTCATAAAGTGAATAATTAAAAAAGTTAAAAAAGCGTTTAAATGGAAAGTTTATAACTATATACCACCCTTTTTTAATTTTAATATAAAAAACGAAAATTTAAATATAATAAATAATAATAATTTAAATATAAAATTAGCATTTTTCCATGTAAAATTATACTTTTTATTTATAATTAAAAACGTATTAAATATTTATTTTATAACTTTATAAGAAAAAAAAGAAAAATAGTATAAAATTAAATTTAATAAAAAACTTAAATCTAAAATATTAATCGATATTAAAAATATATTTTATATATTTAAAAAAAAATTAAATATAAATAAAATATAAGGTTATAACACTTTTAAAACGTATTTTTTAATTATATTTATATTTAATATTAAAAAATATATTAATATATTTATTAAAGTTATTAATAATTAAAGAATAAAATCTTAAATATATATTAATTTAAAAGTAAATGAAAAAATAATAAACAAATAATAATTAAAATAATTTATTTAAAATTATAAAACTTTTACCCTTAAAAAACCATTTTACGTTAAAGAAATTAACTTAAATAATATTAAACTTTATTAAAAAGCTTAATTCCACATTAATATATTAAAAAAAATAAAAATAAAACGAAAATATTTAATTCGCGTTTAAATTAAAACTTAAATTCACGAAACCGGTTTTACTACACATTTTATCATAAAAAATAACTTTTTATATAAATATAATATAATTTTAAATTATTTTAAATTAAATATATTTTTAAAATTATATTTAAAAATAATAATCTTTATTATAATTAAAAAAAACACTTTTATTCGAAAAAAAGTAAAAATCTTAAAGAAAATAATAATACCCGAATATATAATGATGTTAATTTTAACGAAATATTTTAATTTATTGAAAAAAAAAATTTCTTATTTATTTTAAAATGTTTTAATATTTATAATAATATTTGTAATTATTTTTTAATAAAAGGTATTATCGTTTTAAACGATTTTAATAACGAAATAATCATTTCGAAAAATATGCATTTTAAAACGATAACCGAAATTAAAAACGAAGTATTTTATAATATAATATAAGAAAAAATAAACGTAGCATAAGCCGTAGTTTTTAACTTTTACGACTTAAATACGATATTAAATTATAACAATTAATATATTTTTACCGTTAAATTTCTTATAAATAAAAATATTAATATCGTATTAAAGTTAAAAAAAATAAAACCAGAAATTATATAAGATTTTTTTTAAAAAAAAAAGAACTTTTCGAAACTTAATATTTTATTTTTAAAAGCTTTAACGTTTACAAATACCTTTAAAATTATAATAAAAAATAAAATTTATTATTACGTTATTAACTTTTAATTCGTAAATAAACTTATAAAAATAACCGATAAATATAATTATTAAAAAAATAAAAAAATATTATAAATACCCGAAAAAAACAAAATATTAATAAATATAATTAACGATTAAAAGGAAAAGTTAAAAATAAAACATATTTATTTTTTAAAAGTTAAAGATAAAAAATTTCTCGATTAAACATTCGATATTATACATTTTAAAAATAAAATAAATTAATAAAAAAAAGTAATATTATTTAATTATTTATACTTTATAATTTAAAAATTAATTAACGGTAAAAAGAAAAAACGTATAATTATTAACTTAAAAATTTTAAATAAATATATTTTATTAAATATATATCTTTTATTGTTATAAAACGAAATTATTTAAAAAATGTAAAAAAAACGATACTTCGTTATAATAAACGGAATAACATTTTATTATTAACTTTTAATCGTTATAAAAAACCGCGATAAAATAATAGTAATTTTATTTCGAAGTTTCGAAATTTTAAATATCGTTTTAATGGGTTTTAAAAATTCTTCCGTTTATAAATAACGGTATATAAATTATTTATTAAAGTTATTAAAAGAATTCGTTAAAGTTTATATAAACGACATCGTTATTTTTTCCGATATAAAAAAATAACATCGATAATATTTAATAAAACTTTTTCGTCGTTACGAAAACGCCGGTTTAATTTTTAACTTTAAAAAAACATTTATAAAATACTTAATAATTATATTATTAAAATTTATAATAAACGGTTTAAAATTAAACGTCACGAAAAATCGTATTTTAATAATTCGAAAAATAAAAATGTTAACTACTTTATTAAAATTTAAAACTTATATTAAATTTATAAGTTTTTTACGAAAATATATCCTTTATTATTAATAAAAAGTAAAACCGTTTTAAAATAAAAAAACTACATTATTAAATAAAAAGTAAAAAAACCAAGAATTATTAACATTTTTAAAAGGATAAAAAAAATATATTATAAAAATAAAATTCGAATTAACGAAATTAAAAAAAAAATTATTCTTAATTTTATAAATATAATTTTATAATTCGATAAATTTAAGTTATTAAAAATATAATCGATAAGTTTTTTTAAATATTAACGCTTCGAAATAAACAAGATTTAAAGTTATAATATTTTATTTAAACGAAAAATAAAACGATTAACCGATAAAAATCGATAAAATAAAACTAATAGCTTATTTTTTAAAAGTTTTAACACGCGTAAAATCCCGATATGATATTACGAAATTAAAAATAACATACTTAATTTAATTATATCGTTTAAACCGCATTCGTTTATAATTTTATACGAAGATTATTAAAATAATTATTAACTATAAATTAATGTAAAAGATAATAAATTAAATATTTTTAAAAATAATTAATATAAATAAAATAAATTCGAAACTGGTTATTATTTTAGTTTTTTTATTTTAATTTAATTTAAAAATATATTATATCGCCGGTAAATTTAATTTAATATTAAATATTTTATTAAAATTACTCACGATTTATAATATTTTAAACGTTAAAAAAAAAATATAAAAAAATAAATCGATATTTAAAAATATTACGAAAAATATTACGGTAAATAATAACGAAATAATATATTTTATATTTAAAATTAAAATATTAATAAAATTTCGCGATTAAGTTATAATTAAATACGAATATAATCGAAAATTAAAAAAAATAAAAAAAATTTTAACGGAAACGAAACGAGATAAAAAAAACATAACTTAATAATACCGATATAAATTAAAAAATAATTTAATATATTATATTATAACGGATAATAAAAAACGCTTTATAATTTTATTAAGTTATGTTTAAAAACTTTTAACTTTAACTTATAATACGAAATATTATTTCGGCTTTAAACGTATGTATTATAAGTTAAAATATATTTAATTATAAAATATATCGAAAAAAATTTAAAAATATATCGCTTGATATTTCGATTACATTAAAAATAAAACGGATAAATTTAAAATAAAAAGTTAATTAATTTTTATAAACTTCTTAATAATGCCGTATTATATAATTACTTAAAATTTTATTATTAATTTATTAAAAATAAAAGTAGTTTTTTTATTTTAATTTATGAAAAAATATAAACATTTTAATTCCTTATTTATTATTATATATAAATTTAGTAAAAAAGTTATTTTAATATTAAGAAATGTTATATATAAAGCCGAAGATTAGGTATTATAATTATTAAAAACATTATAATTATACGATTAAAGAATATTAATAAAAGTAATATTTAATGTCGATTTGAAATTTATATTAAATATGTGGTAATTTTTTTTCATAAAAATGAAAATTAAACTCGTAATAAATATTACGTATTATTTTTAAATAAATAATTAATTAAAAAAAAAAAATTAAAAAGTCGAATTTACGTTATAATATTACGTTATAATAATAAACATTTCATAAATTAATATTATTTTAACTTTATAATATAATATTAATAATATTTATTCGTTTATTTTCGAAAAATCGTTAAATAAAATCGTTTTAAGTTTTAAATTAAAAATAACTTTTAATTTATTAAAAATCCTAACTAATGCTTTTAACTACGAAATAATTAAGAAATAATATTAAAAAAAAGCGAAAAAAACGATTAATTATGTAGCTATAAACGCGAAAACTTAATATAATAAAAAATATAAAAACATAAATTTTAAAATTAACGAAACGGTATATTTACGATTACATAAAAAATATTAATTATTAAGCGTTAAAAATAAAAGATTTAAAATTTAAAAAACCGGACTTTTAATAGTTACGAAAAAAATCGGAAATATAACATATAAATTAAATATTCTTAATAATTAAAGAATTTATAAAATCGTAAATATATTTTAATTATGTAAAGTCCCGTAAAGTTAAGATTTTTATAAACGTTATATTTTTACGTTTAATTATGTTATTATTAAAAAAAACATAAATAAATAATAATTATATAAAATAAAGAAATTATTATAATAATAAATTAATAAATAAAAAAATAAAATAATATTAAAATATTTAATTCGTTAAAAAAAATTTTCGATTATTTATAATTAATAATATATAAAAGAACTTTTATCGTAAAACGCTATAAAATTAATTTATAAATAAGATATAAAAAATCTTATAAACTTTAATAAAATAAAAACCATAAACTTATAAAAAATAACATAAAAAAGCTTAATTAAATTAGAAAAAAAGGTCCGATTTATTATTAAAACTACGATAATTTTTAATGTTAACAAGTTTTAATTTCCCGAACTTTTATTCCCTTAAACGTTAAAATTTATATTATTCTTATTACTATTTAAGAAAAACAACTTTATAATCTCATTACCCACTCGTAAAGAATTAAAATAAAAATTAACGGAACGTTAATATTTTTATAAAAAGCCGGGAGATTAATAAAACATAATAAATAATACGGAAAGAAAGAACATTTTATACGTAATTTAAGACTTAATATAAGAAATTTTCTTTTATATTTTTATTTTATTTTAAATTTTTCTTTTATTTAATAATCATTATTTATTTTTTCATATAAATGACTTTACATTTAAAAATAATAATTATTATAAATATTATTAAATTTTTTAAAAATCGATTAATACCCGAAAAAAAGTTATATTTTAATATAATAATCGTTTTTTAACGATTTAAAACGATTTTTATAAACACGATAAAAAACCTTATTAAAATACTTATAAAATTAAATTATAAAACCTTTTATTCGTTAATAATTTTTAAATATTCGATTAATAAAATTATTAACCGAATTATTTTTTTTTATATTAATGTAAATAAAAAAAATAATACGATAATATTAATTATTAATATAAACTTTATAATTTAATTATAAATTAATTTTTTTTTAAAATTAATAACTCGAAATATTTTAATTAACGTATTAATTTTTAATAACGTTTTAATAAAAAAAAATATATATATATTTTAATATTTAAATAAGTTAAAATTTAATTTAAAAAAAATAAAAAAATTATAATTAAAAATTATATATATCGTATAATATTTCGCAATTAATTTTTCCGTAAATACGAAAAAACTACGTACTTACTTTTATTTAATATTAATCGGAAAAAAATAAAAAAAAAATAACTTTAATTTTATTAAAATATTATAATGTTTTAAAATTAATAAATATATTTAAATTAAAGTTATTAAGTTTATTATTTTTAATGATAATTATTAGAAAAGTTTTTAAAACCGATTTTTTTTTATTAATAATTTTAATTTTTTTATTCGTATTAATTATTTTAAAAACTTCGATTTTTTTAGTTAAATTAATTTTATTAAACGTAAAATATAAATTATATAATTTATAAAACTTTATAACGGGAAATAAAATAAAAAAAAATAAATATTAAAAAAATAATAAAAATAAAAAAACTAATTAAAATAACTTTTTTAAATAAATTTTAACCATGATTAAATTTTTTAATAACGTTTAATAAAATAATTTTAATTAAAATTAAATTAAATTAATTAAAGAAAAATTAATTAAAAATTAACGTAACTTAATTTTTAATTAATTTACTTTTTTTTTTATTATTTTCGTATTTAACGTAAATTAATAATATTTTAACGATAATTTTAATTAAAAAGTAAAAAAGTTTAAAAATTTCGAATTTAATTAAAAAAAGAAAAAAAAAGGAAAAAAAGTGATTTTTTAAAATTATAAAAAAAAGTAAATTTTATAACGTTAAAACTTAATAAATATTTACGTTATAAATTATATAATATTACATTTTTATTAATTAAAAAAAATCACTATTATTTAATAAAAATAATATTATATTTATTTATAAAATTTATATAATAAAAAATTAAACTTTTATTTTTATATCGATAATAAAATTAAAAATTAATAAGTTTTAGTTTTTTTTTTTAATTTATTTTAATCGAAAAATAAATTATTAATTAATATATTTAAAAATTAATTATTTAAATATTAAATCGAAACATTAAGTTATAATTTTTATTAATTAAAATAAAGAAAATATTTAAAACGAATTATATTTTAACGTTTATTAAAAAATTTTTTTAAAAAATATCCACGAAAATAATATTATAAATTTAAATAATTATAAATTTTAATTAAAAGTTTTTATTTTTAATATTAATATTTTTAATAACGAAGTAATTAAAAATAAACTTATAAGTTTTAAATTATTAACGGGCATATTTTAAAAAAAATAAATCGACGATATTATATTTAATTTAATTAACGTACTTAAATGTTTAATTAAGAAAAAATATTTTAACTTAAATATTATTAAAGTTTTATAAATATTAACATTTAAAAATAAAATAAAAACGATTTAAAAAAGTTTTATTTTTTAAATATTATAAAATATAAATAAAAAAACTTTTAATAATACGTTTAAAGTTAAAATTAAAAAAAAAGTAAATAAATACTTAATATTAACTTTTTACGTCGATTTTAATAATAATTTTTCGAAATTAAATGGTTTTTATATATTTTATTAATTATTAATTTTAAACGAAAAAATTACGAAACGTATATACGTATTTAACTTATTTTTAAATAACGAATGAAAAAAAGTATAAATTATATTATTAATTAATTAACGAACGTTTAAAAAAAATTCGATTTTAAAAATATATATTTTTAAAACGTTATTTAATTAATTTAAATAAACGGAATTAAATAAAAAAATGCGTAAAATTATAAATTTTAAATTAAATTTATAATAATTTTATTATTTTATAAATTTTTATAATTTTAAAATTACTTAAAAAAAGGAATTATTTAAAATTACGTATTAAAAAAAATAAACTTAATATTTAATATATTTAAAATATTAATTATATATAATTAAAAAAAATATTTAAAAAAAAATAATACGATTTATAAAAGAAAAATTACGGAAAGAAATATTTTAATTTTTATTTTTAATATAATTTTTTACGAAAAAACTTAAAATCGAATATTTTAACCGGTTAATTTTTAAATTATTATTATTATTAAAACGAATTTTTTTTAATTTAATTAATCTTAAATATAAATATTACTTGAATTTTTTAATTAATAAAATAAAATATAAAAAAAAGGAAAAATTTACGTTATATATATAATTAAATAATAATTAAAAAATTATTAAATTACGTTTTTAATTAGGTTTTTTTATAAATTAAAAAATTTAAAACATTTATAATTAAAAAATATTTAATTTAAAAAAGAAAATTAATTATTATAAGCCGAAATTTATTATTATACGAAAATATTTAATAAAAAAACGTTATAAAATATATTACGGGAATTTTATAAAGCTTAATTTAAAAAAATATATTAATAATTAAAAAAATTTACATTTATAAAAAAAAGGATTTTTTAAAATATATTTTAATTTATTTATTTAATTATTTAAAATGTTTTTATATTAATTTTATTTATTAAAAATAATTAACGTAAAATTTAAAAAAAAATTAAATCGTAATATAATGTTTTATTTTTTTAATATAAACCTTACGTTATTATGTTAATTAATTATTTATTAATAAACTTTTTATAAAAGTTCGTTAAAGTTTTTTATTTTAAATATTATTATTTTTTTTAATATTTATATTATTATATATATTTTTTTCATTTATATTTATTTATAATTAATAATTTATTATAATAATGTTTTAATTTTAAAATTTACGAAAACGTATTTAAAAATTTTATAATTTATAATTTATATTTTTATAATGTAAAATTACCACGTTTTAATTTATTATAAATCGATAAATTTCATAAAAATTTACATTTATTCGAATATAACCTCGTAATATTTATAAACATATTTCGCGTATTTTTTTTTCTTTTTTTTTAATTATATTTTTTCTTTTATTTTTATTTGTTTTTTTAATTTTATTTTTTTTTTATATTTTATTTTCGAAATTTATATAAATTATTATACGAATATATTATTTTATTAAATATTATTTATTATTATAAATTTAAATTAAAAATTATTTAAAATTAAAAAATTTATATTAAATAACGAAAAAAATTTAATTTTATAAAAACTTTCGAAAAAATAATTAATTTATATATTATTAAATCGTTTATAATATATAATAATCGAATATATAACGAAATATTTTAAAAAATATTTCGAAATAACTTTAATTATTAAATCGAAAAAAATTAAAAAAAAATAATAAAAATAATATAAAAGATAATTATTAATTAATTACGAACGTACGAAATTTATATTAAATATTTTAAATTATACATTTATTATTTAACGATTATAATAAAAGTTAATAAATTTTTAAAATTATTAAAAAAAATAATTAATAAATTATTATAATTTAAATTAAATAAATTTATTTTAAATTAAAACTTTTATTTTAAATAATTAATTAAAAATAAAATATTAATAATAATATTTCTAATAATATTATAAATAAAATCACGAGTAATTTCGTAAATAAATTCGTTTATTATTATAAAATAACATATTTAATTTAATTTAAATATTACGTAAAATAAATAAAAAAACGAATCGTAATTTTTAAATATAAAAATATTTTATAATGTTATTAAAAACTTTTCATTAATTTAAACGTAATAAACTTAATATCGTAATATAAAACATATAAAATAAAATATATTCGAAATATTATAAATATTATAAATTTTTAAACTTAATATTAAATAAAATTATATATTTATTTTAACGATTAAACGAAATTATAATATAAATAACGCGTTTTTTTAAAAAATTAATTTAAATAATTTTAAATAAAAATTAATCGTAAAATTTACATTTAATATAAAACGTGGAACTTGGTTATTTAATTTCGAATTTTTATAAAATAATATAAAATTTACATTAAAATTTTCATTAATAAAAGAAAATTATTATATTTATTTAATAATTTATTATAAACATTAACCGATTTTATTAAAATATATTATAACGATAAAAATAAATTTAATAATAAAAAATACGATATTTTTAATAAAAAAATTAAAATTTTTAAAAATTATTACCGAAAAATTAATATTAATATTAATTAATATTACGACGCATATTTAACGATATTAAAAAACCGAACTTTATAATTTTACTTCGATTATTTCGTTAAAAAAAAACTTAATTTTAAATAAATAATTATAAAATATAAAAAGTTTTTTTATATAATTAAAAATTAATAATTTTACATAATTAAATAATATAACACGAATATTTATATAATTATCGAAAAAAATTTAAATAAAAATTTATTAATATATTTAAAAATTTTTATTTATAAAGTTTAACGTATTTATAAAAAATTTTTTATTAATTATTTTAAAAATATTAATTTTAAAAAAAATATAATTAATACCGTATAAAATTATTCGGCTTTTTTAATAATAATTTTATTTTTAATAAACATTTTTAAAAACGTATATTTAATACTTCGAAATATAACGAATATTATATATCGAAATAATTTAAAATTATATTAATAAAATGTAATAAATAACGATAACGGTTAATATTAAACCGACCGAATATACGATGAAAATAAAAATTAAAATTAAAATTATTAATAATTTTACGGCCGAAAAAAAACATTATTAAAATTATAAACGTTATTAAAATAATTAACGTAACGATAAAAAATATAATAATAAAAAATGTTTTATATACGGAAAAAAAAAATGTTAATTTATTAAATATTTTTTATAAAAACGTAAAAATTAACGCGTTAATTAACGTTATTACGTATAAAATTACGAAAAAAATATTTCGGATAAAAACTTTTAATAATTTTTATTAAAATATAAAAAAATCGAATTAAACGAAAACGAAAAAAATAATTAAAATAATAATAAATAAAATTTTAATATTTAACTTTTTTAATAAATTAACGAAAATAACGAAAATTTTAAATATAAATTATTAATTTTAAATTAATATATAATAAGTTATAATTTAATTAATAATATTTATATTATAAATATTTTAATAAATAACATAATTATATATATAATTACGAAGTTTAATATATATAATAATTATTTATAACATATATTAAATATTATTTTTTAAAATAAAATTAATAATATTATATCGATTTTTTATTTAAAAAATAAATATTTTTTTTCATTTTAAAAAATTATATTTAACACCGAAATATTTAAAATATTTATAAGAAAAAAACTTTAATTTAAAATATTATAAAAAGTTTAATTAAAAATTACATTAAATATAAATATAATAAAACGTTATAAAATTTATTTTAACGATAATATAAAATAATAAAATATAAAAATAATATATATTTTAATTTCGTTTAAAATTATTTTATTTTATATTATATTATTAAATATATTATGTTTATTTTATTTAACCGATATAAATCGGTTTAATATTTTTTTTAATAACGTGAAAAATATATTAATATATAATAATAAAAATTATTTTATTATTCGAAAATAAAAATATTTATAATTTTTATTTTATAATATAAAAAATATAATTATAAATTATTATTTAATAAAAATCGAATTTTAATAAATACATTAACGGTTTAATTATTTATTTATAAATCGATTTTATGCCCCGAATTTATAAGAGGTTATTATTTTATATATTTAAATTAAAATTAATATATTATTTGAAAATAAAATAAGATGGTTCGAGCTTAAACGGTACATGTTTTATTATAAAAACCATTATATAAATCGAAGTATTTTTTTATTACGTGTAACGAAAGTTTAAAAATGGTTTTTTTATCGAAATAATTTATTTTTTAAATTAATTTTTTCTTAATTAAAATAAAGTGTATATTTATATAAAAAATTAATATTTAAAACTTTAAAATAAAAGAATTAAATAAATTAAGTTATATATTTATATAATAATTTTTTATTAAAATATTTATAATTAAATTTAATTATTAATTTATTACTAAATTAATTTAAATTATTTAATTCGGTAAAATTTTCGGTAAATTAAATTAAAGTTATTTAATTTAATAAAAAAACTTAAATAATATATTAATAAATAATATATTAATATATTATTACGAAAAAATAGTTTAAGTTTTAATTAACTTAATTAAAATTACTTAATTTATAAAAAGAATTAAATTATTTAATAATAATAATATATTAATATTAAAGATTAAGTGATTTAACTTAAGTAGTTTTCAAGTTCGATTAATCGTATAATAGTTATAAAAGGGGTTATATAAATAAGAAATATATCGTTCGAAAGCCCTAAAGAATACAAATCTAATGAACTAGGTTGTATCGCTCTAGAACGTTTCGTTATTGATATATCAGTCGATGAATTACGAACAGTCAATAGGGTGGCTCAATCATCTTTCGGGGACTTGAACATCTAAACCAGTTCAGTTAAAAGATCAGTTGAAAGATCAGTTGAACAGTCAATTGAATAATCGGTTCAACAGTCAGTCCCTAGATCAGTTCAACAGCTAGTTCAGCAGTCAGTTGAATAGTCGGTTCAAACAGCAGTTCAATTCAAGGTCGAAACAAAAGATTAGTAAGCATCCCCGAAGGAGATGCATCCAATCAGGTTCCCAGATAAATTTAAGGTTTGACTAGTGTCTAATCAGGTGGTCCATGCGTATTAGGACCTGATTTTGGCCAGTTGAATCAGGTCAGTTCATCGATCAGTTCGAAAGTCAGTTGAATGAATAGTTCGAAAGTAAGTAATTCAGTATATTGATTACTTAGTCATCCTGACCTGATCTCCTCTCCCAGG